>NW_023458558.1:49126848-49140832 GCF_013731165.1 Rhagoletis pomonella
GTGCGGATGGGCGGGAATGGAGGGTAAAAACCGTTGGGATATTATTAAATCTCACGAGTTGTTTTTCTTAATGTCACTTCCTTCTCTCGTCACACCATAGCATTCTTCTTGCATATATTTCAATCAATGGAGTTCCACAAGCAAGTACAATAAAAAATAAATAAAGTATTTGAACAATTTTAGCCTTAAAAAACCATTTATGCGAAAGAGTACCGATATTACTAATGTTTTCAATGCCGTTCGAGAAACTTTTGGTAGTTTTCAAATATAATGTTCATATAACGACATTTTCAAGTACTACATATCTGTGAAGTGTAAAGAGTGTGCAACTAAATTAAAAAAATGGCAGCATGCAGAATATATGTCGCAGTTATTTTATATTTTTTTTTTTAAATATATATAAGTACTATGTATATATCGAAAATTAAATTTGCGCACAGTTCACTGAATAGCGGCTCAATCTGCAAATAAATGTCATATGAATATTCTTTTACCGCAACTGATATCCCAATAAAATTGTTTAGATGTCAAAACACGCAGAAGGGGGACACAAACAAATGTAAACTCAAGAACATATGTGGGTAGATAAATAAATGTCATCATTGGTAGTATTATTAAAATAAACAACAATTTGTTGTCATCTTCGAGAAACATCATTTATGCTCTGGATATTCTATTTGTATTTTCCACCAGGTCGATACTAGAAATTTCAATCGATTCTTGCATGTTATGGTACATATGTATGTATGCACGTTTTTATGCTTATGGATTTACGAGAAAATTTATTTGCTGTATACATATGTACATATTTGCATATAAAATACAGCAGCTTAAAACTATGCAATGAATTTATGAAGTGTGGATTTACGGAAATATACATAAATTTTGACTGTTGATGTTTTTGTTTGATGCGAAAATTGTATATTTCTACGGGATACTTGAAATTTTTTATTTAGTTTTTATGCATACTTTTAATTGCCTTTCTGCAGCGTAAAAAAAAAATCCTGCGGTTACCAACTCTTTAAAATGCAACACATATCAGCATATGTGAAGCAAGTAAAAATAATAATTTTCTAACATATTATTCAATATGTTTTTGGCAGCCATCACCGCAATCTTATAATAAATTTTTGACCAACTTCACGATGGCCTAGAGACTTGAAAACCTTCGGCTCAGAACCCGATGACAATGCAATATGAAAGATGAGTTAATCCGATAGGTGGCGCAAGAGTTGAGATATTTGAAAAACCGTATTTATAAGCCGATTTGGTTCATATTCAGAACATGTACTAACTACATGTAAAGGAAAAACACCACAAAAAAAATTTGTTTGGTAAACCAGTATTTATGGCCCGATTTCGTTCCAATTTAGAAAGCTTGCTTAAAAAATATTTTTTCTTACTATTAACTTATATTTATTTTTTTTTATATTAAAGAAAAGGAATTTTATCCTAAATTAGATGGCTACATAGTTACTTAGTGACCACAACTAAATTGGAACGGGCTTAAAAATCGGTTGAGCCATTTAAATCTCCAGGCACACACAGCACATTCCTAGTGATTTAGAAAAAGCGGAACACGGCACAGATACTAAGGCCATATGGAATATTTAGGAACTTTTGAGCGGTTGTATCCCAAGAAATATCCGCGGAGACAGCTTTCATATGTAGTGTGGAGGTACAGATTGAAAATGCTCTATATCACTCAGAATATACCATGGGCGTCTTCCTCGATATATCGGGAGCCATCAAAAACGTCTCTGCAGATACTTTATAATTCAATACGCCCTTTCAAGTAAAAATATGGAGTCACAGTTACTTTTTGACCTAAAAAAAAAGTCAAAATTAGTGTTCTTCGAAAAAACGTGCCAAAACTATTGAATTTCTTGAAAACAAAATCTCTTGGTGTACTATCTATACTGTAAGGACGCTAAAATTTCAAAAAACCATGCAACTTTCTCAAGATATTATCATTTTAAGTTTGCTTGCCGATGAAAGCAAACTCAGTAATTAACATGGAAAATGTTACTCAAACGCCACACAGTGTGCTTTTTGAATACTCCATGCGAATTAGTCGTAGCGCTTTTGACATAAGCAACATTTTGATATGAGATAAAATGCTTTTGAAAGCTAATGTAATTCTCTCACAAAAAAATTTTGATATCGAGCCACAATTACTCCTTGACCTTAAAAATATTGGCCAAAAATAGTGTTCTTCAAAAAAAAACATGCGAAATCTACCGGATTTGTAAAAAAAAACTGTTTGCGTGTTTTATTACACTAATAATAAAGATTTTGCGACGATAAATATGAGTCCAATGTTTAGGTTAGGTTACACTGGCCGGCTGATGCACTTTACATAGACCCGTTGGACCTTTGTAGTGTCAGATGGAGGTCCGTTCCACTGCGATCTAAAGTAGTCGTCACTGAGGCCTATCTCGGCGCAATAGACTCGGCGCCTACTCCATCAGCCATTTTAGATCCATCAGTGTAGTTGTTATAAGTCGCATAGCTCCTGCGCCATCCGCCCTCTTTAAACGTAGCTTGAAACCTTCTTCCCCAGATAAAGCGTGGGGGTATGTGGTCTATTTTGTCCTCCATCCCCTAACATATCGAGCTGTGCCCGAAGGATCTAGCGGAGAGTTGACCTAAGGCCATCAATTTCATGGCAGATTTCGATGCAGTGCTCTCCACTGCGATGTCGATTGGTGGTAGGTCAAGTAACCTTTCAAGTGCCGCCGTTGGAGTGGTCTTTAGCGCTCCTGTTATGCACAGTGCAGCGCGCCAACGCTGTTAAAAAAAAAGCAACACGAAAATATTGAACTTCTTATTTTGAAAAATCCATTATACATATATTGCATTTTTTATGATTTGCATGCAGCGATGCATATTTCACTTAATTTTATATCACTCGAATAAACAGCAACAGCATTGGAGGAAATTTTTAGGCCCTCTGATAGCGACGTTATAACAATTCTAAACCAAACTTCGAATCTGCTGTACGAGAGTTTACTCTGAAATTAGAAGATAAATTTGGGAAAATTTCTAAGGAAATTTCGAAATCTAACTTCAGAATCGTTATAATTTGGCTCGCAAAGGCCCTAGACACCTCTACCTAATATATAATGCATTTTTCAAATTAAGATGTTTTAAAACATAAAATAATAAATCGTAAAATTTTTTTTGAACAAATCCGTTGGATTTTGCATGGTTTTTCGAAGAACACTATTTTTGGCATTTTTTTTTAAGGTCAAGGAGTAATTGTGACTCAATGTCAATATTTTTCCGTGAAAGAGAAAATTACATTAGCTTTCAAAACCATTTTGTTTCATATCAAAATGTTGCTTCTGTCGAAAGCGCTACGATTAATCCGCATGGAGTATGCAAAAAGCACACTGCGCCTCATATACGAGCATGGCCATGTCCGATGTGGCGTAGAGGTAAAACTATTTCTTGCTCCACTATTTTGAATTTTTAAAATTTAATTTCGGATTCGAGAGTTTGTGTAAACAGATTAAAGTAAGATTTAAGCTAACATGACTTTCTGTTGGGTAATGTTGACAATATTAGTGGACTAGCTCCTTGTTTGATTCAAAATCATTAAAATTAGAGGTGACATTTATATATTCAACAATGCGATTCTCAGTAGATATAATATTATTCGTTATTTCCATCATAATATTAACAAATTTTCAATGAAGGGTTATTCATTTTGCGCTATCGAAAGTTAGCGTACATAAAACCCATTAAACATGATTTTAGTTTTATGAAAGTAATTTTTAGTTAAAATGTTTGTGTGAAACACTACACCATTCAAATGGCTACAACATGACGAATGTTGGATTTCAAGTGCTCCAGAATTTATCCGTATAAATAAATAATCATGATCTGAGTAGACAAATTTGATGACTGCTAAATTACAATACCGCATTTTCGCAGCCACGAATCGAATAACACTGCATTTCCCTTAACGAAATGAATTGCATATTTATCAACAATCAGTTGTAGCGTCATTATTGCACATGATACACCATGATTACGTTTAAGCGGAAAATCACTCATAAGTACATTCATACTCAAGTCTAGTCAAACACTCAAACGATCGAATGCGAATCGCAATAATTTGCCTTATTGCTGCAATTTTAATTTACGCGAAAGCCAATGGAGCAAAAGCACACTTGAACTACTAAATGCAAACGACTGACACACTCGACGCTTAATTAACACTTTGAGACCAATCCATATTGCGTACACATGCATGTACATACATATGTATATATGCACGTACATATGTATGTATGCACAAAACATATATCATGAACGTAGATTTGCAATGAAAGCGAATAATTTTCTTAACTTTTATTTATCTATTTACGTACTTGTATTTACTTTAATTCTTGTATTGGTCTTTATCTAAGACTTATTCTTTAACCGTTGATTGGGACGTATTTGTTAAATTAATACCATTTGCATAGGTTTAAGATGCACTTGATCGCATCCCAACCATTTCTGTGTGCAAATTCCGTGTGCAATTTCCTTCGAATTCGCCAATTTACTCCCAACCAACCAACCGCCGCTAAAGAAGTTTCACTTCAAAAATTTATACTCAAAACTTGGCAATATGTGGGCGTCGTATACTTATGATTCGCACTGTATATATAAGTAATACCAGATTGCGATACTTGAAAGCGTGCTTGCCCAAAAAAAATATTTACAATTTCAAAAATACTAAAATATAATTGTGAGAAAACATTATCGAGCATGTACCTGTATATGTGTATCTATATCATAAGCATATTTGTGTAAATATAAGCAATCTATCAATTTTATATAATACCTCTGAAATAGGGCTGTAGTTCTCTTTGTTTATATTTCTGGGAATTTAAAGAATTACACCTTGTAATGTTGCCCTTATAAAGAAGCTCCACAGCAGACCGATGAGAAGTCCCAAGCCAGTGAATCCACAGGAAGCCCATTTTCTGGCTAGAATAGTTATCATTTAATTGCCCATGATTATGTAATGTCCTGGTACCCTGGACATAAACCCATTTGTGAATGCAATGAGTACCAAGAAGGAGGTACCACACCGCCGCCCTCCCCGTGTATCAAACTGCAAACTGTATCAAGAATAGTTCAATTTCATGTACCCCGGTTTGAAAAACTGAGTTAACTAGCCCCATGTTAGTAAAAATTGGGCATTCTGCGTTTACTAATGCACTGGGTATATAAATTTTCACCTACGCTTACATAAATGACATAAATGTGTACTTAGATGCAATTAAATTGGAATATCTAAGCACGTGCATAAATATGTATGTATGTATGTATGTATATGCACAGCTTGAACAAGTACCTACATATTTACAAATGTAAATACATACATATATATACATATATATATGTGTATATGTATGCAGAAAAAATCATTAAATTACAAACAAATGTTGATGATGCATATCGCATTCACCTAATCGCATCGGCATTCGGCATCGCATTCACTCAACAGACACTAAACAGTGTACAATGCAGTCACAGGGGAAGGAAACACATAGCTAGGAGGCCATGAGAGCCAGAGGAGCGTATCTACAAAAAAAATATTTTTTTTTTTTTTTTTGGTAATACGAGAAAGTAAGATCTATGAATAATAATTACGGGCTTTTGCTGAAAAGTTCATTGCACCTAGATACGTGATGCTACCTATTATATGTACATATGTAGTAAAAAACAACCAAAGGGGCGTGCCTCGGTTATTACCGATTCTAATCTAGTAATGTATTTTAAGCAGTACCTTAATTTTTTATTTTTTTATTTTTTTTAAATATCAGTTAAGCTCCTTTGGCTGTGAATATGGCCTCATATGTAGTTGATGTGAATTTACAATTGTAGGTGTTGCAAACACTAACAATTACAGCTGACAGCGACCATTATTTCGTGAATGTTATTGCCATATTGCGCATGCTACTTATTGTTTATTCTGTTTGGGTTTAGCATTCTTGTTGTTGCATTTGTTGTTGAAAATTAGTCATTGAAGTGTTGGCGTAAAATGGCACGCTACTGGAATTCCGTTGAGCACTCATTCATTTGCCACAATTTGTATAATTTGTTCAGATTAGATCAGAAACTCGTTTCGTTTTTAAGTGTGAATTGAAATTACAATTGCAATTAATGGTTTGTTCAAAGCAAATATTGGCTTTCCAAAATAGTACAATTCAGTCTACATATTTTCGCGTATTTATTTATTTGCTGTAAAAGCCAGAATAAAATGAAACAAATACAAAATATCAGCATGAGTGCACCTCCACCTCCACCTTGTTTATATGTTAAGGAATCTTTTTCTGGTGCCTTCATGAAGACTGAGCCGCTCACTGTATGCATCAATTTTGGCGGGTGGCGCCAATGCCCTCTTACAACACTTTTAAAAGCAGCATTATTTATTGGTGGTGTTGAATGAGCTACCCTAGGTTACGCTAGGTTAAGGTATCTCAAAAAATTGTGTGTTCCTGCGGGGTTTTCTTGCTCTAACTTACTCCACTATTAGTTTCATGAGCTTGCATTAAGTGAAGCTAGAGCAACTAATATAAAAAAAGAGATCCTTGACTTAAACCTTGCTCGCAAAATTAGAGGAAAATATAAACACAGATCAGCAATTATCTCTATATTATTATGGTGTATTGGGTAAAACAGCAATGTGAAAATTTTATCGTATACATTTTGTGTATACCCTGCAAACCAAAGTTCCCGAAATCTTAAGGAAATCGTTAGGAGTATCTCATTTCTGTAACGATTTTTTTACGAATTTTCAAAGAAAATTATATGAAGTGGTTGACACAAACTCGTAAAGAAATTTCTATACGAAAAATAAAGAAAATTCTGGAAAAATTCTGAAAGATATTCTTCACATAGCACCATTATTTTCGTTGCTTCACAGATTTTCTTCCGAAATTTCGTAAAAGAATGGAAGTGTGCGTAATTTATTTCATTTTAGAAAATTCGGCAACAAATCGAATTAAATCTTAACGAATTCTTTAAAATTTCTTTACAATGCAGAATACTCTGAAAAAATGGTTTGCAGGGTATTTTTGTGTACGTGTGAACTTTTGCATTATTCTAACGTTTGTTCATAGGGAATTTTCGAAGTAATTTGAAAACGTAAATGTAATTGTATTGGAGTATAGGGTAAATTGTTCTGGTAGAGTATTTTAAATTATATGAAAAAAATAAAAAAAAATAAACAAGGAAAAAATAACACATCTTTCATTTCTTTTTTTGAAGAAATCAAGCTACTAACGACGAAAATCGAAACAAGTGGTGAATTGTCAAATGAAAATGTGCAACAATTTTTTTTTATGAACTAGGAGCAGGAAAAATGTAACTCATACGATATACCGTACATAGCAGTACTCTCGTACATGGCGTATGAGGAACATTTTCCATGTTAATTTTTTATTTATGTTTTTCATTGTTAATGCAAACTTAATGGCTGAATTTCTTTATTCATTCTGAACGTTTGGAATAAACTTTTTTGTTTACTTATTCTTTAGAACGTTCCTGATGATATGTTAACGTATATTTCAAAAGCATTCTGTTTATTCCGGCTGTGAAATGGGATTATCCGGAATGTATAAAGAAACGCAGCCAATATGAAAATATCTTGGGAGCATGATCTGATCTAGAAAAACGGTATACAGATCCGTAATTTACGACCCAAAATTAAGTTTACGTGTCTTGTCGTTTTTTTTTTTTTGTGCCATTTTAGCGTGTATGTTTGTTCGATAAATTCATTAAAACTGATCTGCTTTTCAAAATAATGTATACTGAAATATCAATATTTTTCCTCATTTATGTATTTTCATCAGGCAAAAGCTCATTACGTGAAAATATCAAATTTTCCACTGACTTATAGGCAATTTTGATCACTTTGTGAAAGATTTGATGAATATGCTAAACTATAGGGCCGTTGAGGCACGGCGTTCCGTTACCCGATTTTAAAAATGTTTGGCGGAATCTTGCTTTGGAGCTTAACAAAAAATTTTCTCCATACAAATAAGGCGCACTAGATACACCGCCAACTTGATTTTGGCGCCGAAGATGTGATTATCGAATTTGTCATCAAAAAATCTTGACGCCTTAAATTTGTTTTTGATTAAGCATACATTAAGCTGTTTCTTCTTCCTTTTTATATTAGTATGTTTTAAGCCGCTGCAAAGAATCCTAACCCATATCAAAAGAGGCAGCCCTACCTACGGCCCTGTACACATATAGTATGCATAATGTGTATCTACACCAATCAAGTATACATAGTATACATTGTTCAGCACCAACGTCTGTATTCAGCCAACTTATTCTATTCACCTTTTCATTTAGCTTACAATTTTCCTATAATTCAGCATTTAACGTATATATACATGTACTAATTGTTTACCTCTTACGCGTTATACGCCTACTTTGGCGTCTATTTTCGCATAGAGTATAAATCCAATACGTCTATTCGTAGGCAATTGACGTCGTTACCAAGCAGTGGCTCAATTCTAAGTGCCCCCAACTTGAATCACTGAGACGTCATGGTATGCCCGTGTGTAAGTTCGTAAGTATGTATGGAAATGTAAGTAAGAAACTATGTTTACATATACATACATTAGTTCGTATTTAAAACGTTTACTTACACATGTTTTCCTCTTATTTCCAAGCATACATATGTAACTATGTATGTATATAAGTAAATATGATAAATATGCGCATCTCTATATTAAAGCCTATTATAAATATAATGGTTTTGAATGTACATACAAACATTACTATGACATATATGCCAAGTGCACTCTTTTAATAATTTACCCCGTACGTAAACAAATACAAATCAAAGGACTATACATAGTACATAAATATAAAATTAACGTAATTGAAAAGCAATTTAAGATATGTACATATATGCAGGCATGGAAAAGAAATAGGCATGACAAATAATAGTCGATAACAATTGCTAAATAATTGAATTGTGCTGAAGTTTTGATTAGTGCAGAAAAATTTCAAATGAAATATTTCTATGTTGACAAAGAAATTAGATCCAAAGTGTTTGAGCCTTAAGCTCGTGCGAGTTGGCGATTACTCCACATCATCATCTTCTTCCATACCCAGTTAAGATTCTCAAGAGTTGTGGCTTTTTTTTTTTAGCTATAAGAGCTCATTAGGCCGTTGGCGATCTACTCATGGCCAGAAAGGCTTAGCCATTCTTCATTCCACGGGTTTCGCTTGGTTATTGTTGTTCTGCTTTCTAGCAGTAGTCCACATTTTGGAAAATGGAGCCTCACGCTTTCTTTACACATAAATAAAGCTCTGGTTTGCCACTTTATTTGCCCTATAGTTTCCTGCAATGTCTCTATGGCGGGGACGGCATATGACATTGAAAACAAGAGAATTTTTTTTTAACGCAAGTTAAGCCAAGAGGCTTAATTATATAGATATCGAATAGTTGTGTGTATCCAATTCGCATCACCTTGTATGAAATCTACCTCGACTTGAAAAAAAACTGCAGTGGTCTGGGAGTCTAAATTTGAAGATGAGTTCTTTCCGCTTACCCTTCTCTGGATAGATGAGCTGCGCCCAAAAACATCGGAAGAGATCAATTTTGATGCCAAGTGACCACTCTCCCAAGTTTTAGGCAGCTGGCGTTGGTAGACTTTTGTATCTCAGACTCAGTATGATGCCATCTGAAACCGGAGTCTTAAAGGGGTTGAGTGAGTTGATAGCCCAAAGCTCGACAAGTTTGACATATTCATATTTTCAGGTCCTATGCCCCTTCTCACTGGGAAAGGGAACCTCAACAACAGAAGATTTCATGCTTAACACAAGATTTCGTGATTTTCCACTCTTCTTTGAAAAATTGGTTCCAGGTTACAGTCGATAACGTAAAGACTTAACGCATCTTTTACCTTTAAAAACCGCTCAAACTTGTACAAGGAACTGTTCCTCGGCGTGACACAGTCCCGGTAACGTTCGGGTAGGACGACCTAAAGTCGCATGTCCGCAGGCAAAAAATATGGGCTGAAATTTGTCATTTTGTTTTCCAGAAATACCTTTCATCAGTGATTATTACGAATGTCAAAATTAATGTGGAAGCTCCGAGGTTGCAAATGCGAATCCTTTTGTAATGACTCCAGTGTGACCTTGCGAGACAGAATGATCCGTTCGGGCAGTTATTGCTAGAAAATTTTTACATAGTGTTATCTACGGGTGTGAGAAATGAAGAGAACTACCTTAGAATTTTTAAATGGGCATTGCATTGAATTTCCATTAACTCAGTTTCGATTGCTTACTCCTGTCATCGTAGAAACATTCCAAGTTTCCGCCTACATTAGCAACTAAGTCTGACAATCGCAACACTCAATAAGTTAAATGAGTAAATATGTATGTACTTGATTGGGTTATTAAAAGGGCTTTTGATTTAACGGAAAAAAATTTCCACTTCATTTGCTTTCTCTTTTTTTATATGTATGTATTTGTTTCCTTGCAGTGCAGTCGCCAACCAGCCAACAATGCTTTGTTTTTGCATTCACAGTAACTAGTTTTCTCTTTCATTTTTGTTCTCGACCATTGTTATAATTTCAAATTCATTTAGTTAAAAGTTTTCTGTGTCAGTCACTTGAAGTAAAATGCCTGCGGCCTGGTGGCAGACGCTCACCGCTTGGCGGTCACTTAAGCAACAGTCTCGTCGCGCTTAAGTGCGCTCCTTAAGAACAAAAGCAATAAACACTTGTGGTAGAGAATAGCATTTAAGTGCATACGTAAAAGCATACACACATACCTGCATATATACTCAGATGTACATAAAAGCAAAAACTAAAAACCAAGCCAACAAAAGCAGCAGCTTAATAATAGTGCATAGCGACCGAAAGGGAAATATTGTAGAAAGAAATTTGCTTGCGAAACAACAAAAATTTTACGAGTCTTGCATGTACATAGTGTTCGTAGATTGCGCTGACATTTGTTGTACCACGAGCATGTGGCTTAAAATATAGTAACTCGTTGCTTTACTTGCAAAATTCCTCTAAGGAATTATATAATGAATATATATTAAAATCTTTTTTTCGACGATTGTTCGAATTCGCATACTATGTTTTTCGGATTCTATTGACGAATTTCCACGGACTTCTATGGTGGCACTCGTAGGCACAAAAAGATATTAATTATTTTGACTAACTAAACCATGAAGAGGAGCTATTTAATAGGGCCCAAGATAATCGTTATAATGAAGGATTTTTATTTGAAAATCATAGCATAATCGTTATTTTTTATTTATATTTTCACGATTATTTTTCATCGTTATTTAATAATTTTTATTTTTTCGATAAAATAAATCTTTATTCTTGGATCTTTATTTTTCCGATCATTTTTAGTTGTTATTTTATGACTCTTAATATTTTTCAATCAATTTATAACCGTTATTTTCAGTTTTAGTTTTTTATAAAAAAATATACAATACAACCTGAAATATTCTCCTATTTTTATCGCATCCATATTATTATTTTTGTAGTTATTTTTTTTTTAGGTGCTGATATACCTTTGCGTGATCAGGCATTGTAAAAGATGAGTATATTGGAGTGTATTACCAATTATTCGCAAATTCCCCAATATAAACATTTAACAGGTAAATTGAGCTCAATTAATAGAACAAACTAATTACAATTTTAAATGAATTTGATAACTGCGTGAAAAAAAGTTGTAAAAACTTTTGTTTAAGGACACTTAACTCTTAACCTTTGCAGCTAAAAGGCCAATATTTATTTTTAATTTGATACTCTTCAAAAGACTATATCCATGTCTATATATTTATCAGATTTTTGACCATTTAAATCCCAAATGTCTTAAAAACTCGAGCAAATTGAATAATTTTAAGGTCGGATTCTTATTATATGGAAAAATCACATAAGAACCAATAACGGAACAGGTAACAGGTTGTGCCGCATGCAGTGGTTGCAGTTTTGTTGGGCTAGGCTATCTGCAGAGAGCAACAATGAAAATGAACTCTTTGAGTTACCTAAAACAGGTCGTTGGTTTGATCGAATGAGTCTCGAAATTTCTCCTTCTTCTTCTTGATTGGCGTTTCTCTTCTATCCCAAACGACGTCAATTAGAAATGCCATCTCGAAAATATCTATGTTAAAAGTTTGTCTACTACCCAAAATTTTCAATTTATTAAATTAAAAAACTTTTACCTCGGTTATTTGTTAAGTGATACAAGTAAGTAAACTACATATAGTTTTTAAGTTACTATTTCGTTTCGTTTATCACAATAAAAAAAACGAAACGGTTGAGCTCACTTTTGCAATCGCACACTCCACTCGTCAGTAGTTTCAGATGCAACAACAAACGAAATCAATCGTGCAAAGAAAGAGATATATATGTGCATTAGTGTGGTTAAAAAAAAAACCTTAAAACGGTAAGCTCTCAGCATCTAAGATTTTTCTAAATGAAAAAATAGAATGCTCGTATTTTTTGTAAAAAAAACCATTTTTGTAACTGCCCAAAGCTTCTTATTTTTTCAATGGTTTTTATATGGAATAAAAACACTTTTTCGCAGAAATGGTATAAAATTCTTGAAAATCAATAGTTTTCGATCGAAAAACTCGGTTCCTCTTCAGGAGACTTCCAATAATAAGACCCAATTGCTTATTTTGCCATTTTTTAATACTAACGATTTTTTATGGACCCTCGATTGCATTTTTGGGGGGTTTCGAGGGACCTAGAAAAATAGTTAACATTAAAAATTGTTAAACAAACCATTGGATACTATTATTGGAAGATTCTAAAGAGAAACAGTGTTTTCCGATCGAAAAATATGGATATTGAAGAATTCCATTCCATTTCTACGAAAAAGTGTTTTTCCCCATATAAACTACACGGAAATCTTCACGGGCTTTGAGTTAGTTCTAAACATAATTTTTCTAAACAAAAAAGCGCGGGTGTTTTTTTTTATTAAAAAAATGCTAGGGTGCGAGAGCTTAACATTTTAGACTTTTTCCACCCGGACCATCCTAATGTACATGTACGCATAAAAAAAATCTAAAATAATTTTTATTTCAATTCAATAGCTACGCGTCAGGCAAGTTCTGCCTCCAGAAAGTACTTTTTGTGAAAATCGCTGATGGCAGGCTTTGAATATAAGCCCTCGAAATATAAAACGGAAGGCAAGTGAAATTCTCGTATTACATTGTGTAATGCACATAAAAAACCCATTTGTTTATGCAATTATTTTTATCACTATTTAGCGACATTCCCTATAAGCGTCATTTTTAGGGACGGCCACTAGCACTTTTCGGTTAGTGGTAGTGCATTTTAATTTTACCACCACTACATAGTGATAGTCTAATAGAATGTATACTATCACTATCTGGTTAGCGGTAAGGGAACGAAAATTTCACAATTACACCGGTTCACAAATTTAGGAAAATTTGGCGATCTGTGATTTTAATACCCATTTCCTTACAACAAAATATATAGCCACTAGCCATATAGTGGTAGTGAAATGCATTTCCAAATTGTTTTCTCTGCCACTATTAGTGCTAATGCATTTAAAATTTCTTTGCCCCTA
Organism: Rhagoletis pomonella; assembly: GCF_013731165.1. Lineage (NCBI taxonomy): Eukaryota > Metazoa > Arthropoda > Insecta > Diptera > Tephritidae > Rhagoletis > Rhagoletis pomonella. The sequence continues at coordinate 49,140,436 of NW_023458558.1, forward strand.
CACGAATAGTGGTAATGAAATACTCAGTGCATTAAAAATTTAGTGCAGCGTGCCCAACCCTGACTATAACAAGCAGCTCTAAGAATCTATGAAACTTTTTTACCTTCCTCTGCATGACTACTTCAAGTGTGCTTCCCATTCCATTGTTCATAGCTGGAGTTTTCACTAGAGTTGATCTAAATTAAAGCAAAATCCTAATAAATTTTTTAAAAGTCTAGATATAATTGAGTAAATAAGTAAATTTACCTTGTGTGCTATTATTTTTTAACGCAAAAAAAATACTATAATTTCCAAAACAATGATTTGTTGTGGTGGCAGTGCTACATGAGAAATTTACGAAAATTACACTGTGAGACAAATGGTAGGGGTCAGTGATCGGGAAGGGTTCAAACTACCG
>NW_023458558.1:49140932-49144542 GCF_013731165.1 Rhagoletis pomonella
ACTAACTTCAAATCGATATATCTCGATTCCTAGACGTGACCCGAAACGCCGGGCCACGTATAACTTGTTTTTGACCGATATAACATTTCCCGTTGGTTTCATCCCATCCCGATTTTGACTGTCACATAGTGTTATTAATGTCCATAAGCACAGTTTATGTCAAAAAAGTTCAATGCTCAACTACTTCGCTGTATCGATGTTATTGTTTTCTTATAAAGTTAGGTCATTTCATCAAAAAAATTAGTGCTTCAATTTTACACTCGACTACGCCAAAGTGATTACTCGCAGCGAAGTTTTCCCCACTGCAATTATTTAGATAATTTATTTACCTAAAAACGATCTTTCTTTATCTCATTTGCAGATATGCCTCTATAGCCCAGCATATGGTTTCGTTTTTCATCTACCGTTCGATATTACTCCATTCTAGGCGCATAGTTAACTGACTGCAAAAATGGTCTCCATACTGCGCACTTCTTAGCGATATCTTTATGGCCAGCATGTCAAAATAAACTCGTGGGAAGAGTCATGGTCAGGTAGTTTAGAGTTTTCCTATATTAAATCACTACCTTTGAGGACGTACCACTATACTGTAGAGATCTGTTTGCAGCTTGCCGAAAGAGTTATTGATATTCCAAAGAGCAGGCTCTTTAATGCTCTCATTTCAGCCGGAGGCTTCTCTCGAGTATAACAAAAGTAAAGTAAAAGTACCATTAAGTGGGTGGAGGCTAGCAGTGAGCCTAAATTCATCACCTCAAAGCTCACCTCAAACTAGGAGATGCTTTCCCAATGCTGTGAGCTCAATACCGGCAGCATGTGCAATGACGTGGCACCCAGTACTACGCTCCTTGAGAAAAACAGTGTTAACAAAAAGACATCAGAGACTTGAGAGAGAGAGATACGACTGCCTACTGAGAGTGCGTCCCCATACATGCCTCGTTAGGAAATTGCCCCATATCCTTAATAAATGGCCTTCGAGTTCTTTTAATTTTTGAATTAAATTAGAAACTTTGAACAATGAGCGGTATGAATAAAAACCAAGCAGTTACTTTGTCTTGAAATTTCACATTCATTTATTTTTTCACTGTGGACTTAAAATTTTAATTGTTTGACTTTAGCCTACTCGAGGGGAGTAGTTAGTGCAAGATTTGATTACACAAAGGTGAAACTTATTAAAAGACACTCCTTTTAACAAATTCCAGTCGCATATCTCGAAACTGAGGGACTAGATGGCCTTCAAATAGACAGGAGGAAAGGTAGACGGAGAGGGTTAAATAGAATCAGCTCGTCGCTCTAACCATTTTGGTATACTCTTTCGTGGGTCTATCTCTTCCACTTCTGCTACATACAAACATCGGACCAAAGTTATACAACCATTTCATGTTCATACATATATATAAAAATATTGAAGAATTTCTCGGTCCATTAGGCTAAGTGCAAATTTTAGCGAAATCGAAGGCCATTGCAAAGGAGCTTTTTATACTTAATTTGGAATAGTCGTACGGATGCTTACGTATGTATGTATATTTATAACTGTGAATAGGACATTTAAAGGCTTACGGAGAAATATTTGAATATTGCGGATAACACTTAAATTTGGTTTCGCTTGAACTTAAAGTTCTTTACCTATTTAATGTTACATCATACAATTCTTAACACATACATGGTGGATACATTCTTACTAGTGGGCTACATAGTCTTACCCCTACTTGAACAGCAGCTGCTGTGACAACTTGAAGCATTTATGTATGCATATCTGTGTATGCATTTCTATATGAATATACTTATGTGTGTATACCTGACGACAACATTGCAAATTGTAAGCGACATAAAAGCGTTTGTGCTTACAATGAGGAAATAATGTGTCAAAAGTGTTGGCAAAGAAATTATCAAGTTGCAGCGATGTGAAAAACACAAAAAAAATAGCAAAAACAAGTAAATAGTCTAAGTTCGGGCGGAGCCGAACATTAAGTACCCGGCGCAATTATTGAATTTAGTTTTTTTCACCTTTCCAAAACTACCGCTACATGGTAAGCAGGCGTGGTTTTATCCCTATTTCAAACATCTTCTATAAGATTGTGGGCGATATCACGCCCATTTTCCAAAATTGCATAATAATGCTACTTCTTTTCAAGGGAATGTTAATATTAATTTTGTGTAAGTTGGCGTCCTTAAATTTCGAAATATCGAAGTTTCAAGCATTTCTAAAATTTACCGTGGCAAGCCCAATAATCATTCCGAGTGTGGTACAAATTGCTCGAACGGTTACCGAGATACATATGTATATGTGATGATAAGTGGGCGGTGCCATGCACATTTTTCAATTTTTTTGTTTATAAAAGTATTTTGTGGTAAAGAGTTACAACAAACATCAATTTTGAATAGGTTAGCTTCAGTATTTACAGATTCATCGAAGAATTCGTATTTCTCCAAATTACCGATTTTAAATTTTTTTGGCCATTTGGTATGCTGTACCAAGGCCAACAACCGTGCCAAGTTTGGGGGAAATCGGTGCAGCGGTTACCTAGATATACACATGTAATCATAAGTGGGCGTGTCTACGCCCATTTTACACAAATTTATAATAATCTTATTTTTCGTCCAAAAATTATTGTAAATATCAATTATCAGTGAATAGGCTTAATTAGTTACTAAAATATCGCAGTTTTCGTATTTCTGAAAACTACCGTTATATGGGAGATTGGCGTGGATATCATCCGACCTACGCTGACGTTAAGATATCTCAATTTTTACTTAAGTTATCGTGTGCACAGACGGACGGACGGACAGACAGTCACCGCTTAATCGATTTCTTTATTCATTTTGATCATTTATGTACACATTTGCATATATCTATCTCGATTCGTTTTGCCTGCTACAATCAACCGTTATCTGAACAAAGTTATAATACCCTTGTGCACAAGTGCGCTAGGGTATAAAGACACCAACTCATAAGTTTTGTATTTTAATGTTTTCTTTTTTTTTGGATTTTTTTTTAAATTTCGTTCATTTGTCTAGCATTATGCTTATTTTTACTAGTTAGTACGTATATTATTTTTTTATATTTAAAGTCGTATTTTTATTCGTATTCGCTTGGCTGGGTATTTGTTTTTGTTGAAACAAATTTGTTCAGTTTTTGTTTGTTGTTGTTGTTGTTGTTTGGTTTGGCTTGCATGGGTGATGGTTAAAAATCCCTTGGTTACATGTGCATTTTCGATACGGGAGCTCCGTCATATTTTTGGGGTTTGAAAACACGTGTTGGCGTAAATACGCAAATAAATACATACATATGCATGTATGTAAGTATGTGTGCCGCTGCAGTGCGCGGTTGGGTTGAGTAGGGAAACGACTTTTAGATTGTAAGATTTCAGCGCTTAAGTCTTGCATGAAAGCATCGCTTCTTGTGCATTAAAAGTGGTTGTTGCTATTTCTGTCGCATATTCTTATATACATACAAGCACATTCACAAACAGTGTTTATATATGTATATAGCAAATTTGTATTTCAACATTTGGTAGGGAAGGGTATTTTGAGTAAATATTAACTTAGTAAAAATATGTACAAATGTACACACATGCATCGTTTATTAAAATATTAACATACGCCAACAGCG
>NW_023458558.1:49144642-49148837 GCF_013731165.1 Rhagoletis pomonella
ACACCAGGTCCCGTCTTATTCGCAAAACCCTTGTAGACCAGTGTTATTAAGACATAGCACCGCCAATGTATAACATTATTCATTTCACTTTAAGCTTTATTACTTTCGCTATATATATATTTTATACTATGCCCTGCCGTCAGTCGCAATGAAACCATTAAACAGTTTGCATTCTCTTGGCGTATCCAATATTAATACGTACTTTACGTTTTTCCTGTTACATATATAATTAATTAACTAATTTATGATGAAACGTTATCTAACATAGCAAGTCTGTACTATTGCATATATTTTTTTTCTATTAAAACAGACAATTTATAGCTGTGCACATCAAATATGCTTAACTTTTCAAGAGCAATGCGTGGCGGGATCGGCGTTAATTGCAATAATTGTAATTGCAATGCAGCTTTAAAGTTTAGTCATAACATGAAAAATCCACTACGAAAATTGTCCTATACTCGCTGCCATCTGCCAACCATTGTCTGCTGGTGTGTTGATATTTGTTTTGACAGTCAGCGGATGGGGATACCAAATTGCCACCATCATGTCTAATCACTATACCTCGAGGATGCCAGCATGGCCAGCAACAACAGCGGAAGCGTAGCGGCGTTCAAATGTTGTTTAGTTTTGATGGCCAGCGGTGGCAGCGGTTCCCCTGGCAGGTATGCACGTGGCGGCCGAGAATATTTTGGGCATTGCCATTATGACCAAAATTGTTCGCTGCCAAAAACAACAACTACATACTTAAATACCACCAAGTTTGCATGTTCGGGCAAGTGTATGTGTGCCTGCATATGTGTGAGCCGCAGTTTGCCTTGTGGACATTTAGGTTTTTATCCATTACTCATTTAGTTTAAACCCCCACAGCACGGCGGCAACGACTGATGTTGCTTGCATGCGATTTCGTTACCTCAAATATTATTGTTGTTGCTAGCAGTGATTTATTTTTAATTGTTGTCATTATGACCGCCATCAGCCTCATAGCGTCACAACACGTAGATACACTGTGATTGGGCAGACAGCGGCACCTATGTACATACACCGTGTATGTATGAGTGAGTGTGCTAAATAATGGCTAAGATACCTGCCAGTAATGCTTTTCCTTGCTCCTGTCCTCCAATTCCGGTTTCACTGTTTCCCTTACTTGACGTTGTCCATGACCGTGACACGTCGCATTAGCACGCCGAGCTCAGCCAAATACAGCCTCCAGCACGTTTGCTTAGCTGAGCTATGTGGCGCTGCCATTAAAGTGTCGTCGTTATGAAATTCAATTTTTTTTTCCGTGACTCGAGAAATTATGAAACAATAAGTTCTACTTACTGATCTGTTGGAGCTGTCTTCGCGTTGGCAGGCAAATGGCGTTGCGCTGGAGCTAACTTGATGCTGCCCAGCTCTTGGATTTAGTCCGGCGCGGTGATTGGCGTGGTGTACGTTTACGGTGATGGCGGTGATGTCCATTCTCATTTACCTGTGTATAAGTACTTGCTTGAAATGAATTTATCACTGCTGGGCATTTGGAACGGAATTTGTTTTGCCATTGATGGGAGGTGTGGAAATTTGGCTGCGCTTAACTTAAGGCTATGTATGTATGTATATATTTAAAGCTGTAATAAGCGTAAGCCAGGTAAGCAAAATTAATGAATCAATTAGGCTTTTACCAAACCACGAATTTCATGGATAATTTGTGTGTATAATATACTATATAAACACATGTACCAATGTGTAGTCAACAGAAATTTTGTCTGCAATGAAGGAGACTCAGAAAGCCTGCGGTGTAATTTTGATAAGGTATTACATGTTTTACAGCAATTAAAGCAGCATTGCATAAACAGGGGTTATTATTCGAAAAAACAGAATTATAATAGCGTTTCAGAAGAAGGAAATATGTACTCCTCCGCCTCGGCACAACTCGCTTTTTTTGAATTGATACTTTCTTACAGCCTCAGCATTGGTATTCATTTGGGAGAATAAAGATAGTAACTAAAGCTCGCGTGTCATACGAAAATCTGTAACGAAAAACAATAACATATGTCGCTCATATTTTTTTTTTAATATTTGGAAAAATGTATGCAATTTATGCTGTGAACAGCCGCCCAAAATATATGAGCTTGTTAGCACTCTAAAGTTTTTAACATAAGCAGAAAATCAGTTAGAGGTTTTATTGGGTTGGTAGCTGCAAGATCGAATTTAGGGTGTATGAGGGCGTGAGACAAAGGTACTCGGGGGTTTCTAAATATTTCGACTGCTGTGTCTCCAAGCGGGCCCATTTTTTGCAGAAGCATATCGTGATGTGAATACGCGCATTATGAATTTCAACCCAAGAAGTATTTATGGTAGAGTACTGGAACTTGGTATAAGGAGATATATAAAATCAATTCCTTACTCATGGGGGAGAGCTTCCACCTGTTAAAAAATTTAAATTCAATTTGAATTATTTATTTATTTGAAATTTCTATTACAATATGGGTGTCGGACAAAAATAAATTTTTCGCAAGCTATACGAAAAATTAAAATATGAATTTATATGAAGGATTCTTAAGAAGCCTTTGTTTTGAACATTTAGATTATTATTGAAGTGTTTATAAAGGATTTAACCTGCTTAACAAATTAAATCAATTAGTTTAAATGAATTCTTTGAAATATGAGTATCAATGGAAATGGTTTTGAAAAGGAGGGTTTCCATCCATCGGATTTTTCTCGAATTACTGGTCAGAAACGGGTTGCAGTCAAAAGTGTTTAGACATCTTAAATTTAAATATGTAGAATTTTTTGAGTTTTAAAACTTAATTAAAATACAATTATTTAATAAGAGAATAATGTATTACAATAGGCATATAAAGCGAAGTGGGCTTGAAAATGAAGTAGGGTTGCCAGCAGTTCGAAAAATCAAACTTAACCGAATAAAGGGAATATGTACGTACATATGCATCGCAATATGGGCGTCAGACGAAAGAGGTTTACGAACTGTTTGCACCTGTTTAATTAGTTAAATTCAAACTATTTAATAATTTGAATGGATTATTACAATGTGGGTGTCGATCGAAATGGTTTTGTAAACGGTTCATTTCAAAATTACATGTAGGAGGGTTGCCAAAGGGAAAAAGATGATTAAAAATTTATCACAAAATATGTTGAAGAGGGCTAAATTTTTTTTTTAATTTTTTTTTATTTTGGCTGAGTTTAAGTATGTTGAGTTTTATTGAAATAAATTACACCCAATTTAACACGCAAAAATTTCATATGTGGAATAATAATGTGGGTATCAAATAAAAAAGACAATTCCGTAGAATTAAAGTAGGTTAAACTTTTTGTTGCAAAAGTACGGATTGGTATGGCAAATATTATTTTAAAATTATGTCCATGAATATCTTACAAAATTTGCAATATTTAGTTTCAAAAAAAAAAAAATGTTAAGCATAAATATACACAAGATTATATCCTCTAATTTTATCCGCCTATTTTTATTAGCTTAAAAAAAAATTAATAGCGCATTTTTATTTTTTTTCGTCCTTCTAAACCAAACACTTTTAATGCTTTTAAATTCTACAGAATTTTTTCCGTAATTAGGTAAACATATTTCTATTCTGAATTACACTGATTTTTTTTATATAATTTTGTGAATTACTCATATCCTTAAAATTTCTAAATCCTCTAAAAAAATGCTGATGTCAAAGTGAGGAACTAAAAACGCACGTCTACTATATTTGGCTCACAGTTTTGTGAGTATATACTTGATTATTTGTTTCGTGTGTTACATGGTGTAATATATGTAAATTACTTAAGAAAATGCTATAGTTTAATAAAACCTAAAAAATTTAAAATTGATTAGCTTGTTCATATTTATAAAGGTGGGTGTAATTGAGTTTAACTAATAAATAAAGAATATTTTTGTACTATAAGTAGTGCCCAATCTGCTTTGCGGCGCTGAAAGTCTAAGCTTTTTTTTTTTAAGTAATATGATACTATGAAAGAATATTGACCTCTAATTGGCGCACAACATCACTACATATGTATATGTATATGTGTGTTTCTTATGGTTTGTTTTCATACAAACCAGCCTACACACATAGCCATATGCACAACGCCACAAAGGACTTTCCCCGTATTGATGTTGGAGCTGTTATTGGAAGCGAATGTTGACCCATTTTTTAATCGCTGAATTTCAATAAACGCTCCTTGCTGTAAGCAAAAATGT
>NW_023458558.1:49148937-49154277 GCF_013731165.1 Rhagoletis pomonella
CACAGATGCATTTTAATACATTTACGTATGTATACTAGAGTGCATATTTAAACAAAAATTGCGGTTTTCCATCGGAATTATAAAACTGGTTATCGGAGAAGTATTAAGATTTATGTGAGCTTGACCGATTTGAAAATACTACCAAAATGCCTTTTGTTTTGTTAGGTGGATAAAATTTTTAAAAATTTGTAAGCATAGATACTTTTTAAGCTTAAATAATTTCATCATCTGAGTTTATTTTTTAGAATTTTTTTTTTTAAATTAAAAAATTAAAAAACAAATTTTTAAAATAAATTTTTTTTGGAGATATTTCGACGCCAGCCCAGCTTACGTAAATCTTAATATTTTTTCGCATAATTTTCTATTTCCGATGGTTACTGTTTTTTTTCTATACGGGGAGATACATCCTAATATACATACAAATGCGCATATGTAAGTACGCACTTGTATCCATTTGACAGCTGTTTGACTTCATACACTCATGCATCCTTCATACATACACATATCTATGAACCACATGTATGTATTTGCGACAATTTATTTCCGTCTGAGAGACACTTAAACGATGAGTGTTTGGTATATCCGTTTCCGGCGTTTGACTTTGTCCATGCGAATAATAATAATAATAATAGTAGCCATAACACCTCCACGCTTGGTTAAATAGATTAAAATCTGGAGTGTGTTGAGATGGGGAGGTAAATTGTGACTGCATATGCCAGGCTCTTGAATTAATCAACAATTTATAGTATCAATGTGATACCAGAATAATCGTTAGTACGTGCATGTGCTCGAACATATATGCTTATGTACATATGTATATACATACATGCCAAGGCACAGCAGCGAACAAGCAACCAATCATCGCGTTCTAAAATGTACAAGCCAGCAATATGAAATCACTTGTAACCTACGTTGTGTTACCTTTATATGGAAGTATGTATGTGTGTATGTATAAGGGCACAGTATACGCGTAGACGATTCTGAATCTATTGCCTTCGCTCTTTGATCTAAGAAACTAGACGCAGAAGCTCGCCTTATTTAGGTGCTTGTATTATTTCTTATTTTTTTATTTAAATGGGTCCGGCAGAACAGGAGGGCGCTTTAGTATTCGATGTCTGTATTTGAATGTCTGTTTTGGAGTAAGCGATTCATTATATAAATTCATACTAATAATTTATTAGAGTTTCTGTTGGTGTGCTGGATTTGGGACGCACCGCATAGAAACAAATTCCAATGAGAAACATTAAGCATCCTCGGTTAACCAGTGCAAATGGGACCCTTAATGGTGAATTTGACTTTGACCGATTGGCTGATGTCTTCGCAAATATATGAAGGACGGGCAAGACTAGAATCACGTCGCGCCTTTTGACGTTTACAACAGCCAACACGTAAAGGAGCGCTAAATCGGTGAAAGTATTAGTGGTGTAAAAGAGACTTCATCGCCGAGTGCTAAAGTTGATAAGGTGCATGCTTCAACTCTTATATAGAATCTATAGTTTTGGTTTAACTTGGGAACCTATTGCATTTAAGCAATTTTGATCTTATATAGAATATAGCCATGTAGAATATAGTATTCCTGGCGACTGGACTCTAAATATGTTCTGCTCAATCCACAACAAATGCGATCCCACCATACGCGGCAACTAACGCAGGATCAGCCTTCTAAGCATTGCCCATAAGGTCTAATCGAGCGTATTTTGTGATAGACTCAAGCCAGCAGTTAAAGTAATAATTGGGCCTTATCAATTTCCCTATAAAACTGACAAATCCACCATAAATCGGGTATGCACCATAAACCAGGTATTATTGGAAAAGACCGGCGAAATTAGGTTCGACACTCATAATTTATTTGTCGATTTTAAAGCTGCATTCGATAGCACGAAAAGGAGCTGGCTCATATGCTTCAATGTCTGAATTTAGTATCCCTGTAGATGTGTAAAATTATGTTAAACAAATCCACCAGCTCTGTCAAAATTGGGATGCGCCGCTGTCATAGAATCGCTCCTACCAACAAATGGTATTTCGGGCTGAGGAACCAATGGGGAACTGGCAAAAGAAGGCCTCCTCAGCAATAGAAATACCAGTTGAAGAAGCACTTAGATCCCTTTGGCAATTCCAGCTGGCATCAGACGGCACAGAAGAGAAAGGACTGGCGTTTTTACTGGATTTAGTTAAAATAGCTTAAGAAACATACGATTTTTGTAGATATACATATATACTTATAGAGTCTTAAAAAAGTTAAGACACCTAAAATTCTTGGAATTTATACTCAAGTTTCATTAGAAATATGAGCCAACTGGTCGAATATACTTATGGATAAGTAGTCGTCCAAATACTTGAATAGAACATGCTGATTGAGATTTCCTTATGAACATATGTGCTTTTATGTACATATATGGGACATTCTTTGCCAAGCGGACCATCCTATCTTTAAATTTTTGGGTTAATTTAAACAATTCAACACCTTTCGGAGGAATTTCCTTAAGAGGTCTTTTAAGAGGTCTATTTTTTTTAAATGGCGTTGATTTTAAACACTCGAATTGATTTCGCTTAAGACCTTACAATCGGGGGTTCCTGATGTTGCTGACTACGAATCAGAACTTAAAAATTCAAAAACGAAACAAAAGTTAAAACGAACGTACGTACGATGTACGTGGCGTATGAGTTACAAGACGAGATGAGAATGTTACTCATACGCCATGTACGTATTTTATTTTAATTTTTGCATGATATCTGGTTTCAGATACGTTGTCAGCGACCTTAGAAATGCCTTATTTTTAAATTTTATGTGAATCTAAACGATTATATTTTTTGGCCGCCATACTGGGTTCGCCATTTTGAATTTGTTCCATTCCGACTTTAGGTTTGTAATCATCGACAAGAACCCCCGCGGAAAACGTTTCAGGCTGCCATATTGCATCCGGCATTTTGAATATGAAAATCATGCTCCATACCCATAATCAGAAACCCTGAATAAATATTGGGTTCCCATATTTAAACCGTCGTCCTGAATTTTTAAACTAATTATCACATAATCCAAAAGCGGAGAGATGAGGTGGCCCGCTTGGCAAGGAAATGTGTTATTGTGAGTCCTCTTTATGCACGAAAAACATAAAAACGTACCAAAATCTTAAACAAACATATCACAACTGAATGTAGAAATAAAGTAAACTGCTAATAGCCTGCGGTCAGCATATCAAGATTCCACAAATCCAAATATCTATACATAAATTTATGCATGCGAATATTTTCGTACATCGTCTCACATATGAATGATTCGGCAGAGAAATTAGCCATTCGATTGATATTACGCTGCATTTCATTTCATGTGTACATTTTTGTCACAATAAATCCATAGATCTTTCTTTTTTATGTGTTTGTTTTGGTTGAAGATGCCTTCGGTTCCCATTTGTCCTTGGCCGCTGGCAAAATACAATATTTGTATTTGTCTGCTAGTCTAACTGGCTGCTTGTAATTGTTGCAAAATAAAAATGTTTTATTCATAAGGCTATATAAAATTGCCCAATTTTCAGTCCATTAAGAAAATTTACGCCTTTTTCATACGTACGCTTACGCACTTACATGCATACTATTCATATATACATACACACTATGTATGTATGTGCGTGCATGCATAAATGTCCAACTCGTAAGAAAGTATGCATAGAATACGCTTGTAAGTATGCATGTGAGCTATGCAGTCAAATGAACACAAAGATTGCTTGGCAGGCTGATGGTGCCTACGAAGATATGAGAAAGAAAGAAAGAAAGTAGCCGGACAGTTCGATTGTGGCAGCGCACACACACACACGGGCATACATACATACATACATACACGCAGAAACTCGTACATGCAACTACCATTCCACTACCCATTGCTAAACAGCGACTCTTAAAAACGTTAAGTATCTTTGCTGTGCATCCAAGGAAACAGAAACAGAATATAACTAACTCACTGGCAGACTCTCGGATTCTATTTGGACTGCCGATTTGCCTTTGTGACCTGGCGTATAAATCAAACCAAAGGAAAGGTTGCTTAAGTGCGATTTTCTGCACCTTCAAGGCAGCTTTTCAACTTCAAACCAGCACTGTCCTGCATATTTCAGCTACAATACACCAAGGACTAAGAATTGAAACTTTTCAACGTCTTTTCACATTGTCGGCGGTAGGGGTAAGGCCGGCGACACACTCAAGGAGGCCTCAACAAGGTGCAGTCTCACTTGCTTATTCCTAACACTTTTGCCCTAAGCGCCACTTGCACCGCACCGGCCTTGGCGTAACTTACTTACTTACTTACTTAGGTATCTTGTCATGCTGGGACGGAGTGTGGTTGACTTTGCCTTCGGTTATTTACGGTAGTTGGCGTGTGCGAATTTAAAATGCAAACGTAATGCCATTTCCGTTGCCGTTTTACCACTCGGCATCCGTTAGGTTTTTTATTTGATTTTTGTGTGTGTGTGTGTGTTTTTTTTTTGTTTTCAGCTTTTTCGTTTTTAGTTGTCCACCAGCTTTGCTGGCGCTCCGACGATTATAACACTTTAAACACGTCGCTTGCAATTTGCTCAGTTACAGTTCACTTACAGTCACTGCACATCATATTTGGTTGGATGTACATATATATGTAGATATGTATGTATGAAGGCGCGTACATACTTATATACATAAATATATATGTACATATGCACATATAAAACGTGCATCACTTTATCACACCATCTATTCATGTCTCCTGTTGTTAGCTGCATGCATCTATTCATATACGTATGTATGTATGTACATAGTAGATATATGTATGTATCCGCAAGTAGTAATGCATAGCGTTGCTATATGATTTACAATAGCTATCACATTTATTATTTATGTAGATTTTCACTTAACTGTCGTGTTGTTGGCAGAATGTGAAAAATAGTGGAGATGAGTTTTCTTTTAATACTTTTTTGAAGTAACTACATACATATGTACATATTAGGGTGGGCCTTAAAAATAGCGAAATATAAATTTTGTATGGGGCACACCTTTATTTTGTTCTACCTATGGAGTAAAGATATGCCCGAAAATTTCCAAATTAAAAAAAAAAAAAAAAAAAAATCGGGCTGCATTCGATATCGAACGTAACTCGAACCGAAATTTGCTTTTGGAATCACGGCGAGTGTACTTCGCCAGTTTAATGCCGGCGAACTCACCACAGCGAAATTTTTGGCGTCAAAGTTAGGATACCCGCAAGCATATGAAAATGAATACAACCAAAGCGAAATACAAAGCTCGCTCGGCGGCGTTTAGTGGCGATCAGTGTTGCCAGAACTTTTCGGGGCGACCGGCTAGATTGGACAAAACAAAAAA
>NW_023458558.1:49154287-49179006 GCF_013731165.1 Rhagoletis pomonella
CAAATGACCATGTTCTGGAAACTCGAGGCAATAGGCAACTTAAAAAACAAAATACTTTTTTTTTCGTTAATATATTTGATTTATGTACATATTTTCTGTTTTGTTACATTTCAAATCATAAAGCTAAAGCAAAAAGCTATTATGTATACGTTGAATATTGAAAAAATTTATAATTCTTGCATTGTTAACAAAAAGTTTTACATTCATAGCCAGCTGCACAATAACGCACATGGCGTATGATCGACACAATATAATCAATATAATTGCACATATTTAATTTTAAAATTTTCAAGCTGTGCCAAATTCGGCAATTTTCTGCTTCAAAAGCTAACAAATGAATGAATTAAAAAAAAAAATTGAATTGCGTGGCAAACGCAGCAGTGCCAAATTACTACAACAACACTTAGTGCTATGCAACTATTGACACTTACATACATATATGTATATGTATATGTACACATATAAGTACACAGGTGCATGTATAGTATACATATACATATATGTAAGTGCATACATACATATATGAATCACAACAACAACGACGGTGGCCGTTTGAATACGTTGAAGGCCAATACGAAAATTCCAATGAGGCGATAATTGTATAACTAAAAATTTCGTAAAATCTCAACAATTTCGAAATGTTGATGGCATTGATGGTAATAATGAAATTTGAATTTTAGTTGCGGTTGTTGTGCAGCTGTGCGTAAACATGTGTGTGTGTGTATGTGTTCGTATAACTGTGTATTGGCGCAATATTGAAATGCACTACAAATGGCTTTCGCTGGAACTATGCACTTACTATGCTTAACGAAAAAAAAAACATTAATAAGAATCTATTTACATTTTCATGTCTGCGGTTAATGGTCTGTGGTTAGCTGCGTGCGTATTGTTGTAGAAGGCGAGGGGCTGGTGAACGCAGGAAATAAATTTGAGTAGTACAACAATCGCTTTAATAAAGATGACTGTCCAACTTGTAATTGCTAGAATTTTTATTTATTTATGTTTAATTTGCTTGCAATTATGCCTTCAGCAGCTAACTGTAAACTAACAGGGAAATTCTAGAAAAAAATAGTGCAAAATTTTTTGTAAGACAATTGAAAGAAAGTAGGCAAGATAGTGCGAAGGATTTTGTTTATTCCAGTACGAAGGTCTTACAAAAGAACTTCCCTTGCCAACTTTCATGGCGAAAAGCTCTTTTGCGGAAAGCATGTGGCAAATGGAAAAGTACATTCCCAGGTTCAAATCCTCGGACAGCGGTTTTTTTTAGTTTAATTCTTTTTATTTTTTTGATGTAATTTTCTTTTAATTTTTAATGCATATGTATATTGTTTTAAAAGGAAAGTTATGCTTTAATTTAATTTAACTTAAAGAAACATATTTAATGGATTTTTTAATTTTATTTAATTTTTCTCTTTTTAAAATAATTTTCTTCATTCAATTTCTAGATTTTATTGTTTTAAAAATACATTTTTTTACATTACATCCGTTTTCTTTTGGGTCTCAATTTATTCTTATTTTTTGGAAATTTTTTGATATGTTTTGTCTGTTTTGAATACAATTTTTTATGTTTTTAATTTAATTTTAATGTCATTGCTTTAAAAAGAAAACTATTTTCTGAAATTTAATATAAATTTTAAAACCAAAATTTTATTTATTTATGTATTCTTTTTTGTAAACTTTTTTTTAACTTAGATTTCTTTTAACTTTTAGCAGTTTATATTATGTTTTAAATTTATCTTGGTCCTTAGGAAACTTATTGCTTGTAGCAAAACAGAATAACGCTAATTCCTTCTCGTATTTTTCAGTTAGTCTTTCGAAAGATAGAAAATACGTTTCAAGAAAGTTGACAGAATTGACAATTGTCTAACGAGAGACTTTTCTCTTTCGAATGGCTGTCGTGAGTTGCCCAGTAAAACTTCTACAAATAAAGGATAGGCTGATTATGACGATTACGATTTCGACTTGCGATTACGATTAACGATTATGATCGTAATTGTGATTGTGTTTAATGTTGAGATTATGATTGGAATTACGATTATGATTACAGCCAAAACTGAGATTACGTTTATGTTTGCAAAAAGGATTATGATTGCGATTATGATTACAATTACCATTTGATTATGATTATGATTTCGCTTACAACTATATAACATTGCGATTATGATTACGATTTAAGATTTCCATTGCTATTATTTTATGGTAATTAGTAGTGTAATAACTACAATTATGATTATTTTTAATGATTACGATTGAGATTTCAAAGTAATTATGATTACGATTTTCATTGCGGTTCTTATTATGTTTATGCTTAAGTTTAAGACTACGAATAGGATTAGCGATTACCATTATAATTATGAATATCTTTAAGAATTAGATTACGATTATGATTACATTTACAATTTGATTATGACTACGATTCGGATTGCGATTTTCATTACTGCTATGACTAAGTATTATTAAGGCATAGCACCGCCAATGTATAACATTATTCATTTCACTTTAAGCTTTATTACTTTCGCTATATATATATTTTATACTATGCCCTGCCGTCAGTCGCAATGAAACCATTAAACAGTTTGCATTCTCTTGGCGTATCCAATATTAATACGTACTTTACGTTTTTCCTGTTACATATATAATTAATTAACTAATTTATGATGAAACGTTATCTAACATAGCAAGTCTGTACTATTGCATATATTTTTTTTCTATTAAAACAGACAATTTATAGCTGTGCACATCAAATATGCTTAACTTTTCAAGAGCAATGCGTGGCGGGATCGGCGTTAATTGCAATAATTGTAATTGCAATCCAGCTTTAAAGTTTAGTCATAACATGAAAAATCCACTAAGAAAATTGTCCTATACTCGCTGCCATCTGCCAACCATTGTCTGCTGGTGTGTTGATATTTGTTTTGACAGTCAGCGGATGGGGATACCAAATTGCCACCATCATGTCTAATCACTATACCTCGAGGATGCCAGCATGACCAGCAACAACAGCGGAAGCGTAGCGGCGTTCAAATGTTGTTTAGTTTTGATGGCCAGCGGTGCCAGCGGTTCCCCTGGCAGGTATGCACGTGGCGGCCGAGAATATTTTGGGCATTGCCATTATGACCAAAATTGTTCGCCGCCAAAAACAACAACTACATACTTAAATACCACCAAGTTTGCATGTTCGGGCAAGTGTATGTGTGCCTGCATATGTGTGAGCCGCAGTTTGCCTTGTGGCCATTTAGGTTTTTATCCATTACTCATTTAGTTTAAACCCCCCCAGCACGGCGGCAACGACTGATGTTGCTTGCATCCGATTTCGTTACCTCAAATATTATTGTTGTTGCTAGCAGTGATTTATTTTTAATTGTTGTCATTATGACCGCCATCAGCCTCATAGCGTCACAACACGTAGATACACTGTGATTGGGCAGACAGCGGCACCTATGTACATACACCGTGTATGTATGAGTGAGTGTGCTAAATAATGGCTAAGATACCTGCCAGTAATGCTTTTCCTTGTTCTCCTCCTGTCCTCCAATTCCGGTTTCACTGTTTCCCTTACTTGACGTTGTCCATGACCGTGACACGTCGCATTAGCACGCCGAGCTCAGCCAAATACAGCCTCCAGCACGTTTGCTTAGCTGAGCTATGTGGCGCTGCCATTAAAGTGTCGTCGTTATGAAATTCAATTTTTTTTCCGTGACTCGAGAAATTATGAAACAATAAGTTCTACTTACTGATCTGTTGGAGCTGTCTTCGCGTTGGCAGGCAAATGGCGTTGCGCTGGAGCTAACTTGATGCTGCCCAGCTCTTGGATTTAGTCCGGCGCGGTGATTGGCGTGGTGTACGTTTACGGTGATGGCGGTGATGTCCATTCTCATTTACCTGTGTATAAGTACTTGCTTGAAATGAATTTATCACCGCTGGGCATTTGGAACGGAATTTGTTTCGCCATTGATGGGAGGTGTGGAAATTTGGCTGCGCTTGACTTAAGGCTATGTATGTATATATTTAAAGCTGTAATAAGCGTAAGCCAGGTAAGCAAAATTAATGAATCAATTAGGCTTTTACCAAACCACGAATTTCATGGATAATTTGTGTGTATACATAATATACTATATAAACACATGTACCAATGTGTAGTCAACAGAAATTTTGTCTGCAATGAAGGAGACTCAGAAAGCCTGCGGTGTAATTTTGATAAGGTATTACATGTTTTACAGCGATTAAAGCAGCTTCGCATAAACAGGGGTTATTATTCGAAAAAAAAAGAATTATAATAGCGTTTCAGAAGAAGGAAATATGTACTCCTCCGCCTCGGCACAACTCGCTTTTTCTTGAATTGATACTTTCTTACAGCCTCAGCATTGGTATTCTTTTGGGAGAATAAAGATAGTAACTAAAGCTCGCGTGTCATACGAAAATCTGTAACGAAAAACAATAACATATGTCGCTCATTTTTTTTTTTTTAATATTTGGAAAAATGTATGCAATTTATGCTGTGAACAGCCGCCCAAAATATATGAGCTTGTTAGCACTCTAAAGTTTTTAACATAAGCAGAAAATCAGTTAGGGGTTTTATTGGGTTGGTAGCTGCAAGATCGAATTTAGGGTGTATGAGGGCGTGACACAAAGGTACTCGGGGGTTTCTAAATATTTCGACTGCAGTGCCTCCAAGCGGGCCCATTTTTTGCAGAAGCATATTGTGATGTGAATACGCATTATGAATTTCAACCCAAGAAGTATTTATGGTAGAGTACTGGAACTTGGTATGAAGATATATAAAATCAATTCCTTTCTCATGGGGGAGAGCTTCCACCTGTTAAAAAATTTAAATTCAATTTGAATTATTTATTTATTTGAAATTTCTATTACAGTATGGGTGTCGGACAAAAATCAATTTTTCGCAAGCTATACGAAAAATTAAAATATGAATTTATATTCAAGATTCTTAAGAAGCCTTTGTTTTGAACATTTAGATTATTATTGAAGTGTTTATAAAGGATTTAACCTGCTTAACAAATTAAATCAATTAGTTTAAATGAATTCTTTGAAATATGAGTATCAATGGAAATGGTTTTGAAAAGGAGGGTTTCCATCCATCGGATTTTTCTCGAATTACTGGTAGAAACGGGTTGCAGTCAAAAGTGTTTAGACATCTTAAATTTAAATATGTAGAATTTTTTGAGTTTTAAAACTTAATTAAAATACAATTATTTAATAAGAGAATTATGTATTACAATAGGCATATAAATCGAAGTGGGCTTGAAAATGAAGTAGGGTTGCCAGCAGTTTGAAAAATCAAACTTAACCGAATAAAGGGAATATGTACGTACATATGCATCGCAATATGGGCGTCAGACGAAAGAGGTTTGCGAAGGTTTGCACCTGTTTAATTAGTTAAATTCAAACTATTTAATAATTTGAATGGATTATTACAATGTGGGTGTCGATCGAAATGGTTTTGTAAACGGTTCATTTCAAAATTACATGTAGGAGGGTTGCCAAAGGGAAAAAGATGATTAAAAATTTATCACAAAATATTTTGAAGAGGGCTAAATTTTTTTTTAAATCTTTTTTATTTTGGCTGAGTTTAAGTATGTTGAGTTTTATTGAAATAAATTACACCCAATTTAACACGCAAAAATTTCATATGTGGATAAAAATAATGTGGGTATCAAATAAAAAAGACAATTCCGTAGAATTAAAGTAGGTTAAACTTTTTGTTGCAAAAGTACGAATGGGTATGGCAAATATTATTTTAAAATTTTGTCCATGAATATCTTAAAAAATTTGAAAATTTTAATTTTAAAAAAAAAAAAAAAAAAATGTTAAGGATAAATATACACAAGATTATATCCTCTAATTTTATCCGCCTATTTTTATTAGCTTAAAAAAAATTAAAAGCGCATTTTTATTTTTTTTCGTCCTTCTAAACCAAACACTTTTAATGCTTTTAAATTCTACAGAATTTTTCCGTAATTAGGTAAACATATTTCTATTCTGAATTACACTGATTTTTTATATAATTTTGTGAATTACTCATAGCCTTAAAATTTCTAAGTCCTTTAAAAAATGCTGATGTCAAAGTGAGGAACTAAAAACGCACGGCTACTATATTTGGCTCACAGTTTTGTGAGTATATACTTGATTATTTGCTTCGTGTGTTACATGGTGTAATATATGTAAATTACTTAAGAAAATGCTATAGTGTAATAAAACCTAAAAAATTTAAAATTTATTAGCTTGTTCATATTTATAAAGGTGGGTGTAATTGAGTTTAACTAATAAATAAAGAATATTTTTGTACTATAAGTAGTGCCCAATCTGCGGCGCTGAAAGTCTAAGCTTTTTTTTTTTTAAGTAATATGATACTATGAAAGAATATTGACCTCTAATTGGCGCACAACATCACTACATATGTATATGTATATGTGTGTTTCTTATGGTTTGTTTTCATACAAACCAGCCTACACACATAGCCATATGCACAACGCCACAAAGGACTTTCCCCGTATTGATGTTGGAGCTGTTATTGGAAGCGAATGTTGACCCATTTTTTAATCGCTGAATTTCAATAAACGCTCCTTGCTGTAAGCAAAAATGTAAGAAAAATGATTTAAGAGATTTGTTGCAAAAGAAGAGAAGCACGTGAGTAAAATGCCGGAGAAGCAAAGAACAAGGGAACAAGTGAGAATTGAAATGCAGAGCGCTTACACATGTATGCTCGTACTCTTCGTATTCAGCGGCCGAGTCGTGCCGGGCGTATGAGTGACTTTTACTCGGTGTTAGAAACTTTAGTGGCGCCGAAATTTGTTGCTGCCGGTGGCTGCAGTTAGTGCAATGCTGCAAATGCTGTTGGTATGTTGCATTGCCATTTGAGAAAGCAAAAGCGCATTTTGTTGTGTGGCTGGTGCATTTATGAATAGTTGTTGCAACATTTAAGTTATGCTTTATTAAATAACTGTTAATTATGTTCGTACATATGTATTAACACTATAACAAAAACAAGAACACACAAATGAGATTTACATGCATTCTATGATGCTTTTTAATTAATTAAGGATTATATTTTAATTCAATTATAGTGCCTCTGGGCTGCTGCTGACGCCAGTGGGGTAATTAATTTTAATGTTCCTTATGGTTCCGCGTCGAATATGTATGCATTTGCGTGCGTGCATTTGAGTTTGTGCAAGTGTTTCGTTTATTGTGGTGGTCAATGACATAAATAAAACATTAATTATACACTTTGCATAAATAAATAGGCATAGAGGTATGTATGTGCGTGTGTGTGCGTACATCTGTAGCTGGGGGCTGTGTAACCGTTAGGCGCACTTATGTTATAAATTTGGCTATTTAAGTATGACTTATACATACATAAATACACGACGAACGGGCTGTTGGCGTGGTGACACTGCCTTCGTGCAATTGAACTCAATTTAGTTAAAACATAATTGCTATAACTCATGTAAATGTTTACCTTCGAAGCGAATATTTGAAAATTTACTTCAATGCACTTAAATATACATATGTACATGTTTATTTATATGTATGCATACTTATGTATATGCGCGAACGTATTATCACATTTCTCAGTATGTATGAATATGCTTTAATTTAAATGATTTGATATATCTACATAAGTATACTTATGCTAGAATTTATTGAAACGTTTAATGCCAAATTTAATTATGAAAACCTCAAAATGTTGTATGAAGTTGAGTTTGAAGGGGTGGCGTATTTCATAAGGTAAATTGTAATTGGATACAAGTGCTTATTAGGATGCCTTAGAAGATATTTAGTCGTTTCTTCAAGTGAACAAAAAAAGTATGTTTTTAAGCAAATTTGTTTATTTCCGTCATTAATCTTGACTTTTTAGAGCCGGAATTGACATATACTTAGAGGAAAATTCTGGCAACTGTCTTTCAACTCACAACAGTCTTTCGAGACATTAATTGAAAGATGTGCTAAAGAAGAGCCCTTAGCGTTATCCTGTTGTCTTTTAGCAATAATTGTTCTAAAAAATAAATTAAATAAAACAAGTATATTTTTCTTAAAAAATAATATAAAAATTTAAATAAAATTAACTTAAAAAAAGAAAATGAACTTAATAAAAAAGCCAAAGCCAATAATATAAGGTTCTACAGATTAAACGATATATAAAAATGTCTAAAAAAAATTAAATTAAATTAAATTTAAAGAAAAAAAGAACTAGATTACAAAAAGAAAACAATTAATAAAATAAGTTTCTGAAAATTAAATGATATTAAAAATATATATTTTTATTTAAAAATAGGGTGCTAAAAATTAAATTTAATTTAAACAAGTTTTGAAACAATAAAACTTAAAAATTAAAAGAAAATTTAATTAAAAAATGAATAAAATTTAAATTACAAAAAAAAAATAAAAAAATTACGGAAAATTTAATTTAAAAAGTATGTTTCTTCTTAAACAATATAATTTTAAAATAAAGCAAAATAAAATTAGAAAAGAAAAAAATACATAATACATAATCAAGTTTATAAACTTAAAATAAAATAAAAAAATATATAAAATTATAAATGTATCGATGGATAAGGCGCAATAAATGTGCTTCTAGCAGTTTCCATTTAAAATATTTATTACCCTGATTACAAATATTCAGAATTATTTAGCTAATCGTAGCGATTTCAAATCGTATAATGTTCAGAACAGGCCTGATTAAAAAAAGTCCACAACATTTTTCATTAGGAGCGGCCACAAGCTCCATAAAGTTTTTAAATAAAAAAATTATGTTAAAAGAGATATATGAAAAAAAAACTAAAAAAAATTCGTCTGCCCAATGATTGGAACCTCAGATCTCTCGAATGATATGCCAGTGCTTTGCTCACTCGGCCATTGAGACTGTTAGATTAGCGTGAGCACAATGATATACATCCCTGTCAAAAGAGCTTTTCAGCATTAAGGTTAGCGAGGGAACTTTTTTTGTAAGACTATCGTATAAGAATAAAGAGCAAGCTCATTTCAACCTCTCCATATTACCTATAATGAACCGAATGGTTCAATGTATAAATAATTTATTATCGAAAAGTTTATATTTTTTTGGCTTTGAACAAATTAGGTTCACCTTAATGTACATACGTATATAGACATAGAGCAGGAACTTACAGTTTTACGCCGCCTCCAAACGGAAAAGTTTTTAATGAAAAGCATTTCTCAAGGAAAATATACACTCGGATGTTAGCCATAGAAACAAACTTTATCTAAATGTTGCTCAGACCAGGAGTCGAACCATGAACCTATATACATACATATTACTGGAATAGAATTGTGTAGATACTTCTCTCTTTCCGTTTTTTTTTCTCTTTATTCTTTTCAAAAGAGCCCTAAAAGCTAAAAAAAGGTAAAATACTATTACAGGACCACGCTACCTTGAAACGAACACAAGTAACCAAATTGGTCGAAATAAATGGAGAAAATAGGGTTACATTAACATTTCGATGTCATTGGACCTGACCACCTCTGATCCAACGCCTCGTAACATGGGACCACCTAGACACACTCGGCAACCGAATCAAATTGCCGATGAGCCACGAAGAGGTGGCGTGCAACACATATATCAGTTTTTTAACTTTGAAGTAGTCCAGGTCAGCATAAATAAAAAGTTTCTAGTATGCAACCTGGTCCTTTTGCACATAAATACTTTAAAGCACTAGAAAAAAAAAATATTTCGCGCTTAAACTGATGAAAATGCTTACTAGAAAGGCAAGAAAATATAGAAATTGCTGGAATGCCATAACTTAAAAACTCCAAAATGTAAAAGAACGGCCTTTAAGTTTCAAATCAAAAGTAGCGGTTACTAAAAAATTATCGTTAAAATTAATCAAACTTTAATTTGTTTTCTTGCAGTCATTAAAGCGTGATAGTTGCCAGACAGATAGGAAAATAGTTCAATTGTAAGAAACCAAAATTCTGATTCAAGGCACATTTTACAGATATTGAGATGAATTTTTTAAACAATATAAAACAAAGGCTGAGAGCCATTCCTACATATTTAACTAAACGAAGATATGCACATACAATTATGAGCGTTTTGATATTTTTTCCTGGAAAAACATATAAATGTACATAAGTACATACGAATCTATTTACGTATGCTTTTATGTAACACGGTAGAATAAATAAAAATGGATCGGAAACTAAGGAAAAAGGTTTTTGCCAAAATTGGACGGTTATTGAGTAATCAGTTTAAAATATGCGGGCAGATATTTTTTCTATTCAGCATAGTCAGCATGGAGCTACATATGTGTAGGTAAACATGCATTCATATTTATACGGGTATACATACATTTGTTGATACGCATCTGCATGTAATGCGAACGATCCAACGAAACTACCCTGCAGGAAATGCGCCCACTTTGTAGCTAACTATAAACTAACTAGCAGTCGACTAGTGGTAACTATTTATTAACTATTTCCTTTGGCCGCAACTAACTACTTTAGAAAGGCGATGGCCGCAAAATAGAACTAGTTTCCTGTGCATAAGATTTTCATTTGACCAATCGTTATTTTGTTACTTATTTATCGATTTTCTTCGTTGGTAGCTTAGTTTTTTTTCTCAAGGAACAGACTTTAACACAAGGGCATATTACTTACACACAAGCTGTTATTTTTTGATATTTTTCCCTGTTACAATTTAAATTTTTTGCATTATTCCACCCAAAAAAACAAAAAATCTGGAATGATTAATTTATTGCTCAGAAACTATTAGCGCTATAGAAAAGTATTATATACACGGTTTATGGATAATTTTATTTCCTATCATTTGCCGTACCTCGTATTACGATTATCTGATTTGTTCGTAAGATATACCTGAATAATTGGAACCACTTTTTTTTAAGCTGAATAACGGTAAATTGCAAATATCTCGAAAACCTATCCATACAAAAAAAAAATAAAAAATTAACTCGATTTTCGTAATCAGCGACCGATTTTACATACAAATTGGATAGTGGCGTCTGGAGAACAAAATCAAAATTAAAATTTGTGATCCAGTGTAATCTTTTTCTGCACGGTACCTTTATCACATCAGCTTCAAATATCTGTGTGGACGCATTAAAAATTTTCACTACAATCTTTTGTAAGCTGTGATGAATTTGCTAGACTGCCTGGCATGACCAATGTTAGCTATTCTTGTGAGAGGTTTCATGTACATAAATGAACGTAGATTTGTATTTGTGTATGTATGTATATGAGTGTAAATGTGTGTGTATTCTATACGTACGCATGCATATGCTTTGTGGCTTTAAAGAGTTTAAGGGATTTTATGTGTGCTTAAAATGCTTTAGTACTCAAGGAATCTCATTAAAATGCACTCATCTTGGTGGTAATTTCCAACAGATCCTTGGATATGTGGATGCATGGTAGCACCATGCTTGTCTTCAAGAGATCCGCCATATACGAATACGCATATGTAAGCACAAATAAAAATACACAGGTAGACGCACCTGAATAGGAAGCATTTTTAAACCCGGGAACAATGAAGATTACAAAAAGTCGTTCGCTCCTATATCGTAGTACATGCATACATACATACATACACATGGAATTATGTACATATTTACATTAGGTTGGTCTAAAAATACACAGGCATTCTCTTGCTGCCATGGCCAAAATTACTGAAAATGGAAGATAAGGAGACCCCGGTTTATATTTAACTCTCCCGTGGGGGCTTTGAAGTTTTCCATATGGGAAAAATATATATTTTATGATCGATTAACATGTAACATCGTCTGCGAAAGCAATTACAACGCAGCCGTATTTCTTCTGCTGCTGGTTTTCTATTTTGACAATTTGAGAATTTTGTGGAAAAAAACAAAAATAAACAAAAATAACAAATAAAAAATCAAATCAGCTATTCTACTGCTACTACCGAATCAATATGCTTTGGATGGGGTACAAAAATATGGGTCTCTTTAGTTTCGATATTCGTTAGCCATGGCGAGTGGCTGAGGAGACAAGATTTGGATCACCCTAATGTGCATATAAATATTAAAGATGGTATTTCAGTACAAAATATTAATAATATTTTCTGCTTTAACTATATTCACTTCAGAACACTAACGTGCTCTCAATAATGGGTAAGTAAATTTATAATATTTAAAATATTTAAAATATACACTAACACATCTGAATATAGCAATAATTTATTAACAAATGATAGCAGGAAACAACAGCCTCGCATAGTAAATATGCATACACACATGCGTACATACATATGAACATGTACATACATGTAAATAACCGAAGTGATTACATTGCAAATTTTGCAGAAGGGTTGAAATTTGGGAAAAATAAATTCATATCGATATATACGCATCGCCGAAGAATGCTGAGTAGTCATTTAATCCAAAGATGGAAGTCTTAAATATAACAGGTTGAGGCTTTAAAGGCGGCACACACAGTAGTAATCGGTAAAAATAAAAAATAAAAATGTTTTGGAAAAGGTCCGGCGGTGTGCTTCACATAAAGACATAAATAAGTAGCTATGCAATTACCAATGTCCACATTTTTATGTACTTTAAAACATTTTGTCAAAAAAAAAGTCAAGTACCAACCTTAGTAGTTTTTAAATTTATAGAATTTTCATAGTGAAGAATAATATAACAAGCAGGTTCTGCACTTCACTTCCGAGTAAATTTCAACCCCTGGTAATTTGAATTCAAAATAATTTATTATAATTTGAGTGTTTTTTCTTTAGATTTGGCTTTCGGAAGATTCTTAAGACGGAGGGAAGCACCCTTAAAATTTTCCATACCCTAAAAAAATAAATATATATAAATATATTTAAATTTAACTAAAAATAGTTAAAAACGGGGTTCCTAGGTAAAAGGTATGTGGTTCTCTAAACTGTTTTTTTAATAATTATTTTTTTTTGAGTCAACACTCACTTTCGAACAAACAGATTATTATATTAAACAATTTGATTTTCGACTTCCAAATTATTAAGTACATTAAAAAAATATGGGTTCATAATGCCACTGTTCTCCATTTCTTCATCTTCGATTTCAGAATTTTCTGCGTCTGTTTCAATTCGTCCACAAAATTTTATTCCCTTGATTTCAATAATTCGATCACTTCTGATGGAAGCTTTAAGTGCAACCAGGAAAATGTTAATTGTGGTCGTCCAGGTTTCGATTTAGTGCAGGCTGGCTGCGTTTCACGTTTTCTTACCGAAGTATAAATTCCATATTCATATTTGAACAAAATATTCGTAACAGCTCTTCTAAAAATGGTTTGAAATTTTCGGATCAATTACTCGCAGCAATATATGAAAATAAATAGCGGCTCTTATGTCAACTTCGTCGTGTTTCTCTCGCTATATATTGAATAACTCTGAATTCCTGAGAATTAAATAAAATTCCAATTCATAATCATTAGTTCGTCTTAATGTCAATTTTCCAAATTAAATCGACCTAATACACGAATTCACCAACGATTCATTGTATATTATTTTCCATTTGTGAACTTTCAAAAACTATGTATACATTTTTATTATAAAAACTCTTATTAGAAACTTGTCACAAAATTCTTATAGTTCATTGATGAGAGATTTTCCAAAGAAAAAATGTTTACTTTCAATCTTTACCGATTGCACCCAGCAAAAAACACGATTACCACAGAAACGATAGTGGAAACGAGCTAGGCGATGGGAATCGCTTACCGTTTCGCTTCAAGAAGGCCTTATTTTAACATGGGCATGTCATTGGAGGTAAGCCCTTACCCGCAGCATTACCTTCAAACGAAGGGAGAACGCATGGATAAACAGAATCGAGAGAAGCGAGCAAAGAATCCCTTACAGAGAAACTAATGTAGAATGCCTAGATAAGTACATACTTATTTATATTAAATTGAAATCAGAAAATGTCTAAAAAGGTTAAAATTAATTAAAATTTTTATAAATCAGCGTACATATGTTTGTATTTAGGTATTTAGATTTTCTTTAAAATCGGTATGTACATACTTGCATATTTAATTAAGCTTAAAATTGTACTTCCTCACTCTTGTACGTCACTTCATTGACTGACTTCAACTTCGCTGCAAATTGAACAAAGCAAAACATGATTTTTATGCCAGACAAATTTCCACAGAAAGTAACGGTAGAAAAAGAATTTTTGGATATTCATTCCATTTTCAGCTGGCTACGATGCAGCATTCTACTTTGCATTCCCCGAAATGAAGCAAAGAAGCGAAACAAATAAAATATTGTAGGACATTCTACTTTGCATTCCCGGAAATTAAGCAAAGAAACGAATTAAAAAATAAATATTATAGGACATTCTACTTTGCATTCCCCGAAATGAAACGAAGAAGCGAGATAAATAAAATATTGTAGCACATTCTACTTTGCATTACTGGCAATGCCTAAAAGATGCGAAAAAATTCGAAGGCATTATAACGCTATGCCTTCTAGAACACGATACCACTAAAAGCGATTACCGATTTTTTGCTGGGCAGCTTCACACAGCTTGTAACAGGCAACTAGCTTTGCATTTCCTAAGAACCAGAGAGTGTCTAAGTATGATGCAGTTGAATCTGGAATATCTTGCTCCACTTGCAGCGCTACTTCTGCCAAAGGCGCCTTGACCCTCTTCCACTGGTTTCTACACATCCATCCATTTTCATAGGTTTCGTCTAATATCTTATATCGTTCGCATATAAGTTTCCGATCGTTTGTTATCTCAGCGATGGATCGAGTCCAATATCCACTTTTTTTAGTCATTTTTGGTGCCTTTACTGGAGCTTCGTCCACCGATCGTTTGGTCTTAACCACTACTAGTTTTGATTGCCAATTGATGTCGAAATTCCAAGTAAAAGATCTCGCCCACTGAATATTCTCTTGCAACTTCACGAAGTCCACTTTCGACATCCGATGCTCTTGGATCGGCGAAATGGCCTGACGAAAAAGAATTCGAAAAGCGGTATGCACTTTGAAGTCTTGGCCCTAACGCGGGTCAACAAACTGACCCTATATCCACCCACAGCAGGCGCCCTCCAGATGCTGGTCGTTGAGTATTGGACATACTACTGAAGCCCACAGGTTGCTCAGTAATCTCCTTCCGGGTAAATATGTTCCGCTTTTATAAATGGAGCTTTCTCACTAGGAGGGTACAGGGTTGCACCTGTTATCTGATTTTGCTGTTTTACCTTTGGGTAGCTTGGTGGTTTCATAGCTCTAGTTATGGTCGAGTTTGAGACCCTTGTTCACCTTGTTTAACCGTGCAAGACTTATACTTTAAACGAGCTAAAGTTTTGTTGTTTTATCCATAAACTATCTCCCAAGTGGTAGTAAAATTGAGCCGTCCGTCCGGACAGAGATTTGCTATAGGAAGCAGGAGGAAGCCAGAAAAAGCTACCTTGAGTTAATAGACAGAAGCAGTTGCTGATATTTTGGAACTAACATTTTTTTTGTTACAAAGCTTTATTACTTGTTACTTGGAGCTTTATTATACTCGCACCTTCACTCCTTTCACTAAAAACTCCTGATCTCCGTTACTGAATAACTCTTACGGTTTGTATGACTTGACTTAATTTCCTTGCCGCGCAGTAAGTGTTTCAACCATATCAAACATTCTGAGCCTACGTGGCGTATGAGTAATAACTGCCTTTCTCAATTGCTTCTCTCTTGAAAGGCCGCTTGCGTGCTTATGCATGCGACGCATAGGCGGAGAGGCCAAGTTGTCGAAGGTGGGAATTGAACAATAAATCTATGCTTTGACTGGTGCGTATGAAATATTGAATGCTTATAGAAAGTCTTTTGCACTTAAAGCTGTTCATGTATACATGTGTATATAATACGGTTTTCGCACGGCATCCCAGTAGTTCGCTCTCTCACTCGTAATTCGCACTCCAATTACCCTCATTTGTTGGTTATTCAGAGCCAAATCAGTTCCGTCTCTAATTTTTATCGGGTATTTATCGAAACTAGCTCAGAAATCAAAACTTGCATTTTTTCTGAGTACGTAAGGTAAAGTTTATCAAAGTGTATATCTCGAATTTATTACGGAAACTTATAAAATTTTAGGATGAACCTACACTTTGCATCAATTTTGCGGTGAAGAACAACAAAACCAAAAACACCGAGACAGAGAATTGTCAAATCGAATTAAGAATGTGCCCGTGAGAATGGGGTAATTCGCGATCGTAATTGGGGGAGCGAACAAAGTAATTCAGGATGCTGTGGAAAAATGGTATAAGTTTGTATGCATTTATATACATAAGTATGTATATATATTTTTATATGCAAGTACTAAAATAGTAAACCGCATAAAAGCTAAGGGCCTGACGCAGTCAGCTCATTTTTCAAAATTACATACATACAAACAATATTATTATTAATAACAATAACAAAAATCTTTCTTTATTGATATTGTGATTTATATTGAAATGTTGGCGGGTGGCCTTCGGCGTTCGCTAGACGGCAGCGGCAACATTTTGATACAACAATACAAAACATGACCACACAAACACACACACGGCAATGATGATTTACGCATTTTACGGGGCGAATTGCTGACTCAGCCACAAATAGATATCCGAAGAAGAAAATATTTGTATAAAGAAATATGTATTAGCAACGATAGCAACATTTGAAAACGAAGCAAAACAGACTATGTACATATGTAGGTTGACATTGTCGAGGGAAGACGAATGTTAAGAATAACTGCGAAATTAATTACCTTTTTTGTTTATTGAGGTGTTGGCGGCGGTGGTGGTGGTGGTGGTGGTGTATCTCTATGATTCTAAGGTATCGCAATTCGGCATTGAGAATATTTTATGTCACATATGCATATACATACATATGTTGAATGCTGATTGCCATTTTTCGATACTAAATAATGCAAGCATTGAACTGCCACACATGTATCAATTGTATTTGTTTTGCACATACTCAGATTTATTACCGCAAGTGTGTAGTGGTGTGCTGCTCGGTCGATGACGGTGGTGGCATTTGGCGGCAGCAAAATTCAATAAAAGAAGGTAAGAAAGAAATACATATATGTAAATAAAAACGCAGAATTTAATTTCCGCTCAATTATGTAAAATTCCACTATGTATTATTATGGCTTTTAAAATTTCGAAATTCGAACGCAATATTTAGTCATGTGAAAGTGTTTTAAACATTAGAAAATATTTAATACAGAAACTCATAACATTGCCGGAAGTAAATATCATATACTATGTATATATATAGATATGAAATAATTGCTTGAAATTTTATTTAATATGGAGGTTATACTTAAATTGTTTGAAGGTAAAGTGTATCTACTAATTACTGAGAAACCTTGGTATAACGGAGTTGAAAGGGCTGGACAAATCCTTAGTTGTATTAATGGAAAATGCTAAAAATTTTTTTCAGTGCCGTTTTAAACGGGGCTTTAACTGTCAAGGTATTCAGAATTCGCTATTTAGGGTTTGATGACCCTAATTTGTTAGGGCGCCTAACCGTCAATATATTCTTAAGGTTTTCATGCTCAAAATTTCTTCTTTTTATCTATCGAACATCTTTGTACAGAAAATATCAAATAAAATACCTCTTTAAAGTAGAATTGTTTGGTGCCGAAAGCCGAACTAGAAACAAAAAATTTATGATATCAATTTCGTGACGAAAATTATACGGATTTTGTTAACTGCGTTGCGCGCTATATGTATATTTACGCTGATTTTCGGTACCTTCCTAATTTTGGTGGTCGTCATATACATTACACCATTGATTCTCGACCTCACCAGCAGTATATAGTAGTGGAACCATGAGATTCGAGTGCTGTATATCTTGAGTCACACCGTCCACATCTTCATTGTCACTTGTATCATAGATATGACTAGAAACACATGGACACATAGAAAGTAGTACAACAAATGATTCAAAAGTAGTTTCACTATTTTCTTGAGTTTTCAAAAAGATGAAGTAATTTTACGCGATTGAAAAAACCGCGTTGAGAGCACTTTTCCACAGATTTTTCAGTTTCTGTGGTTATATTTATATACGCTGACGCTCCTTTTTTTCGGGAGATGGCCTACAAAAGTTGAGGAATTTTCGATTCGCTGGGCCTTAATTGGTTATAAGCAGGGCCGGCTTTAGGGCAGGGCGACAGGGGCGGTTGCCATGGGTGCCAAATTGAGGGGGCGCAAAATTCTGGGACGGCATTTAATTTTTTATACATAGAGGTGATCAAGCCTGGGTCCTCTATCTGAATCCGCGAGCACCATTTGTATCGTGTGGATGGCATTCCTTGGATTCGGCGAAGGACGATACTGCTTCTTTATCCAGAATATGCATAATGCCTTTTAATGTACTTCAGCGCATCTACTTTCTAGCTTGAGCGTCTACCCAGAGATGGACGATTTGCAAAAATCTCACTGTAAAATCATTATGAACAAATCTTTAGGAAAATAGACTGGACATGGTTAAGTTCATTAAATATCATGTGAAGGAAATTTGGGAAGCTCTAGAGAAAAGATTTTCTTTTCCTGATTTGTAATATCCTGCAGTCCAACAAGAAGCTAAATGCTTGGCAGCAATGAAACTTCCTTTGGAGGTTTTTGAATTTCGTCAAAAATAATATCTTCCATACATTATTTAGTGTTTGAAATTCTCTGGGTATTTTGTTGAATTTGACTGCTGTCAGCAGGGAGTAAAGTTTTTCGAAATCATATTTAAGATCTACTAAGCCCCAAGAAAGCCATTAGAAAGATTAAAGAGAGAGCCCTCTCAGATTGACTTGTCCAAAACCATTGAAAGATTTGCTCAAGCCAAAGCATCTGATATCTGAAAATAAAAAGAAGAAGAAAAAGATAATCTGCGTGAAAATGGACGCATGCGCTCCCGGCATATTTTTTGTTCTTTTGGCGGGGCGCTATTTTGTCTTTGCTTTTCGCCTTAATAAATAATTATATATCAGTTGATTCGATGTTAACCAATAAAATACGACAACATACCTGGTTGAAACTCAGTTCACTTTTACGCATGATTATCTTTTAAATATGCCAGGATATGATAATTTTTATAGTACCAAGTAATTGTTAAGCAAAAAACAAGAACGACTTCAATTCTCATCTAAAAATTTAAGACTACTATCAATTTCTTAATGATCCAGTACTCGGATCCAAACCAAATTAGTATTGGACCATGATTCAATAATTAAAGGTTTGCTCATTAGTCACATTAGAGTTTTGACACTCCCTTAGCTCCCTTACAAAAGCTTTGCACACACACACACGAACCCACACACAGTGCCTTGCTAAGGGAGACGATTTTGTCAAGAGGGAGCGAGAAAACTGTTTTTTGAGCACACTTTTTATTATTGAATCATGGTATTGGACTACCTCCTTCAAAAAAAAGAACTATAAAAATCGCTTAACATGGTCGGTAACATAATAACTAAACAAAAAAAAAAAATTTCCGACGAATTTATAACCTTCTCCTTTTTTGAAGTCAGTCAAAAATTGGAGAGTTTTTCATTTCGACTATTTCTGCTATTGATTGCACCGTGCGACAAAAACCAAAAATTTTTAAAACACACGAAAAAATCAATATATTCACAAAATTTTTCGCTCTGACGTCAGGATTTTTTTAAAGGACTTTGAAATTTGCAGGATATGATTTAATAACCTCTTTCTTATTAGCAATGACTATGTTTAATTTATCAATTCATTGCTCTTTGGCATATTTACAATTCAGTTTTATTTAGTGTTATATACACATGAACTTATGTAAATATGTGCATATGCATGCATGTTAAATATGTTTCCAAGTAAAAATAGTGCTTTCTGGCTTATTTGCAGTATTTTTCTTTACATACATAAAAATATACATATGAAGACTAACAATAATGAACTTCCTGCATGAAAAATGAAAAGCAGCTAGTGTGGATTAACAGTTCAGCACGTCAAGGCAACGAATAAAATCTAAAATATGAAGAAACAAAGCCGAGAATGAAACCAAATTATACGCAAGTATTATTTTCTAACCACTTTAGTTATACGTTCGTTAGGGTGGTCCAAAAAAAGTTTCAAAAATGTTAAGCTCTCACCAACTAGCATTTTCCAAAATGGGTCCCAGATTGCATTTTGTGGGGATTTGGGGAAATATAAAAAAATAGTTCATGTTAAAAATGCTTAAATTAACTGTTGTTACAGTTATTACTGGAAGCCCCCCAAAGAGAGCAAGAGTTTTCCGATCGAAAAATATTTATTTTCAAAAGTTATTTTTCAAATCAAATTATACGCAAGCATTTTTTTCTAACCGCTTAAGTTAAATGCACATAAGGGTGGTCAAAAAATTTGTTTAAAATATTGAGCGCTCACCCCCTGGGAGTTTTATAAAAAAAAAGCGAATACTCGTTTTTGTTTGTTTGTTTGATAAAGAAAATGATATTTAGAATTGCCGCAAAGCCCATGGAGTTTTTATTGGTCTCCCCCATTGCATTTCGCGGGGTTTTTGGTGGACTTTAAAAAAAAGTTAATATAAAAAATGGTTAAATAAATACTTGGGTATTTTTAGTGGAAGCCTCTTAAAGAGAAATTAAGGTTTCCGATCGAAAAATATAGATTTTCAAGAATCCTATAACATTTCTACGGAAAAGTGCTTTTTTCACATAAAAGATACAGGGGAAACTTCATGGACTTTGAGGCAGTTCTAGATCTATTTTTTAGCAAAAAAATACGGGTATTCTTTCTTTCCATTTAGAAAAATCCTAGGCGAATTTTCGGAGCACCCCAATGTACATACATGCACGTATGCATAACTGCAGTAACTGAATTTGCGAATTGCATCCAGCTGCGCACTTTAATCAACATACATATGTATCAATGCACGTAACATTAAATAGGTTTAAAAACTTGATTAGAATTTCCTAGCTGCATAGATAAAATTAAATTATTTATGGAGATTTAAAGACAATAGGATTTTCATAGAAATATGTACATCCGAGTAAATATGTATGTAAATGTATATGTATGTATGTTGTTAAGAACAATTGTACACAGAGAAAAATATGATTACAAAAGATGTAAATACAAATAGGGAAAACTTCTTGATTTAATTTTTACTAATTTAACATACATTTTCATTGGCTTTGCACACTGGACCAGACTTCATTCAAAAGTGGTCAAAAGTTAAATATTGAATTTGATGCAAACCATTTAATTTTTGATTTATACTTAGATAAACAGAAGTAAAAGAAGCAATATATTAGTCGAAAATAAGAAATTGAATAATTACCAAAAAAGTTGTACTGGTTAAAATATTCAGATAACAGAGAAGACTTTCTTCAGTAAATAACTTTTAGATGTGTAATAGCTGTTAAACATTGCTTCAGACAGAAGAACATACAGCAAATTTTACTGGGCTTAGATAATGGTTAATCTCAACGATTCACAGATAATCTATAATAAACTCAAAAGTAAGTATGAAAAATAATCATGATCCATTTTCAATATATCGTCCGCCATAATGGATCCACCATTTTGAATTTTTTAAAATTTAATTGTAAATACTAAATCAGTGACTAAAGCAACACCTGAGTAACAAGTCTCATGCTAATCCGATGAATTTCCAAAATATCGTCCGCCATATTGAATTCGTCACTTTGCATTTTTCCAATCTGACTACAGATTCGTAATCGGTGACCCCAAAAATCCTCGCAGGTTGGTAAGTTTCAAGGCAAAACGATAAGATTTCGAATTTGATCAGTTTTGATCGCTTCCTGGCCCACGTTGCATTGCACGAACATACAAGCATAAATGTGAGCGAAGTCAGGAGTATTGAGAAAGCAATAGGACGAGCTTCAATGACTTAAAAATGGAGAATCCATTTTGCAATAGGAAGTTTCAGGAAACCAAAGGAGATACACAGTTTCCAGGCAGCACCGATCTGTTTGGTAATACCCCTCCTCAAAACGTTTAAGGCCAATGAACCTTTCATCAATTATGGTATATGGATCGACTCAATACTCAAGAACAGAGCAGCTGCGGGTACAGGATTCGTGATTAAGAGAACGACACTATCACGTGGTGCTCGGAGCTCTGCTAATGGCCCTTTTGTGGCTTTAAAGTAGGGAGTAGTTCTTGTCAACAATTTGTGAGCTGATGGAATCGGTAATGGGTAATATTTTTAAGTGGGATAGTCAAAATGGGCTAGGAGTTAGCCTTTCTTGGATTATTTTGACCAAGGATGGATGGAATTAAGCTGCATCTTTAAACTGAGGTGACCTATTTATACATAGTCCTTGAATCGTTTGAATCGTTGAGGAAAGGGCGACTATACGTGCAAAATAGCATTCAGAAAAAAAGAGAACTACATTCAAGGCCACCATTCGCGATACCCGACCCATGATAATTTATGGTGCTTTAGTTTGGTGAAAAGCACGACATTAAAAATGATCATACACCGCAAGTTTCACTGAGTCATGTTAACACCTCTCTCTGTTAGGTTCTAGAACATAACAATATCGGAGGAAACAAAGTAGCCAGCGGCGATAACTTCCTAAAAAGGCTGGTGCTTTCCGTATATTC
Organism: Rhagoletis pomonella; assembly: GCF_013731165.1. NCBI lineage: Eukaryota > Metazoa > Arthropoda > Insecta > Diptera > Tephritidae > Rhagoletis > Rhagoletis pomonella. The sequence continues at coordinate 49,176,839 of NW_023458558.1, forward strand.
GGTAATCTCGATATCAGTTTGGATATTCATGTATACGCTTTAGATTAGTGGTTAGAGGTGCGTACTACCAATTCGAACGATTTGGGTTCGATCCCAGGTCCGGGAAACATTTAATACAAGTTTTTTTTCTGCTATGAAAAGGTCTCTCATAATGTCCATTTGCCGTTCGGAGGTGGCGTAAAACCAAAGTCCTCCCGTTTATGTAACAACATCAAGGCGTACACAACAAATAGGAAGAGAAGTTCAGCGAAACAGCATACATAGCAAAAGCATACATAGCAAAAGTAGTATATATATCCGGATAATCAGAAATCCGTATAGAACCCCCAGCGCTACATACTACTTAAATACCAAAGATGTGCTTCGGGATGGAATTTGTAATCAATTAACGGCTGTAATTTCTTCTTTACGACTTTACATGACGAGTTCCAGGAGTATTTCTTAAGTGTCTTGCGTTTAGTGTTTGTATAGTTTCTGGTTCTCTGATAAAAGTCTGCTAGTTGACCAGTATACTGCCGGTTGGTCATGAGGCGGATATTTTTTATTAATCGAGGCCTAACAAGCTTAGTTAAGTTAAGCCCTAAAAGGATTTGCCATGTCCTTATGCCTGCCACTACAAGTAGTATTTAGCACTTTCTCAGAGATCAACATAAATAATTCTAAGAGTCTCCTCTTTGATTCTGCGCGCTTTTTGGCGCAGTTTTCATTTGCTTGCTAAGATGTGCGCCAAGAAAACCTGCTGATTATGAACCACTTCTATTCTTAATGACAGTTAAATCCTCACCAGTGTTTAGCAGAGCCACATTCAGAAACGACAGTGCTGCAAGTAGAGCTCGTTTTCTTGCGTTAGTTCTACCAATTATATTTTTAAAGGCCCACGAATTGAAGTTACCAGCATGTGCCATAGTTACAGTGACGATATTTATGAGAGCCGAATACGGGACAAAAAATTATTTTGCAAATTTGTTCCACAACAGTTTACAGATCTTAAAGCCTTCTTCAATGATCCTAGATGTATTAGCCCTGAAACAGTATCCTTATAGTAACATAACGAATTTGTAGATTACTTTTCTCGAGACTTTTACCCCGTCAAATTTGTTTAAAAAATTCGTTAAATTTTAGTATTTTAGTGCAAATCTAAGTTGTTAGGGCTTACCAATAATTTTTAGCAATTTTGTTTGTTGATGGTGTTACGCATTTTTTCATACAAAGTTAGTATTTTCGACAATTTTTTTTTTTATAATACTCAATTTTAATGAATACGGGTCAAATACAGGACATTAAAAGAAATACGGAACATTTGGCGTCCCGTATAAAATAAAAAAATTACCAGGACAATCGGTCAGAAAAGAGAACTGTCCCGTATAATGCAGGACGGATGGTCACCGTAGCCTTAGTCGACTACATTCTAGCATCATAGACAAACCTGCCTATTACCGTTTCGAATTCGCCGTCACTGAAGCTCAGCTGTTAATATATAGCGGTTGTACGACTTATTCCATAAAAAAACAGACAGCGTCAACCGCTACTATGGGTAATCCATGTGAAGGAGCGTTGTTGTCGCTTTCCCCAAAACTGGTAGTCGACCCTTTGCCCATTACCAACTGCTTAAACAGTTCTTATGCTACTTTGCATCTATGTATATCCCTGCCGCATACTTATTTACACTATAGCGATAGTTTTTCTCTGTGTACACTTACATATTCCTTGGCTGAATTGTTAAGCAATTCTCCACTCTTTAATTGAATCAACTATCATACTTTAGTTCGACTACTCTTGCAAGTATTTATACTAATGTATTCTCACTCAATTACAAACACACATACAGTTGTCCACAAAATAATAGGAGTGCGATATTTTGACCAGTTTTGGCTATTTGTCTTTTGTTTATTTAATGTTTATTATTTTTTTATAAAAGCCTAGCTGGCTATACAACAAACACCATATAAATTCAGATTTTAAACTTTGTATAAAAATTATAAAAATTTTGCAATTTTTCACCCAAATTTCAAACTTTTTAATCAGAATCTTTAGAAAAAATTCTGGTATGCAGTTTTGTAGCACATTCAATTCTAGTCTGAAGAAGTGCAAGTTTCAAGCGGCTAAAAAATTCCCTTGATTTTTGGCAATTTTTTTGCTGGCAGTGTCCTCCATATAAAAGAAAATTG
>NW_023458558.1:49179016-49180110 GCF_013731165.1 Rhagoletis pomonella
CGTGAAACACCTTTAACCAAAAAAATTCTCAGAAATCAACGGAATTTTTTAGCCGCTTGAAACTTGCACTTCTTCAGACTAGAATTGAATGGGCTACAAAACTGCATACCAGAATTTTTTCTAAAGATTCTGATTAAAAAGTTTGAAATTTGGGTGAAAAATTGCAAAATTTTTATAATTTTTATAAAAAGTTTAAAATCTGAATTTATATGGTGTTTGTTGTATAGCCAGCTAGGCTTTTATAGAAAAATAATAAACATTAAATAAACAAAAGACAAATAGCCAAAACTGGTCAAAATATCGCACTCCTATTATTTTGTGGACAACTGTATGTATGTATATACAGTTGTCTTGGATGCCGTGTATGTTTGAGTGCCTGCAAACTTAAATGTCAAATGCCGTGTGTAATCAAAGAGAAGAGTTCAAGTCATTTAAGGAAAGCATAAAAAATAAGGAAATATTGTCGGAAAATTGCTATGCAAATATTATTCATTTGTTGATTGCAAACGAGAGTGAAAAGTGTAAGTTATGCAAATAGTATAGGCAAATGTGTAAATAGTAAATACCAACAGAACAGCTACATATTTCCGTACAAGAATATAAATACACATTTATGAACTCAATTAGCTGTTGAAAAGGCATAATTACAATAAAAGAAGGAAACAAAAGTGTTTTTAATTGTTCGCATGAGGATTATAAAAGGATATTTAGACGGCAGCGTTGATCTGGATCAACTCGTTAATTCGGAGCTATCTCGGGAATTAACTGTATTTAATCCGGATTAAGTCCTAGCGTTAATTTACATAGGAATCCAATTAAAATTGAATAAGAAGCTATTACCCTGCAAAAATCGTTGGATCATGTAGTCTATTTGTGGTAAATTGGAGTACTCACAAAAGTGTTCCTCTGTCATGCTGTAGCGGACCAACTGGTGTATCTGCGCTAGCTCATTGTTTGTTATCCGATCACTGCTCGTGTTTTAACGAAACGTGATTGAAGTTGAGCATTTGAAAGCACATATGCATGTCTGGCTGTAGCTGAACGTGAAGAGATGCTCGCTGTTAGTTCTTAGCTCCCAGCATGTTCGGGTTCGA
>NW_023458558.1:49180210-49201851 GCF_013731165.1 Rhagoletis pomonella
TTAATCGCTGAATTTCAATAAACGCTCCTTGCTGTAAGCAAAAATGTAAGAAAAATGATTTAAGAGATTTGTTGCAAAAGAAGAGAAGCACGTGAGTAAAATGCCGGAGAAGCAAAGAACAAGGGAACAAGTGAGAATTGAAATGCAGAGCGCTTACACATGTATGCTCGTACTCTTCGTATTCAGCGGCCGAGTCGTGCCGGGCGTATGAGTGACTTTTACTCGGTGTTAGAAACTTTAGTGGCGCCGAAATTTGTTGCTGCCGGTGGCTGCAGTTAGTGCAATGCTGCAAATGCTGTTGGTATGTTGCATTGCCATTTGAGAAAGCAAAAGCGCATTTTGTTGTGTGGCTGGTGCATTTATGAATAGTTGTTGCAACATTTAAGTTATGCTTTATTAAATAACTGTTAATTATGTTCGTACATATGTATTAACACTATAACAAAAACAAGAACACACAAATGAGATTTACATGCATTCTATGATGCTTTTTAATTAATTAAGGATTATATTTTAATTCAATTATAGTGCCTCTGGGCTGCTGCTGACGCCAGTGGGGTAATTAATTTTAATGTTCCTTATGGTTCCGCGTCGAATATGTATGCATTTGCGTGCGTGCATTTGAGTTTGTGCAAGTGTTTCGTTTATTGTGGTGGTCAATGACATAAATAAAACATTAATTATACACTTTGCATAAATAAATAGGCATAGAGGTATGTATGTGCGTGTGTGTGCGTACATCTGTAGCTGGGGGGCTGTGTAACCGTTAGGCGCACTTATGTTATAAATTTGGCTATTTAAGTATGACTTATACATACATAAATACACGACGAACGGGCTGTTGGCGTGGTGACACTGCCTTCGTGCAATTGAACTCAATTTAGTTAAAACATAATTGCTATAACTCATGTAAATGTTTACCTTCGAAGCGAATATTTGAAAATTTACTTCAATGCACTTAAATATACATATGTACATGTTTATTTATATGTATGCATACTTATGTATATGCGCGAACGTATTATCACATTTCTCAGTATGTATGAATATGCTTTAATTTAAATGATTTGATATATCTACATAAGTATACTTATGCTAGAATTTATTGAAACGTTTAATGCCAAATTTAATTATGAAAACCTCAAAATGTTGTATGAAGTTGAGTTTGAAGGGGTGGCGTATTTCATAAGGTAAATTGTAATTGGATACAAGTGCTTATTAGGATGCCTTAGAAGATATTTAGTCGTTTCTTCAAGTGAACAAAAAAAGTATGTTTTTAAGCAAATTTGTTTATTTCCGTCATTAATCTTGACTTTTTAGAGCCGGAATTGACATATACTTAGAGGAAAATTCTGGCAACTGTCTTTCAACTCACAACAGTCTTTCGAGACATTAATTGAAAGATGTGCTAAAGAAGAGCCCTTAGCGTTATCCTGTTGTCTTTTAGCAATAATTGTTCTAAAAAATAAATTAAATAAAACAAGTATATTTTTCTTAAAAAATAATATAAAAATTTAAATAAAATTAAGTTAAAAAAGAAAATGAACTTAATAAAAAAGCCAAAGCCAATAATATAAGGTTCTACAGATTAAACGATATATAAAAATGTCTAAAAAATAAAATAAAATTAAATTTAAAGAAAAAAAGAACTAGATTACAAAAAGAAAACAATTAATAAAATAAGTTTCTGAAAATTAAATGACATTAAAAATATTTATTTAATTTTTATTTAAAAATAGGGTGCTAAAAATTAAACTTAATGTAAACAAGTTTTTAAACAATAAAACTTAAAAATTAAAAGAAAAGTTAATTAAAAAAGGAATAAAATTTAAACTACAAAAAAAAAAAAATAAAAAAATTACGGAAAATTTAATTAAAAAAGTATGTTTCTTCTTAAAAAATATAATTTTAAAATAAAGCAAAATAAAATTAGAAAAGAAAAAAATACATAATACATAATTAAGTTTATAAACTTAAAATAAAATAAAAAATATATAAAATTAAAAATGTATCGATGGATAAGGCGCAATAAATGTGGTTCTAGCAGTTTCCATTTAAAATATTTATTACCCTGATTACAAATATTCAGAATTATTTAGCAAATCGTACCGATTTCAAATCGTATCATTTTCAGAACAGGCCTGATTAAAAAAAGTCCACAACATTTTTCATTAGGAGCGGCCACAAGCTCAATAAAGTTTTTAAATAAAAAAATTATGTTAAAAGAGATATATGAAAAAAAAATTAAAAAAAATTCGTCTGCCCAATGATTGGAACCTTAGATCTCTCGAATGATATGCCAGTGCTTTGCTCACTCGGCCATTGAGACTGTTAGATGAGCACAATGATATACATCCCTGTCAAAAGAGCTTTTCAGCATTAAGATTAGCGAGGGAACTTTTTTTTGTAAGACTATCGTATAAGAATAAAGGGCAAGCTCATTTCAACCTCTCCATATTACCTATAATGAACCGAATGGTTCAATGTATAAATAATTTATTATCGAAAAGTTTATATTTTTTTGGCTTTATACAAATTAGGTCCACCTTAATGTACATACGTATATAGACATAGAGCAGGAACTTACAGTTTTACGCCGCCTCCAAGCGGAAAAAGTTTTAATGAAAAATATTTTTCAAGGAAAAAATAGACTCGGAGGTTAGCCATAGCCTGCCGAGGTGCGATAGTTGTAAGAAACATCGAAATGTTGCTCGGGCCAGGAGTCGAACCATGAACCTATATGCATACATATTACTGGAATAGAATTGTTTAAATACTTCTCTCTTTCCTTTTTTTCTCTATTTGCCTCTCTTAATTCTTTTTAAAAGAGCCCTAAAAGCTTAAAACTTGATACATATGCGCTGAAAAAAGTGGGACTAGGTAAAATACTAGTACAGGACCACGCTACCCCTTGTAACCAACACAAGTAACCAAAATGGTCCAAACATATGGAGAAAATATGGTTACATTAACATTTCGATGTCATTGGACCTGACCACCTCTGATCCAACGCCTCGTAACATGGGACCACCTAGACACACTCGGCAACCGAATCAAATTGCCGATGAGCCACGAAGAGGTGGCGTGCAACACATATATCAGTTTTTTAACTTTGAAGTAGTCCAGGTCAGCATAAATAAAAAGTTTCTAGTATGCAACCTGGTCCTTTTGCACATAAATACTTTAAAGTACTAGAAAAAAAATTATTTCGCGCTTAAAGTGATGAAAATGCTTACTAGAAAGGCAAGCAAATATAGAAATTGCTGGAATGCCATAACTTAAAAACTCCAAAATGTAAAAGAACGGCCTTTAAGTTTCAAAGTAAAAGTAGCGGTTACTAAAAAATTATCGTTAAAATTAATCAAACTTTAATTTGGTATCTTGCAGTCATTAAAGCGTGGTAGTTGCCAGACAGAGAGGAAAATAGTTCAATTGTAAGAAACCAAAATTCTGATTCAAGGCACCATTTACAGATATTGAGATGAATTTTTTAAACAATATAAAACAAAGGCTGAGAGCCATTCCTACAGATTTAACTAAACGAAGATATGCACATACAATTATGAGCCTTTTGACATTTTTTCCTGGAAAAACATATAAATATACATAAGTACATACATATCTATTTACGTATGCTTTTATGTAACACGGTAGAATAAATAAAAATGGATCGGAAACTAAGGAAAAAGGTTTTTGCCAAAATTGGACGGTTATTGAGTAATCAGTTTAAAATATGCGGGCAGATATTTTTTCTATTCAGCATAGTCAGCATGGAGCTATGTATGTAGGTAAACATGCATTCATATTTATACGGGTATACATACATTTGTTGATACGCATCTGCATGTAATGCGAACGATCCAACGAAACTACCCTGCAGGAAATGGGACTAGTTTGTAGCTAACTATAAACTAACTAGCAGTCGACTAGTGGTTACTATTTATTAACTATTTCCTTTGGCCGCAACTAACTACTTTAGAAAGGCGATGGCCGCAAAATAGAACTAGTTTCCTGTGCATAAGATTTTCATTTGACCAATCATTATTTTGTTACTTATTTATCGATTTTCTTCGTTGGTAGCTTAGTTTTTTTTTCTCAAGGAACAGACTTTAACACAAGTGCATATTACTTACACATAAGCTGTTATTCTTTGATATTTTTCCCTGTTACAATTTAAATTTTTTGCATTATTCCACCCAAAAAAAACAAAAAATCTGGAATGATTAATTTATTGCTCAGAAACTATCAGCGCTATAGAAAAGTATTATATACACGGTTTATGGATCATTTTATTTCCTATCATTTGCCGTACCTCGTATTACGATTATTTGATTGGTTCGTAAGATATACCTGATTAATTGGAACCACTTTTTTTTAAAGGTGAATAACGGTAAATTGCAAATATCTCGAAAACCTATCCATACAAAAAAAAAAAAAAAATTAACTCGATTTTCGTAATCAGCGACCGATTTTACATACAAATTGGATAGTGGCGTCTGGAGAACCAAATCAAAATTAAAATTTGTGATCCAGGGTAATTATTTTCTGCAGGGTACCTTTATCACATCAGCTTCGAATATCTGTGTGGACGCATTAAAAATTTTCACTACAATCTTTTGTAAGCTGTGATGAATTTGCTAGACTGCCTGGCATGACCAATGTTAGCTATTCTTGTGAGAGGTTTCATGTACATAAATGAACGTAGATTTGTATTTGTGTATGTATGTATATGAGTGTAAAGGTGTGTGTATTCAATACGTACGCATGCATGTGCTTTGTGGCTTTAGGTATTTTATGTGTGCTTAAAATGCTTTAGTACTCAAGGAATCTCATTAAAATGCACTCATCTTGGTAATTTCCAACAGATCCTTGGATATGTGGATGCATGGTAGCACCATGCTTGTGTTCAAGAGATCCGCCATATACGAATACGCAGATGTAAGCACAAATATAAACACACAGGTAGACGCATCTGAATAGGAAGCATTTTTAAACCCGGGAGCAATAAAGATTACAAAAAGTCGTTCGCTCCTATATCGTAGTACATACACATGGAATTATGTACATATTTACATTAGGTTGGTCTAAAAATACACAGGCATTTTCTTGCTGCCATGGCCCAAATTACTGAAAATGCAAGATAAGGAGACCCCGGTTTATATTTAACTCTCCCGTGGGGGCTTTGAAGTTTTCCATATGGGAAAAATAAATATTTTATGATCGATTTACATGTAACATCGTCTGCGAAAGCAATTACCACGCAGCCGTATTTCTTCTGCTGCTGGTTTTCTATTTTGAAAATTTGAGAATTTTGTGGAAAAAACAAAAATAAACAAGAATAACAAATAAAAAATCAAATCAGCTATTCTACTGCTACTACCGAATCAATATGCTTTGCATGGGGTACAAAAATATGGGTCTCTTTAGTTTCGATATTCGTTAGCCCTGGCGAGTGGCTGAGGAAACAAGATTTGGATCACCCTAATGTGCATATAAATATTTAAGATGGTATTTCAGTACAAAATATTAATAATATTTTCCGCTTTAACTATATTCACTTCAGAACACTAACGTGCTCTCAATAATGGGTAAGTAAATTTAAAATATTTAAAATATACACTAACACATCTGAATATATCAATAATTTATTAACAAATGATAGCAACAACAGGAAACAACAGCCTCGCATAGTAAATATGCATACACACATGTGTACATACATATGAACATGTACATACATACATGTAAATAACCGAAGTGATTACATTGCAAATTTTGCAGAAGGGTTGAAATTTGGGAAAAATAAATTCATATCGAAATATACGCATCGCCGAAGAATGCTGAGTAGTCATTTAATCCAAAGATGGAAGTCTTAAATATAACAGGTTGAGGCTTTAAAGGCGGCACACACAGTGGTAATCAGTAAAAATAAAAAATAAAAATGTTTTGGAAAAGGTCCGGCGGTGTGCTTCACATAAAGACATAAATAAGCAGCTATGCAACTACCAATGTCCACATTTTTATGTACTTTAAAACATTTTGTCAAAAAAAAAGTCAAGTACCAACCTTAGTAGTTTTTAAACACTGGAATCCTCTTAAATTTACAGAATTTTCATAGTGAAGAATAATATAAACAAGCAGGTTCTGCACTTCACTTCCGAGTAAATTTCAACCCCTGGTAATTTGAATTCAAAATAATTTATTATAATTTGAGTGTTTTTTCTTTAGATTTGGCTTTCGGAAGATTCTTAAGACGGAGGGAAGCACCCTTAAAATTTTCCATACCCTAAAAAAATAAATATATATAAATATATTTAAATTTAACTAAAAATAGTTAAAAACGGGGTTCCTAGGTAAAAGGTATGTGGTTCTCTAAACTGTTTTTTTAATAATTATTTTTTTTTGAGTCAACACTCACTTTCGAACAAACAGATTATTATATTAAACAATTTGATTTTCGACTTCCAAATTATTAAGTACATTAAAAAAATATGGGTTCATAATGCCACTGTTCTCCATTTCTTCATCTTCGATTTGCAGAAGTTTCTGCGTCTGTTTCAATTCGTCCACAAAATTTTATTCCCTTGATTTCAATAATTCGATCACTTCTGATGGAAGCTTTAAGTGCAACCAGGAAAATGTTAATTGTGGTCGTCCAGGTTTCGATTTAGTGCAGGCTGGCTGCGTTTCACGTTCACGAAGTATAAATTTCATATTCATATTTGAACAAAATATTCGTAACAGCTCTTCTAAAAATGGTTTGAAATTTTCGGATCAATTACTCGCAGCAATATATGAAAATAAATAGCGGCTCTTATGTCAACTTCGTCGTGTTTCTCTCGCTATATATTGAATAACTCTGAATTCCTGAGAATTAAATAAAATTCCAATTCATAATCATTAGTTCGTCTTAATGTCAATTTTCCAAATTAAATCGACCTAATACACGAATTCACCAACGATTCATTGTATATTATTTTCCATTTTTGAACTTTCAAAAACTATGTATACATTTTTATTATAAAAACTCTTATTAGAAACTTGTCACAAAATTCACTGGCTCAATGCTTATTTGACAACTCATTTAGAAATTGCACATTTATATTAAAGACATAAAATCCACTCTCCAAAAATTGTATTTTTAATTTTGGCCAATAAAACGGGTAAATTTTCTTATAGTTCATCGATGAGAGATTTTCCAAAGAAAAAATGTTTACTTTCAATCTTAACCGATTGCACCCAGCAAAAAACACGATTACCACAGAAACGAAAGGGGAAACGAGCTAGGCGATGGGAATCGCTTACCGTTTCGCTTCAAGAAGGCCTTATTTTAACATGGGCATGTCATTGGAGGTAAGCCCTTACCCGCAGCATTACCTTCAAACGAAGGGAGAACGCATGGATAAACAGAATCCAGAGAAGCGAGCAAAGAATGCCTTACAGAGAAACTAATGTAGAATGCCTAGATAAGTACATACTTATTTATATTAAATTGAAATCAGAAAATCTCTTAAAAGGTTAAAATTAATTAAAATTTTTATAAATCAGCGTACATATGTTTGTATTTAGGTATTTAGATTTTCTTTCAAATCGGTATGTACATAAATGCATATTTAATTAAGCTTAAATTGTACTTCCTCACTCTTGTACGTCACTTCATTGACTGACTTCAACTTCGCTGCAAATTGAACAAAGCAAAACATGATTTTTATGCGAGACAAATTTCCACAGAAAGTAACGGTAGAAAAAGAATTTTTGGATATTCATTCCATTTTTCAGCTGACTACGATGCAGCATTCTACTTTGCATTCCCCGAAATGAAGCAAAGAAGCGAAACAAATAAAATATTGTAGGACATTCTGCTTTGCATTCCCGGAAATTAAGCAAAGAAACGAATTAAAAAATAAATATTATAGGATATTCTACTTTGCATTCCCCGAAATGAAACGAAGAAGCGAGATAAATAAAATATTGTAGCACATTCTACTTTGCATTACTGGCAATGCCTAAAAGAAGCGAAAAAATTCGAAGGCATTATAACGCTATGCCTTCTAGAACATGTTACCACTAAAAGCGATTACCGATTTTTTTGCTGGGCAGCTTCACACAGCTTGTAACAGGCAACGAGCTTTGCATTTCCTAAGAACCAGAGAGTGTCTAAGTATGATGCAGTTGAATCTGGAATATCTTGCTCCACTTGCTGCGCTACTTCTGCCAAAGGTGCCTTGACCCTCTTCCACTGGTTTCTACACATCCATCCATTTTCATAGGTTTCGTCTAATATCTTATATCGTTCGCATATAAGTTTCCGATCGTTTGCTATCTCAGCGATGGATCGAGTCCAATATCCACTTTTTTTAGTCCTTTTTGGTGCCTTTACTGGAGCTTCGTCCACCGATCGTTTGGTCTTAACCACCACTAGCTTTGATTGCCAATTGATGTCGAAATTCCAAGTAAAAGATCTCGCCCACAGAATATTCTCTTGCAACTTCACGTAGTCCACTTTCGACACCCGATGCTCTTGGATCGGCGAAATGGCCTGACGAAAAAGAATTCGAAAAGCGGTATGCACTTTGAAGTCTTGGCCCTAACGCGGGTCAACAAACTCCCCCTATATCCACCCACAGCAGGCGCCCTCCAGATGCTGGTCGTTGAGTATTGGACATACTACTGAAGCCCACAGGTTGCTCAGTAATCTCCTTCCGGGTAAATATGTTCCGCTTTTATAAATGGAGCTTTCTCACCCTCCGGAGGGTACAGGGTTGTACCTGTTATCTGATTTTGCTGTTTTGCCTTTGAGTAGCTTGGTGGTTTCATAGCTCTAGTTATGGTCGAGTTTGAGACCCTTGTTCACCTTGTTTAAGCGTGCAAGACTTATACTTTAAACGAGCTAAAGTTTTGTTGTTTTATCCATAAACTATCTCACAAGTGGTAGTAAAATTGAGCCGTCCGTCCGGACAGAGATTTGCTATAGGAAGCAGGAGGAAGCCAGAAAAGGCTACCTTGAGTTAATAGACAGAAGCAGTTGCTGATATTTTGGAACTAACATTTTTTTTTGTTACAAAGGCTTGTGATTTAAACATTTATTCGCATACTTGGAGCTTTATTATACTCGCACCTTCACCCCTTTCACTAAAAACTCCTGATCTCCGTTACTGAATAACTCTTACGGTTTGTATGACTTGACTTAATTTCCTTGCCGCGCTGTATGTGTTTCAACCATATCAAACATTCTGTGCCTACGTGGCGTATGAGTAATAACTGCCTTTCTCAATTGCTTCTCTCATGAAAGGCCGCTTGCGTGCTTATGCATGCGACGCATAGGCGGAGAGACAAAGTTGTCGAAGGTGGGAATTGAACAATAAATCTATGCTTTGACTGGTGCGTATGAAATGAAATATTGAATGCTTATAGAAAGTCTTATGCACTTAGAGCTGTTCATGTATACATGTGTATATAATACGGTTTTCCCACAGTACCCCAATTGCGTAGTTCGCTCTCTCAATTCTCGTAATTCGCACTCCAATTACTCTCATTTGTTGGTAATTCAGATCCAAATCAGTGCCGTCTCTAATTTTTATCTGATATTTATCGAAACTAGCTCAGAAATCAAAACTTGCATTTTTTCTGAGTACGTAAGGTAAAGCTTATCAAAGTGTATATCTCGAATTTAATACGGAAACTTATAAAATTTTAGGATGAACCTACACTTTGCATCAATTTTGCGGTGAAGAACAACAAAACCAAAAACACCGAGACATAGAACTGTCAAATCGAATTAAGAATGTGCCCGTGGGAATGGGGTAATTCGCGATCGTAATTGGGGGAGCGAACAAAGTAATTCAGGATGCTGTGGAAAAATGGTATAAGTTTGTATGCATTTATATAAGTATGTATATATATTTTTATATGCAAGTACTAAAATAGTAAACCGCATAAAAGCTAAGGGCCTGACGCAGTCAGCTCATTTTTCGAAATTACATACATACAAACAATATTATTATTAATAACAATAACAAAAATCTTTCTTTATTGATATTGTGATTTATTTATATTGAAATGTTGGCGGGTGGCCTTCGGCGTTCGCTAGACGGCAGCGGCAACATTTTGACACAACAATACAAAACATGACCACACAAACACACACACGGCAATGATGATTTACGCATTTTTGGGGCGAATTGCTGACTCAGCCACAAATAGATATCCGAAGAAGAAAATATTTGTATAAAGAAATATGTATTAGCAACGATAGCAACATTTGAAAACGAAGCAAAACAGACTATGTATGTAGGTTGACATTGTTGAGGGAAGACGAATGTTAAGAATAACTGCGAAATTAATTACCTTTTTTGTTTATTGAGGTGTGTGTTGGCGGCGGCGGTGGTGGTGGTGGTGTATCTCTATGATTCTAAGGTATCGCAATTCGGCATTGAGTATATTTTATGTCACATATGCATATACATACATATGTTGAATGCTGATTGCTATTTTTCGATACTAAATAATGCAAGCATTGAATTGCCACACATGTATCAATTGTATTTGTTTTGTACATACTCAGATTTATTACCACAAGTGTGTAGTGAGTGTGCTGCTCGGTCGATGTCGGTGGTGGCATTTGGCGGCAGCAAAATTCAATAAAAGAAGGTAAGAAAGAAATACATACATATATGTAAATAAAAACGCAGAATTTAATTTCCGCTCAATTATGTAAAATTCCACTATGTATTATTATGGCTTTTAAAATTTCGAATTTCGAACGCAATATTTAGTCATGTGAAAGTGTTTTAAACATTAGAAAATATTTAATACAGAAACTCATAACATTGCCGGAAGTAAATATCATATACTATGTATATATACATATGAAATAATTGCTTGAAATTTTATTTAATATGGAGGTTATACTTAAATTGTTTGAAGGTAAAGTGTATCTACTAATTACTGAGAAATCTTGGTATAACGGAGTTGAAACGGCTGGACAAATCCTTAGTTGTATCAATGGAAAATGCTACAAATTTGTTTCAGTGCCGTTTTAAATGGGGCTTTAACTATCAAGGTATCGAGAATTCGCTATTTAGGGTTTTATGACCCTAATTTGTTAGGGCGCCTAACCGTCAATATATTCTTAAGGTTTTCATGCTCAAAATTTCTTCTTTTTATCTATCGAACCGCTTTGTACAGAAAATATCAAATAAAATACCTCTTTAAAGTAGAATTGTTTGGTGCCGAAAGCCGAACTAGAAACAAAAAATTTATGATATCAATTTCGTGACGAAAATTATACGGATTTTGTTAACTGCGTTGCGCGCTATATGTATATTTACGCTGATTTTCGGTACCTTCCTAATTTTGGTGGTCGTCATATACATTACACCATTGATTCTCGACCTCACCAGCAGTATATAGTAGTGGAACCATGAGATTCGAGTGCTGTATATCTTGAGTCACACCGTCCACATCTTCATTGTCACTTGTATCATAGATATGACTAGAAACACATGGACACATAGAAAGTAATACAACAAATGATTCAAAAGTAGTTTCACTATTTTCTTGAGTTTTCAAAAAGATGAAGTAATTTTACGCGATTGAAAAAACCGCGTTGAGAGCACTTTTCCACAGATTTTTCAGTTTCTGTGGTTATATTTATATGTATACGCTGACGCTCCTTTTTTTCGGGAGATGGCCTACAAAAGTTGAGGAATTTTCGATTCGTTGGGCCTTAATTGGTTATAAGCAGGGCCGGCTTTAGGGCAGGGCGACAGGGGCGGTTGCCATGGGTGCCAAATTGAGGGGGCGCAAAATTCTGGGACGGCATTTAATTTTTTATACATAGAGGTGATCAAGCCTGGGTCCTCTATCTGAATCCGCGAGCACCATTTGTATCGTGTGGATGGCATTCCTTGGATTCGGCGAAGGACGATACTGCCTGTTTATCCAGAATATGCATAATGCCTTTTAATGTACTTCAGCGCATCTACTTTCTAGCTTGAGCGTCTACCCAGAGATGGACGATTTGCAAAAATCTCACTGTAAAATCATTATGAACAAATCTTTAGGAAAATAGACTGGACATGGTTAAGTTCATTAAATATCATGTGAAGGAAATTTGGGAAGCTCTAGAGAAAAGATTTTCTTTTCCTGATTTGTAATATCCTGCAGTCCAACAAGAAGCTAAATGCTTGGCAGCAATGAAACTTCCTTTGGAGGTTTTTGAATTTCGTCAAAAATAATATCTTCCATACATTATTTAGTGTTTGAAATTCTCTGGGTATTTTGTTGAATTTGACTGCTGTCAGCAGGGAGTAAAGTTTTTCGAAATCATATTTAAGATCTACTAAGCCCCAAGAAAGCCATTAGAAAGATTAAAGAGAGAGCCCTCTCAGATTGACTTGTCCAAAACCATTGAAAGATTTGCTCAAGCCAAAGCATCTGATATCTGAAAATAAAAAGAAGAAGAAAAAGATAATCTGCGAAAATGAAAGCATGCGCTCCCGGCATATTTTTTGTTCTTTTGGCGGGGCGCTATTTTGTCTTTGCTTTTCCCCTTAATAAATAATTATATATCAGTTGATTCGATGTTAACCAATAAAATACGACAACATACCTGGTTGAAACTCAGTTCACTTTTACGCATGATTATCTTTTAAATATGCCAGGATATGATAATTTTTATAGTACCAAGTAATTGTTAAGCAAAAAACAAGAACGACTTCAATTCTCATCTAAAAATTTAAGACTACTATCAATTTCTTAATGATCCAGTACTCGGATCCAAACCAAATTAGTATTGGACCATGATTCAATAATTAAAGGTTTGCTCATTAGTCACATTAGAGTTTTGACACTCCCTTAGCTCCCTTACAAAAGCTTTGCACACACACACACGAACCCACACACAGTGCCTTGCTAAGGGAGACGATTTTGTCAAGAGGGAGCGAGAAAACTGTTTTTTGAGCACACTTTTTATTATTGAATCATGGTATTGGACTACCTCCTTCAAAAAAAAAGAACTATAAAAATCGCTTAACATGGTCGGTAACATAATAACTAAACAAAAAAAAAAAATTTCCGACGAATTTATAACCTTCTCCTTTTTTGAAGTCAGTCAAAAATTGGAGAGTTTTTCATTTCGACTATTTCTGCTATTGATTACACCGTGCGACAAAAACCAAAAATTTTTAAAACACACGAAAAAATCAATATATTCACAAAATTTTTCGCTCTGACGTCAGGATTTTTTTAAAGGACTTTGAAATTTGCAGGATATGATTTAATAACCTCTTTCTTATTAGCAATGACTATGTTTAATTTATCAATTCATTGCTCTTTGGCATATGTATTTACAATTCAATTTTAGTGTTATATACACATGAACTTATGTAAATATGTGCATATGCATGTATGTTAAATATGTTTCCAAGTAAAAATAGTGCTTTCTGGCTTATTTGCAGTATTTTGTTTTACATAAAAATATACATATGAAGACTAATAATAATGAACTTCCTGCATGAAAAATGAAAAGCAGCTAGTGTGGATTAACAGTTCAGCACGTCAAGGCAACGAATAAAATCTAAAATATGAAGAAACAAAGCCGAGAATGAAATCAAATTATACGCAAGTATTATTTTCTAACCACTTTAGTTATACGTTCGTTAGGGTGGTCCAAAAAAAGTTTCAAAAATGTTAAGCTCTCACCAACTAGCCTTAGCATAGCAAATGGGTCCCAGATTGCATTTTGTGGGCATTTGGGTAAATTTAAAAATTATAGTTCATGTTAAAAATGCTTAAATTAACTGTTGTTGCAGTTATTACTGGAAGCCCCCCAAAGAGAAACAGAGTTTTCCGATCGAAAAATATTTATTTTCAAAAGTGATTTTTCAAATCAAATTATACGCAAGCATTTTTTTCTAACCGCTTAAGTTAAATGCACATAAGGGTGGTCAAAAAAAAAGTTTAAAATATTGAGCGCTCACCCCCTGGGAGTTTTATAAAAAAAAGCGAATACTCGTTTTTGTTTGTTTGTTTAATAAACAAAATGATATTTAGAATTGCCGCAAAGCCCATGGAGTTTTTATTGGTCTCCCCCATTGCATTTCGCGGGGTTTTTGGTGGACTTTAAAAAGTAGTTAATATAAAAAATGGTTAAATAAATACTTGGGTATTTTTAGTGGAAGCCTCTTAAAGAGAAATTAAGGTTCCCGATCGAAAAATATAGATTTTCAAGAATCCTATAACATTTCTACGGAAAAGTGCTTTTTTTCACATAAAAGATACAGGGGAAACTTCATGGACTTTGAGGCAGTTCTAGATATATTTTTTAGCAAAAAAATACGGGTATTCTTTCTTTCCATTTAGAAAAATCCTAGGCGAATTTTCGGAGCACCCCAATGTACATACACGTATGCATAACTGCAGTAACTGAATTTGCGAATTGCATCCAGCTGCGCACTTTAATCAACATACATATGTATCAATGCACGTAACATTAAATAGGTTTAAAAACTTGATTAGAATTTCCTAGCTGCATAGTTAAAATTAAATTATTTATGGAGATTTAAAGACAATAGGATTTTCATAGAAATATGTACATCCGAGTAAATATGTATGTAAATGTATATGTATGTATGTTGTTAAGAACTGTTGTACATAGAGAAAAATATGATTACAAAAGATGTAAATATAAATAGGGAAAACTTCTTGATTTAATTTTTACTAATTTAACATACATTTTCATTGGCTTTGCACACTGGGCCAAACTTCATTCAAAAGTGGTCAAAAGTTAAATATTGAATTTGATGCAAACCATTTAATTTTTGATTTATACTTAGATAAACAGAAGTAAAAGAAACAATATATTAGTCGAAAATAAGAAATTGAATAATTACCAAAAAAGTTGTACTGGTTAAAATATTCAGATAATAGAGAAGACTTTCTTCAGAAAATAACTTTTAGATGTGTAATAGCTGTTAAACATTGCTTTAGACAGAAGAACATACAGCAAATTTTACTGGGCTTAGATAATGGTTAATCTCAACGATTCACAGATAATCTATAATAAACTCAAAAGTAAGTATGAAAAATAATCATGATCCATTTTCAATATATCGTCCGCCATAATGGATCCGCCATTTTGAATTTTTTAAAATTTAATTGTAAATACTAAATCAGTGACTAAAGCAACACCTGAGTAACAAGTCTCATGCTAATCCGATGGATTTCCAAAATATCGTCCGCCATATTGAATTCGTCGTTTTGCATTTTTCCAATCTGACTACAGATTCGTAATCGGTGACCCCAAAAATCCTCGAAGGTTGGTAAGTTTCAAGGCAAAACGATAAGATTTCGAATTTTGATCAGTTTTGATCGCTTCCTGGCTCACGGTGCATTGCTCGAACATACAAGGCACAAATGTGAGCGAAGTCAGGAGTATTGAGAAAGCAATAGGACGAGCTTCAATGACTTAAAAATGGAGAATGAGGGCTGCAGAAAAAGACTGTTTGCAGAAATTCTGCGAAATATTGAAGACAATAAATGAGGTACTGGTATAATGGCTCGTCAAGATATTTCCCAAAATCCATTTTGCAATAGGAAGTTTCAGGAAACCAAAGGAGATACACAGTTTCCAGGCAGAACCCATCTGTTTGATAATACCCCTCCTCAAAACGTTTAAGGCCAATGAACCTTTCATCAATTATGGTATATGGATCGACTCAATAATCAAGAACAGAGCAGCTGTGGGTACAGGATTCGTGATTAAGAGAACGACACTATCACGTGGTGCTCGGAGCTCTGCTAACGGCCCTTTTGTAGCTTTAAAGTAGGGGGAATAGAGGTACATATGTAGGTTTTGTGAACAATTTGTTAGCTAATGGAATCGGCAATGGGTAATACTTTTAAGTGGGATAGTCAAAATGGGATAGGAGTTAGCCTTTCTTGGATTATTTTGACCAAGACTGGATGGAATTAAGCTGCATCTTTAAACTGAGGCAACCTATTTAAACATAATATTTACATCGAATTTTATGCGAAACGCATATCGTTGAGAAAAGGGCGACTATAAATTATAACTACATTCAAGGCCACTATTCGCGATATCCGATGATATTTTATGGTGTTTTAGTTTGGGGAAAAGCACGGCATAAGAAATGATCATACGCCGCAAGCTTCAGTGGGTCACGTTAACACCTCTCTCTGTTAGGTTCTAGAACATAACAATATCGGAGGAAACAAAGTAGCCAGCGGTGATAACTTCCTAAAAAGGCTGGTGCTTTCCGTATATTCGGTAATCTCGATATCAATTTGTATGTTCGATCCCAGGTCCGGGCAACATTTAATAAACGTCTTTTTTTTTGCTATGAAAAGGCTTCTCATAATATCCATTTGCCGTTCGGAGGTGGCGTAAAACCTTAGTCCTCCCGTTTATGTAACAACATCAAGACGCACACAACAAATAGGAAGAGAGTTCAGCCAAACAGCATACATAGCAAAAGTTGAGGCGCAAAACAAAATATTCATTTTATATATCCGGATAATCAAAAATCCTATGGAACCCCCAGCCCTACGTACTACTTACCAAAGATTTGTTTCGGGATGGAATTTGTGATCAATCAACGGCTGTAATTTCTGTCTTGCGTTTAGCGTTCGTATAGTTTCTGGCTCTCTGATAAACAAAATTTAGACTGTTGCACTTTCGCCAAACGTCTGCTAGTTGAGCTTTGTTAAGTTTAGCCAAAAAAGGATTTGCCATGTCTTTGGCACAATGTCCGCCACTACAAATAGTATTTAGCACTTTCTCATGAAGAGAGCTTTACCTTTAGTCGATTTTGTTGCAAGATTAAATAGTTCTAAGTGTCTCCTCTTTGAGTTTGCGCGCTTTTTGGCGCAGTTTTCATTTGCTTGCTAAGACGTGCGCCAAGAAATCCTACTGATTACGAACCACTACTATTCTTAATGACTATTACAGCCTCACCAGTGTTTAGCAGAGCCACATTCAGAGACGATAGTGCTGCAAGTAGAGCTCGTTGTCTTGCGTTAGTTCTACCGATTCTCCATTCAAAGACCCACGAATTGAAGTTACCAGCAAGTGCCATAGTTACGGTGACCATATTTATGAGCGCCGAATACGGGAGAAAAAATTATTTTGCCAATTTGTTCCACAACAGCTTACAGATCTTAAAGCCTTCTTCAATTATCCTAGATGTATTAGCCCTGAAACAGTATCCTTATAGTAACATATCGAATTTGTATGTTAATTTTATCGGGATTTTTATCCCGTAAAATTAAAAAAAAAAAAAATTTGTTAAATTTTAGTATAATAAAGTGCAACTTTAAGTTGCTAAGGCTTACCAATAATTTTTGGCATTTTTTTTTTGTTGACGGTGTTACGCATTTTTTTCATACAAAGTAAGTATTTTCGTCCATTTTTTTAAAGAGAAGCAAATCAGCAGCACTTTCCACTCGCACTTTATAATATTCAATTTTAATTATTTAGTTACAAAACTGCAAACCAAATCTTTTTTCTTAAGATTCTAATTGAACTTTGAAATTTTGGTGAAACCTTTCAAAATTAATATCTATTTGTACCTTTTTGCACAAAGTTGAAAATTTGGTATTGTATGGTTTTTGCTACGAAAAGAGCTTTACTTTCATAAAATAAATAATAAACAATAAATAAACTAAGGAAAAATAGCCAACAGTTACTAAAATGTCGAGTCCTAGTTTCTATTTTAGTCACTGTATGTATCCCTCGCGTCGAATTACAGGCATTCAGATTAGAAAATAATAACTGTTTATGGAGAAAATTAGTATCATATATGTATGTGGCAACATCACTTAAAAGTCGTTCACAGGCATGCCATTTTTATGAGCTGTTAAGGCGTCGAAACACCGAATACGGGACAAATACAGGACATTAAAAGAAATACGGAACATTTGGCGTCCCGTATAAAATAAATAAATTACCACGAAAATGGGTCAGAAAAGAGAACTGCCCCGTATAATGCAGGACGGATGGTCACCGTAGCCATAGTTGACCACATTCTAGCATCATAGACAAACCTGCTTATTGCCGTTTCGAATTCGCCGTGACTGAAGCTCAGCTGTTAATATATAGCAATTGTAAAACTTATTCCATAAAAAAACAAACAGCGTCAAGCTCTACTATGTGTAATCCATGTGAAGGAGCTTTGTTGTCGCTTTCCCCAAAACTGGTAGTCGACCCTTTGCCCATTACCAACTGCTTAAACAGTTCTTATGCTACTTTGCATCTATGTACATATATCCCTGCCGCATACTTATTTACACTATAGCGATAGTTTTTCTCTGTGTACACTTACATATTCCTTTGCTGAATTGTTAAGCAATTCTCCACTCTTTAATTGAATCGACTACTCTGGCAAGTATTTGTACTAATGTGTTCGCAATCAATTACAAACACACATATGTACATACATTTGCCTTGGATGCCGTGTATGTTTGAGTGCCTGCAAACTTAAATGTCAAATGCCGTGTGTGATCAAAGAGAAGAGTTCAAGTCATTTAAGGAAAGCATAAAAAATAAGGAAATATTTTCGGAAAATTGCTATGCAAATATTATTCATTTGTTGGTTGCAAACGAGAGTGAAAAGTGTAAGTTATGCAAATAGTATAGGCAAATGTGTAAATAGTAAATACCAACAGAACAGCTACATATTTCCGTACAAGTATAAATACACATTTATGAACTCAATTAGCTGTTGAAAAGGCATAATTACCGTAAAAGAAGAAAACAAAAGTGTTATTTATTGTTCGCATGAGGATTATAAAAAGATAGATAGACGGCAGCGTTGATCTGGATCAACTCGTTAGTTCGGAATTATCTCGGGAATTAACTGTATTTGATCCGGATTAAGTCCTAGCGTTAGTTCCCAAACTTAAATCGAATCAAGGGTATATTCGATGACAACCATAGTTGCCAACTTGGTGCTTTAAGCACTAGATTTAGTGCTTTTTGAAGATTAAAACGCCAAAAAAATTATTTAGTGCCTAATGCCTTTTTTAGTGCTTTTTTTTGAACTAAAATTACTTCGAGATAGTTAAAACCTGAAATAATTTGAAATAGTTAAAGCTGTGGCAGCACTGAATATATAAGAATCTACAAATTTAAATGGACTAATAGGGCATTCGCACGAGGTGATTTAACAGGCAACAAAAGTTGAATACGAAATTGAATGAGAAGTTGAAAGTGAAAAAGTTGCCATCCCTATTCAGACGAGGCGATTTTCGATTCAACACGAATTGTTATTTACATTATTGAAAATGAATTTAAATCGCAAAATTTTCTCATTCGGCGTAAATTTGGTAAGCCAAGCGTTGGTAGAAGTGCTTTTAGCGAAGCTGAAAGATAAAACAAGAGTAAAAAAGTATGTATACAGAATGTGAACAAACACAGGGTTGCAAGGAAAAAAAGTTGAACAAGCTCAATGTTGGTTGGCGACCAATTTCTTGAAAGCGATTAGTTGAAAGGCCGTTCGGACGAGGCGATTTTTGTTTCAACTAAAAGTTGCCTGAAAAGTCGCCTCGTGTGAAAGCCCTATGAAATACAACCATGATTGATAAAAAGCTGAAGTTGCAAACCCCCTTGTTAAATTCTCTTCGCGATGAAAAAGCCAGTACGCAAGTAAGTTAAGTATTTCTTTTTGTCTTTTCTAATTATTTGTACGGTTTTTGTTTTTTTTTTTTAACACCTGAGTAAAACACATCGTTTCTTGGTGCTGAATCCAAACCTGTCCCCACAATTGCTCTAGCACTAGAATTTTGAGATATCCTAACCCCAAAGTGCCAAAAACACGGTTTTTTTAGCGATATTTGAGGTTATATAATGAAAACATCAAATTATTTCTAATTAGGGCATCATTTTCGTTTATTGCGATTCGATTTTTCTTTCTCGAGGTATACCAGTTTTAATGTGCAGTACTTCGGTATTATTTTATGAAAAAAGTATTCCTTGATGCTTTTAGTGTGGTAAAACGATTTTTTTCAAGTTTTTGGTGCTTTTTGGAAATTTAAAGGATGGAAACACTGATGACAACTCTGACCAAAACTCAGAGAGCGTAGAATACAGAGAAAGGGCAAAACTAGCATGGACATATACCTTTTCATCGGTAATGCAGTCACCATACTAATTCAGATAGGAATCCAATTAAAATTGAATTATAAGAACATGCTCAAGTACTTTGTTTTGTAACACCAGCCAGTCGCCATTCATCAAGTTAAAGTTTACTAAAGACAATAGAATCCTCATTACCAAAGATAAATAATAACTACGGTCGTCCCAAACATTCGTATGCATGAAAGATGCCACAGTAAAAAAAAAAATTGATATCTATATAGAGAACAACCAAAAGTAAACAGTACTTACAGGTATGTACATACAACCAACAACAAACAAGTGCAGTTAACACTTACAACATAAACATTTGCTACCAAATATGTTAATGTTCGCAGCGTTTTCCACCAGCAATGGCTAAAGAGTAAACGAAAAGCCGACCTCAAAAGTTGGCGCCAAATGTGCGGCGATGTAAAAAAAAAACGCATCGCGCGATTCAACTTGGGTTTGTTCGTGTGCCGACTGTACGCTTTGGCGGTGGATTTGTGGCGAAACCAGTGGCGGCAGTAAAGATTGTATCTATTTACGTGCGAGTATCAAATTAATATGAGTGCGAATACAAAAATTTTTTCATGCACTTTTTGCATGGCAATTCTTTTTTTTTACCAAGCTTTTGTTGCATGTTGCACGCTGGTAAACAAGAAAGGCAAAACACCAAAAAAGAAATGAGAGTGCGCAACATCCGCGCAGCTGCAAAAAGTGCTAACAGATTGCAAATGTGTTTTTTATCAACGCGCGGACAGGCAAACTAACAAGTGGAAGGATGGAAATTGGAAACCGTATTGTGGGTATAAGAAGTTGCAAAACAGAAAAACAATATTTACAGTTTGTGCAGCGTTTTTTCGGAAGCAACTTGATGGAAAGAGTATTGCAAGCCAACAAATTCAATATCAATGTACATATGATGCGGCGACGGCGACGGCGACGGCGACGGCGGCGGCGAACAGTGTTTTGTGTTCGGGTTAAACCATTGAGGAGGAATACCTACCGAATACCGGGTAAATAGTAAAGAAAATGTTTGGCATAGTTTATGGCGCTTTAATGATAGTAATGTCCTGAAAGTTTAGGAGTTTTTTTTTGTAATAACGACAAATTCGTACACGCGTTAATAAAACGCACATTTTACTGTGGATTTCAGCAGATTTCAATACTTTACGCCTTCCTTGGTATCAGAAAATCCTCTTTCCAAGTATCAAAAAGAGAGGCTAATATTGTCTTCGGCCGTCAGGGCTGGGAACTTTTCAAAGAAATACAAAAGATAGGTCGGGGGGTTTCTTTGTTTTATTTTTGTTGTCCCCATTCAATTAAATGACCAAATTAACTTTACTGAATTATGCACACATGTACATAAACATCTACAGTTTTCAGGCCACATTAATCATTAAGAAAGAGATGAAATGAAAAAGCGAAGAATTTTTTATAAATCTCAAAAGCGATTTCTGATTTTAGACAGCCCCGTAGTGCTTAATGAAAAACAGATCATTGC
>NW_023458558.1:49201951-49206078 GCF_013731165.1 Rhagoletis pomonella
GCAATGATCTGTTTTTCATTAAGCACTACGGGGCTGTCTAAAATCAGTAATCGCTTTCGAGATTTATACAAAATTCTTCGCTTTTTCATTTCATCTCTTTCTTAATGATTAATGTGTAAGTTAATTTGGTCATTTAATTGAATGGGGACAACAAAAATAAAACAAAGAAACCCCCCGACCTATCTTTTGTATTTCTTTGAAAAGTTCCCCCAGCCCTGACGGCCGAAGACAATATTAGCCTCTCTTTTTGATACTTGAAAAGAGGATTTTCTGATACCAAGGAAGGCGTAAAGTATTGAAATCTGCTGAAATCCACAGTAAAATGTGGGTTTTATTAACTCGTGTACGAATTTGTCGTCTCAAACAAAAACTAGTCCGAACAAACTATTTTACTGCCTGGTATTCTTTCGGAAGTAGCAATAAAATTTAACTTTCCAAAAAAAAACGATTTTAGATACCTTACTAGTTAATTACAAAAAAAAAACTCCTAAACTTTCAGGACATTACTATCATTAAAGCGCCATAAACTATGCCAAACATTTTCTTTACTATTTACCCGGTATTCGGTAGGTATTCCTCCTCAATGGTTTAACCCGAACACAAAACACTGTTCGCCGCCGCCGTCGCCGTCGCCGCATCATATGTACATTGATATTAGGGCTATTCGCGATCCGGTGCAAATGACCTAGCATCATTGCATTGCAAATTTGTATTGCAAATTATTTGCAATACACAAACAAAATACACGCATTTGCATTTGTCATGGCTTGGCAAATTTGCAATACCGAAAATCCATAGCATAAAAATGCTATGCATTGCATTCATAAACAAAACCAAAGCTGATGCACAAAAATTGTTATGCAAAAGCTTTACCATGACAGTTTAATAAAGGTCGCTCACAATCCATGGCATATTTCTGCAATTGCATAAATTTGTCAGCTCTTATGCACCGAATCGCGAATAGCCCTATTGAATTTGTTTGCTTGCAATACTCGTTCCATCAAGTTGCTTCCGCAAAAACGCTGCACAAACTGTAAATATTGTTTTTCTGTTTTGCAACTTCTTATACCCACAATACGGTTTCCAATTTCCATCCTTCCACTTGTTAGTTTGCCTGTCCGCGCGTTGATAAAAAACACATTTGCAATCTGTTAGCACTTTTTGCAGCTGCCATTCCAGCTGCGCGGATGTTGCGCACTCTCATTTCTTTTTTGGTGTTTTGCCTTTCTTGTTTACCAGCGTGCAACATGCAACAAAAGCTTGGTAAAAAAAGAATTGCCATGCAAAAAGTGCATGAAAAAATTTTTGTATTCGCACTCATATTAATTTGATACTCGCACGTAAATAGATACAATCTTTACTGCCGCCACTGGTTTCGCCACAAATCCACCGCCAAAGCGTACAGTCGGCACACGAACAAACCCAAGTTGAATCGCGCGATGCTTTTTTTTTACATCGCCGTACATTTGGCGCCAACTTTTGAGGTCGGCTTTTCGTTTACTCTTTAGCCATTGCTGGTGGAAAACGCTGCGAACATTAACATATTTGGTAGCAACTGTTGATGTTGTTAGTGTTAACTGCACTTCTTTGTTGTTCGTTGTACATACCTGTAACAACTGTTTACTTTTGGTTGTTGTCTATATATACATATATATTTTTTTTTTTTTGTTTTTTTACTGTGGCATCTTTCTTGCGTACGAATGCTTGGGACGACCCATTATTTATCTTTGTTAATGAGGATTCTATTGCCTTTAGTAAATTTTAACTTGATGAGTGGCGACTGGCTGGTATTACAAAACAAAGCACTTGAGCATGTTCCAAATGGAAATGGAGCACGTGCCCATACGAAAGGCCCCAGGTTCGAATCGTCGCGCAGCGGCATTTTTTTATTCGGTTTTTTTCTTTAATATAATATGTTTAAATTTCATTTTCTTTCAGGTTCTCGATTTCTCATCTTACTTATGGCATAGGATCAGCTTAATCTAAAACACTTTCTCGTATTTACGCGTATTATACTTAAGCAAATGTGAAAGTCCAGCCCGTCAGTGGGTGCTTAACGCTCAAATGGCTAAACGTATTTCAGAGAAATTTTTCACATATGTATATACATATAGATTAATATATAGAATAATTTCTGAAGAAAGTTGCCACCTTTCTCGCAAGCTAAAATCATTTAATTAAAAAGTTAAATAAAGTCTAACAACAATATTGGTGTCAAACGAAAGGATTTTAAAATCAATTTAATGGACAAGCTAAAAAAGATGTTCTAATGCGAAAGTCACATAAATACGAATACACGAATAACACGAATACGAATGCGAAAACGAAAACTTCGAAGTCACACAATTGGTGTAATCCTTAGATTAAAATCTGTCCCGAATGGTACACGATTTTCGTGGAAATCTCTTACATCACCGAAGTGCATACACTCGGAAGTTTGCCATTGCCTGCCGATGAGTGGTAATTGTTGGAAAAAGCATTTTCTTTTGATTTAAAATATGACGCAGGCCTGACTTACAACCTGGATCTCTCTAAGTTGGGCCCCTTTAAGTACTCGCCAATGGCGACCGACCTGCTGCAGTATTATAGGGAATTTACATGATTCAACTTTCACAGGCGATTAGTTGAACGAAAGTAGGCAGCCGACCAACTTAATTGAAAGCAATTGGTTGAAAGGCCGTTTACACCAGTCAATTGTTGCTTTCAACTAAAAATCGCCTGAAAAGCTACGTTCCTGGCGTGATTACCTCACATGGTTAATCACGGGCAAACCTAGATTCATATAAATAAATATAATATTAATAACGATAAATCGATAACAATTTCCGGTTTAGCATTTTCTCATGTGTGAATAATTAACAAAAATATTGGTAGGCAAAATTTCAGGCATGCATTGCTTACACCCAAAAAAAAACTTCTCTTAATTGAAGAAAAACAGCAATCAAAATGAAGAAAAATCGGAACGAAACAGCGCTAAAGGAGTTTTATCCTCTTTTCATGCCCAACATTTCTTCAAAATGATAGATTACATCCACGGTTCCATTTTTACACATTCCAAAGAAAAATTATGCATGCGGGAGAATTTTTTACTCATTCGGAAGAATTTTCTACCTTACAGTAAGGAAAGTTTTTTTTGATCCAGAGATGGATTTTTGGTTCAGTGTAGTTATAATATTAAACTGATGTTAAGTTAAAGCATAGACAGACGGCAACGTTGATGCGGATTAACGGCGCAGTTGATCTGATCAAAATTGTGCCTTGACAGACTGCAGTAATGCGGATTTATGAGTCGCGAGGTCGTAGGTTCGAATCCCAAGGCCAGTAGAATATTCATTTAATTTGTTTCATTCGTTAAATTATAACTTCTATATTTTTTTAAAGCTACAAATAACTAAAAATTAATTTTTGACTTTTTAATAAAATTAAACTCTAAAAATTTTAATTAACTAATAATAAAATAAAAAATTTTAAATAAAATAAAACAAACGAAAACAAAATAAAGTAAAATTAAATACATAAATCAAATGAAGTTAAAAAATTAAAGTAACAAAAAAAAAAAAATCGGCAATCACTCCAACCGATGATCGAACCTGGGACCTGCAGGCTTGTAGTACCCAGCCCTCACCACTCGGCTACCGCGGATGAAGTGGCTCGCTGCTTTGTTTGCGCATTTGTTTACTCAGGAAGCGTGGAACAGAAAGAAAATGGATAGCTAGCATCGACATCCACCTTGTCGTCGGTAATGCAGTCACCGGATTAATTCTACCCTGCAAAAATCGCGACTACTACATGCATGCGTATAAAAAGTACTCCCTAAGGACCAAGGAGTGCTCCAAAATTAACCACAATTCATATAAAAAATATGGTCCAATTAACATTGCGATGTCCTAGGGCAGGACCATATATTCCATCCCCGCATTACATCAGAGTAGCACAAAACTACTCCAACATATTAACAATGGCATTGTTGCTATATTTTTTCGTTTGTACACGCTTTTGTTCTTCACTTCTCAAATACTTTTTCGAAATTAATAAAAACCAAGACAAAAATTAAAAATTATATGTTGCCTCTGACGGTATTCGAACCCGAACATGCTGGGAGCTAAGAACTAACAGCGAGCATCTCT
>NW_023458558.1:49206178-49227175 GCF_013731165.1 Rhagoletis pomonella
CTGATTTTAGACAGCCCCGTAGTGCTTAATGAAAAACAGATCATTGCACTTTTTTTATGAAAGAGTAATACTGTGCAATATGACGAACGACGGCAGAACATAAAAAACAAAACAAAAAAAAAACAAATCAGTAGCAGAAACCGACCGAAAAAAGAAATAGTAGCCGGCAATCTGGTAACCCAGAAAAACAATGAAGGGGTACTCCAATCATCACAGGTGTACATACATACATATATGAGTATTCAGCGCATATCCTGTTTGTTGCAGCATTTGCATTTCATAAAACATCAATCAATGTTATTTGCAATCTGTTGCTACACAAAATCGGTAACTAAAGTGTGCATAGATGAGCGCAAAGAGCAAATACATAGACAAGAGAAAAACAGAAAAGTGAATAAAAAACGGCCATACGCTGAGTTTGCTGCATATAGATAAGTGACGGTGGTCCAAAAAGTAAAGTCGGGTTTTTAATGTAGTTACTCACTCCTAGGATTGTTCATTTCGGAAAATAATTTGATAGGAAAAACAAATATTTTTAATGTAAGCTTTCTAAATATGAACGAAATCGGACCATAAGTACTGGTTTACCTAATATAGCGACTCGTACGCCACCTAGCGGAAAATTTTTTAAGTAAAGTTGTTTCTTTTCATGTAGTTAATATACCTTCTAAATATGAACAGAATCTGACTATAACTACGGGTTTTTAGATATCTCAGCTCCCGCGCCACCTATCGGATTAATTCATCTTCCGTATTACATTGTCATCGAGTTCTGAACCAACTGTGAAGTTTCAAATCTCTAGGACATCGGGAAGTTGTCAAAAAGTTATTGCAAGCTTTGCCACAAATACATACTTACATATAAACATACATACATACAGAAGAAGTTAAATAAATGCTTGTAAAAAACCCCTATTTTTTTTTGTAAAATAACAAAATATGTAAAGGTCGCTCAAAGCCCTCAAAGTTCTCCATCTGTTTTATATGGGCAGAAACAATTTTTCGTAGATGCGGTACAGAATCCTTTGAAAATCTATATTTTCAATCGGAAAACTCTCCTTCTCTTCAGGAGACTTCCAAAAATAATAACTAATTATTTAGTTAACCATTTTTTAATATTAAATATTTGTCGTATGTTACCCAAAAATCCAAAAAAAAAATATAGTGGGGACCCATTGAAATCAATAGTATTAAAAAATTGTAAAATAAATAATTATTATTAAAAGTTTCTTAAAGAGAAAAGCAGTTCACTTTTTCTACGAAATACTGGGTTTTTACCATATAAAAACATGCTAAATTTTGAGCGCTTTGAGCGACCTCTAACCATTTTCTGATTTCAAAATAAAAAAAAGGGATTAATTTTTTTCTGTAAAAGAGACTCCTAGGGGTGGGAGCATTGAAATTCCGACTAATCTTTCACATGAAGTTTTGCACCACCCTAACTTACATATGTACATACATACATTACATACATATGTACATACATTAGACCGTAACGAAAAAATTTTGCCCCTGTGTCTAAAGTACGAATCTTAAAATGTGATATGTCGATGTTTTGTATCGAGGAGAATTTTTTTTTGTTCCAAATTTCTTAGATTTCAAGTACTCCGTTTCAGGACTTAGTTATTATCACCTTAAAGTTCGACAAAAAAATTTCTCGAGACAAGAACAACGATATATCATACTTTACGATCCGATTGTAATTGCCGGAGTTATGACGAAAAATGTAAAAAAGGCTGACCCCTAAGTCCATAAAAAAAATCTAAATTTCCTTTGAATCCATTGCAAAAGTGAAATGATTTTGAGTGAGCTTTAGTTTTTTTGACATTAGGGTGGTAGGAACTGAGATTCGGTGGTTAAGTGCAAGAAGGGCGTAGCTGATGTCAATTAAATTTCGAAAAAAAATTATCCTCGAGACAATGCCGAAGGTACATACGACGGCCGACCGCTTGGTTTAGCCAAAACCAATTTTTTTCCAAGTTGCCTTGTGAAAACGTTTTTCATTCAGGGCAATACGGCGAACTGTTTTTTTCCTTTTGAGGGGGCTCGGCCTAATGTTCACTTCTACATACATACTATGCATGTATGCGCGTTAATCCAAAAACCACTTCCATGACCATCAGTATCAATGCGGCTTTGAGTGTAAACGCAAATACGTGCGCATAAATATGTAGGTATACATGTAACTATGCAACATACGCACGTAAAAGAGCGCACACTTTGCGCTGCACGTAACCAATTCAATCTCCTCACTTTGCTTAACAGCCATTTTCTTTTGCTTTTACTTATTCGCCTATTTTCTACTCGCCTGGTGTTTTGCCATCGTGTTTTTTTTTTTGGTTGTATTTGCTGCCGACGCTTAGCGTTAATGGTCACATGCCCTTCATTCATATTGCTTACAAATGTAGCGCCAGCGATTGATGTTGCAAAAGGGGGGTGCGCGGCGTAAGTGGCAACCCAAGAGCCAGCAAATAAAGGAATCTTTGCCGTCGGCTGGCACTTGAAAAGTTATGGTGGCAAATACATACCCACACACCTAAAAATATGTGCCAACTAACACTTCGAAAACAACAACAATGCGCTCGCTCAATGTCTTCTGTGCAATTTGAGTCAACGGCAATAGCAGCAAAATTGCAACTCCTTCGTAATACCTGCAGCCTTTCGGGCCATTACCGCGACGCCACGTCAAATGAATATTAACGACACAACTACAAATACCACAACAACATAAATAACAGCACAAAACAACGACGGCAAAGGCAATGGCAACGAACAAGGCATTCCAGTGCACTGCGCAACGTGCAGCGCCCAAAAATTTTACAGTTACAGCAGCTTCTGCATTTTCTCAGTGCACCCACTTCCGGCAAAGCGCATCACATCGCAACGCGACTCAATGTTGCTTTATGTAGCTGACAGCGGCAAAGTGTGCTAAGCTATGGCGTGATTACCAACAACTTTCACTAATAGCCCGCCCGCCCACTGTTGCTGTCATTGCGCTCACCGCTGTTTTCTTTTCCAATTTCGCTGTCTGTCCAAAAAACTTGAGAACATAAAACAAACATTGACACTGGCTGGCTGGCTGCCTCTTGCCGCCAACGTCGTGCATCGTTAAACTTCCACCAAACTAGTAAAGTTAAGCACACCACTTCACTTACTCCCACTCTTACTGACCCTGCCCAGTGCATCGCTTTGCAGCACTTAAGCATTGCTGAAATTCACACCGCTTCAAGTTGCAGCCGCACAGGCGCAAGTGCGCGGAAAGACGGTAAAAGCTTGAAAGGGTTTAAGTGTGCGCAAGCAGCAGCCAAGAGTATGTACGGCAACAACAATAGATTTCGCTACAGTGGTGCAGTTGGATTTGAAAATCCCCACGCGTCTCTATTACCATTGATCATTGTGATGAACCGCAGCGAACTTTTGGACGCACAGCACATAGTAGTGCAAGTAGAGAAAGATAAAATGAAGAAAGGAAGCAAATAAAAATGAAGAACAGCTAGTAAGAAATTGCAGTTGGTCTAAATAGTGTATAAATAAAAATGATTCCAAGCGAACTTTCTATGTTTTCTTCTTTGTAGCTACGCGCGTAGTGTAGAAGAGCAAGTCTAACTTCGTAGCACTGTGGTGTGGGCATACGAAAGAAACAGCTCGCAAAAGGTCTGACTTTTCATAGTAAGATAAATGCGTAAGTCGTATATTTTTAAGGCTGTTGTTGCATTTAAAAAGTTTCAGTTGGCGATCGGTATCGGTCGATTTTAGTTAATTTATGAGTGTGGTTAAAGTAGAAGACTAAGAATTTATTTAGCTGTTTGGATAAGGTTACGAAAATTATTTATGATGAAAGTTTTAAAATTGACTAGAGCGTTCGCCGAGAAAATAAAACGGAACAACTAATAAAAGAAACAGGCTGCAAGAAAATATGAAATGATCCCACCGATCAATACCAAGTGGCAATAAAAAGGGCTATAAAAAAGGCGACAACGATAATAAAAGAGAATGAAGCAGGAAGACTAACCCTTCAGAACTATTCAGAAATGACAGTGAAGATGGCACCACGCCGAAACCGGTTTGTCTCCAAACCTAATTTGACAAGGGATGACGGAAAATGTTCCACAATACATCATACTCCTACCCTGTCGGAAACACAAACAACCAAAAAGAATGTAATTAACTTGGTTTAAACCGAGTGGTGTAGTACTAGACAGGGGCATTTTATGCAAAAGAAGCATTAATACCAAATACTCGTGAAGTTTGATGAGTAAACATCTGTTTGCCGAAATGATCCCAAAAATATTCCGAAAAAGTTTCGAACTGCGCCCGAATTGAGCTCAATCTAGCTCGGAACTGGTGTCGAACTAGTCCGGACATGGCCCGGAACTATAACATTTTCAGTTTTAATGAAACCTTTGTTTAAATTAAAAGAAAGCTTTTTCATATTAAGCGAAACATTCTTCAAATTAAATGAAACCTTTTATATATTATGCGAAGCTTTATTGCAATTAAATTAAACTATTTTGAGATTCAGTGAACTTTTTTTCAAATAAAAATAAACTATTTTCGAATTATCTCAAACATTATTAAACTAATTAATGAAGAGCTTGTACATACATTAAATTGGCTTGCAAGGAGTTACATCACTTATGTAGTATCTTGCAAGGCCATTAACACATAACGGGAAACTATGTCCTAGCAAGGAATCGGACCTTCTCGAATGCAATAAGTATCGCGCGTAATGCTGGAATGACGCTACCTTCTTGTGAACTCTGGCTGGAGAATAACTATAGCGAACGGGAAGACACAAAATGGTCTGCGCAGCCCGCATGCAGAATAGTAAGGTGTATCTGGCCTAAGTTGAATAAGCGTAGATCTCTCCCTCCTCTGCTTCGACATGTATTTACGAGTACTTAGAGGGTACTCCCGCGTGAGAACAGATGTTGCCGGAATAAATTTGTAGACAACCGATTACTGTCCTAACTGCTGTAATGTGTAGGATATCGTAGGTGTGGGACATTACCTACGGCACCCTACCGCTTTGGCGAGGGTCCGTCGGCGCTTGTTCCTTCGCTATTCTTTTGAATGTCTGACTGAACTGGTTGCAGAAATATATACCATTTTTTGCGCTTTACTAGGGCTACAATGCTATGACATTTCTTTGCTAACAGAAGGTATGCAAGGAGTTCCTAACATGACTTCACAATAGACCCACGGTGGCCTAAGTGTGCTCTTTTCCTGTGCGGGGCGAGAAACGCCAAGATAACCTGACCTGACCTAACCTTTTTCAGGACTCAATTTTAACAAAAATATGCCCAGATGGTTATTTCGCAAGGGGTTGATGGAAAAATTCTTCTAAACAGTTTTTTTTTCATGCATTGTGAATTAACGCATTAGGAGAAGAGCGCTTGAATTTCCATCTGATTATCTGAGAAAATGTTCATTTGCGATTGTGAGAGCAAATGGTCTTTAATGCATTGCCCCGATTTCTTAATCGGAAACGTTTCCAGCTGGAAAGGCTTGCGTTGTCCGAAAGCCGAAAGGATAGCTTTAGTTATTCAATGAAAATTCCTATTCATAATTGTGGGTTTTTGAGATCCAGAACAGTTCCAAGATATTTTTCTCATTTATATTTTGTACCTTAAATTTTTTCAAATCTCCCTGAAAAATTTCGTTTCGCATTGAATGGTCAGCAGCAGTGCATTCGATCTCTCATTTACTTAGTTTAGTCCGAATCCTTTGCTGCTTACGGCTTTGATTTCTTATTCAGTTTGTTTGCTCAGATGTACAAATACAGCTCGAGATGCATAAATATTCTAATTAAAATATAACTTGAGGATATTGTCGTTTAATGTTAGTGTGAATATTGCATATTTTAAATTGTAGGATAATACCTTGGAGGTGTGTCTGCAGCACAGCAAATGGGCGTAATATAAGGAAAGCAAACAAAAACAAACGATGAGCATGTGTGGAAGTTTAAAAATTACATACACACATATGTATGCATATATTTATGCAAATATGTAAATATGTAAATATGTATGTATGTAAATATGTACTATCTAGAGTAGTATGTATTAGTTTTACCATCAGACTAAATATGCCGCTTATTTGTGATACTGATGCATGCATACGCACATATACATACATATGTACATATTGGTATGCATACGCCCAAATGTATATGGAGCTTGTACGACGTATTGAATCGCCAAATATGATTCTCTTTGAAAATGCTGATATGACAGAAGTAAAATGAAAAATATTAGCTTTATTCTTCTCTATGATGCAATAATAATAGGTTGTGTTTT
Organism: Rhagoletis pomonella; assembly: GCF_013731165.1. NCBI lineage: Eukaryota > Metazoa > Arthropoda > Insecta > Diptera > Tephritidae > Rhagoletis > Rhagoletis pomonella. The sequence goes on from NW_023458558.1 coordinate 49,212,478, forward strand.
GGAAGCTTAGCAAGCACGAGAGAAAGGGAAAGAAAAGATAAGGCCATTTGACGAAATAGTAATCTTCTTCGTATCAAAGGAATTAAAGTTTGTGAAAAGCTAGGATTTTTGATTTGAATAGGGTTGCCAACTGCTTGAAAACCGTTAAACACTGTCAAAGTTAAATTAAAAACATAAGAATTCACGGCATGTGTTTTTAATGCAACGAACGGTAAGGATATAATATTATTTTTTTATTCAGGCGGCAACTCTATTCAAAAAAAAAACTAAAACCCTATTGTCCATCTGAAAGCCAGGACTTTAAGTTTGGCACTTGATTTTTGAAAAATGAAAGAACTTTAGAAATATGATGTCATTAACAAAACTATCTAATAATTTTTAAACAGGTGGCAATCCCACTCAAGAAATTATACATTATTGTACATCTAAATCCAAGCCCTTTCATTTGACACCTCATTTTCGCAAATTAAATAGGTGGCAACCCTACTAAAAATAAAGGTTTATTGCACATCCTGAGACCACCTAAGTAAATATGTATGGAAGGAGGATAAGCCAAATGATATATACATATTAAGTATCCAGTACTTTTAAAATAAATGTATACTAATTTTATACACACGATTTTCTAAAATTTTTTAAGGTTCGATATATGAGATTTTGACAAAGTAATAATTTCAAAACTGTGGGAAACTTAGGCCCATTTTCAGATGGCCTATTTAATTTGAGATAGGTTGTTTTATATATATATTGCCAAAGAAAAATCAGCTGTTCAGTACAAACAACAACCAAATAAATGCAACAACAATTTCAATGAGCAAGCAACTTGTTGGCATATTAAATTTAATTAAAATCCAACGAAAGTTAAATGGCATTTACATAAATAACAATCCAAAATTTAACTTAAGTGCCGTTTAAATATTCATTAGAAATTAGCCCTTAAAAATAATTGCTCAAATGGCCAAATCGTAGTTTTCTAAGAGACTTTAAGATGGCAATTAGAGCGAGACGAACGCTGTACCAGTAGCTATATTTCCGGATGCCATTTTTGGGTTGGGTTTTGAACATTGTGTAATATATGTTTATTTGATGTTTTTAAAACTTTGGTTTCAATGTTGTATCCGGGTTTCTTTTTTCCCTTTGAAAACTATTCTACTTTGTGAGATAAGCCAAACTTTCTGATTCACATCAGTTCTTTAAACTTCCAGCCGTTTATATGAAAATATGCTTTGTGCCTATTAGCCAAGTTAAATTTTTGTAATTTTTAAAATTCAGAAAAATTGGTGTTTGATTGAATTAATAAATTATTATAATAATTAAGGATGAATTGCCTTAATCCATATCGAATAATGGAAATTAGTATCCGGTATACATAAACCACTTCGATGTCCTCTCATCAAAGTATGAAAAACCAAAAATTATCACATTCGAGAAGCCAAAATCGACTCGTAGTATTACCTTATTGCATCCATGATGTGAATACGCATCTGAGTAAATAATAGAAAATATGCATCAGGTATTGCAAAGAAAGACCGCAAACTCCAATCGCCTGGGCATAAGCGAGATATGGGGCCTTATGCATAAAAAGTGAGCTTAAGCTCAGACTCAATTTTTGCACTGAAAGGGTGAGCTCAAGCTCAAGAATTTGTACTGAAAAACGAGTCGGAGCTTAAGCTCACTTTTTATGCATGAGGCCCATGATTTTTAATTTCTAAATCTCTTCGTACCACTTCGAAAGATGTGGTTGGTAACTATCGCTACGCAAAATGAGCTTATATTAACTATTATGAAGAGTGCTGGTAGCTACTGCAGAGACGTACGCAGCATACGAAGCCACCCTGCAGCCAATCGTTATATGAAATATTGAAGTATGGGTCTACAACGAAGGAGAATTAAAAAATATTTAGTTTGAGCATTTATATTACATTAACGAGGGTGCCCAACTGTTTAAAAGTTAAACTCAAATTATTTGATAAGTCAAACGAATTATTAAAGTATGGGTGTAAGTCGACATGAGTTTAACATTTTTTCCCTAAGTTTATTTAAGAGGGTTGCCATATGTTTTAGTAATTAAATTCAACTTGAATTAAGGGAATTACAATTTACAATTTAAATATATATCGCAATATGTGTTTCCGTCGAAAAACGTTTAACAAGGTTTTGGTTTTAAAATATTTTGAATAGCGTTACCATCTGTTTTAAAAATAGAATTAAATTAAAGTATATATAAGTTAAATGAAATATTAAAGTATGACGTGAAACGAAGTTGGTAATATACCACTAGTTTGAATATTAATAATATTAAAAAGGGTTGCCAACTGTTTAAAAAGGTAAACTCAAATTATTTAATAAGTTAAAGCAATTATTAAAAATGTGGGTATCAAATGAAATGGGGTTAAACAAAGCTTTATTTCTGAACTGTATTTTGGAGCGTTGTCGCAGACGCAAGAGATTTGTTTATTTTTGAGGGTTTTCAGCTGTTTCAGAAGTCTTAGCTAACTTATGCACAAATCCGAAGATGAAGATAATGCGAAGACGAGCACGATCACGAATGAGAACACTAATACGGGGAACTACATAGGCTAATATAAAAAGTAATAGAAATTTCTGCAGTATTAAAGGAAATAAAAATGAATTCAAGTAGTGATACACGTCATGGCGTATATCTAGCTGATGGTACATATGATTGAAGTTAATGTGGATCTGCTTTTCTATTGCTAAGTATTAATATTTGTTAATTCATATTGATTTATTAATTTCAATTCAATACAATCAAAACGAATGTTTCATGTGCCGTTTTTAACTTGAATGTGATCTTAATAACATCACGTATTCTACGCTAAAGTTCAGCGGCTGTGGCTCCGACGCAGCGCTTGACTGATCCTTTTTAAATTTAGTTTATATGTGCATACATGTGTGTGTTACGTAAATATGCAAACAGTTCAAATAAAAGCTTAATTCAAGCGCTATTTTCAAATGAATATACAAAATGCTATGTATGTATGTATATGTGTACATATATCTGGTAAATTTTTTGCCCTAGCGTATTCAAAGTGGCTTTCCTATGATTCTTCATAAATTTATGTCTTCCGAATTTGTTTATAATTGCTTTTAATTACGACAAAAATTTATTCAAAAACCAAAGTAAAGAGTAGCCAGCTGGACCGGTGGGCTAGCAGCAATCCTGAAGATCTGAGAGTGATTGCATAGCAAAAATGTGTATTCATGACATGAAGTTTACTTAGCATATCAACACTTTCTTCCTAAGCATTAAAAATTACTCATTCAGAAAATAAACACATACCAACACACATATTTGCATGCAGATATATATTTGAATAAGCACAAACGCCTGGAAAATCTTTACAGATCGTATGCGTGCCGCTTGCGTAGGTCAAGAAGATGACAGGTTGACAGGCTCACAGTCAGATGTCCTGTCAAGCCGAGACCAATGCGAAATGGACAACTTGAATTGCTCGGCTGGTGTTTGTGGCAGACTCATTGCGTTTGCTCACTTTTAGTTTCGGCTTAGTTGAGAAATACAGCAAAAAAACTTTTTTAAAGAAGCACATGCGAGCCTGCGATTTATGCAGTAATATATACATACATTTGTATGTATGCAGTACATGAACAAAAATTACTTGGCAAGACAGTGGCAGGCAGCATGAAAAGTTTGAAGGGAGCGGATGGACGTGGGCAATTTACATAACAAACGGAGCAGTTCGGGTGAAAACAGCAACATCAACAATAACCAAAAAAAAAAAAAAATTACATAAAGTCAGCAATATTAACAAAAACAACAGGAAAAACTGTACAAGTAGCATAGCTGCCAACACACACACACACACACGCACACACGTTGGCCTGAGTTTGTATCCTGCAACTGCACAAGATTATTTTTGGCCTTTTAAATAAAGAGCAAATAAATCAGAAATTTCATTTCATTAAATGAAACACGCCAACGCTTGTTTGTGCAAACATTCCTTTGCTTGGCTGGGCATTGCAATGTCGAGAAGCGCGCTGCTGCATTCTTCTCATTCGGTACTTTGTATTTGTACGAGTATGTATGTAGCTGGCAATGGTAGATGTGCATGTCGAAAGTGAGTTTGCCGCCATGGCGTATGGGTGATATCAGCGCAGTGCTTTGCAGTTTACCAAGACTGAGGGCGAGTTTTACATTTCAATTTTTTTGCTTGTTTGTTGCAATGCAAAAGAATGCACTGGAATTCACAGAAAGCTCTTGGCTTCAATTCGCAAATTTCATATTTATCTCAATCTGTGTTATTAGCTGAGATTGCATGACTTGGCCTTTTAATCAATGGAAATGAATGCAATATGATAAGTTGTTATTTTGTGAATTGCTGTGAGTTGCCGCGCTTTGTTGCTCTTTATAAAATTCGGTAGCGATTTTTTATGTCACTGAGTAAATGAACGTAAGTCAGCAAAAAGAGAAGAAGAAAATTGAAATGGCTGAGAATAGAGATATTTCGTATAAGTATTTATCTATACTAACTATATATGTAAAATCAATTATATTTTATTACCCATTTACCAATGGCGTAAATGTACTGTATCATAAAATTCCAAATAACGAATAAGTTTTTATTTACCTAGAATGGTTATTTCGAATCTACACTATAAAATTGTAGCAGAGAGATGTCTGTAACAAAGAAAAATTAATATGGGGGATTTATTAGAGCAATAGAAGCCAAATCAACGATGTTTTGAATTTTTGTCGTCTGTGTTTCTGTATATTTGTACGCGCATCACTCGAAAACTAATGCATGGAATTGAACACAGTTTTCAAAGATGTATTTCTAGAGGTTTCAAGTCAAAGAAAAAAGAGAGAGTTGCCACCTGTCGAATTTCTAAAAAGAATTCTGGTATGTAGTTTTATAGCTCATTAAAAATGTTTTTGCTGATGCGATTTTTTCCATATAAAAATTTTTCAGAAATCAACGCGAATTTTTAGACATTTGAAATTTGCACATTATTATACTAAAATATAATTCTTTTTAGAAATTCGTAGTGGAGAGGTCGCGATTATGCTGGAACTTTGCAGATTTTTCTTAATATTCGTACACGGTTTCATTCTTGGATTTAAATGGGATTTGCTAAAATATAAGCCATATTTTAATACAAAATGGAAAAAAGATTTTAGCATGTAAAACATTGCGAATATTAACAAAAACAAGCCGTACGCTCAATTTTGGTAGTAACTGTATATATATAAGCTAGATATATATTCAGTGTGACCAGATTGTGTCAAAAATCGAAGCTTAATTCGTTTTTAAAAAAGTTTAAAAAAGATTACAAAAGTTATACGCTATGAAAATTGAAATTAAAAAGAATTCAGTATATTCATTCTTTAAAAACTCGATAAGTTCCGCAAATCTGATTTTTTGTAAATAACTTCTTAAATAATTCTCATCAAAACACAGAATAAAATCTGTGAGGCCAATAACGGCTACATAACTTCAAAATATACAAAAAGAACTTTAGGATAAGTTAAATTTAAATATTATCACATCATAGTACACAATTAGTACGCCAAAAATGTAATTGCAAAAATACGGTTTAAAACAGAATTCTTAATATAATTTTTTAAAAAGATAAGGAAGTATTTTCTCAAAGAAATAAATATTAATTTTAGAAATATTAGCTTTTAAGTAAGCTTAGGTACTTATTTTTATAGTTCCGGTTCGAATTTTGTTATAAATATTTTAATTAAAAAAATGCCAGAAAAAAGCCACGAAGTCAGATGTAAAGTTCTGAGGCTATGGCATAAAATTAAATGCTAAATCTAGCCTTGAAAAGGCTAGCCTGGTCACATTGTATATAATACGCGAGGGAGCTACACCGTTTGTTCGACTTTCAAAACTGAGGTGTCAAATTAAAACGCTCGCGCTATAGGCAAGCAGTAAGGTTTTACTATTTCAAAATGAGTTACCTCCTTTTAGAAAATTAAGTTCAAATTATTTAAAAAGTTAAATTAATTATTACACAATGGGTATTGATCGAAATGGGTTTAAAAAGGAGGAGGGGTGCCACCTGTTTAAAAACGTAAATGCTATTTGAATTAAGAGAATCAGGTAATAGAAACATCTACTACCATATGGGCGCCAGACGAAAATAATTTTAATAATGTAATAGTTTGTGAATATTTTGAAGAGAGCTGCCACCTGTTTGAAAAGTCAAATTCAGTTAACTTATACACAATGAAATATAAAAATATGTCAAACAAAAGAGTGTTAAGAAGTCTTTTGTTGTAACACTAAAAATATATATTAGGTATTTAAACGGGGTTGCCACCAGTTTAAAATTTAAATTCAAATGATTAAACAAGTTAAACGAATTATTGAAGTATTGGAATCAATCGAAATGGGTTTGGCAAGTTTTTATTTCGGAATCATATTCAGAGGGTTGCCATATGTTTAAAATAAAAAATTCAACTTAATAGTTAATTAAAACATCTATTACAATGCCAGACGAAGGTTATTTAAAAACGCTTAAGCTTTAAACTACTTTAGAAGAGGGTTGCCACACGTTTGAAAAGTCGAATTTAATTAACCTTTAACGGATGTCAAGCGAAATAGTGTTAGAAAATCTTTAGCTTGAACATTTAGAATGTTTAAAAAGGGCTGACACGTGTTTAAAAAGTGACATTGAAATTATTTAATAAGTTAGATGAACTACTAAAAGATGTAGACGTGCAACAAGGGTATTTTAAAGCTAGAACTTCTTTTTAGCGGTACAGGGTTATTTAAGATTTGAAGAAATGGAAGATCGACGTCATGCGTATTGGTTCAAATCTAACCTAAAAACGAAATATGCTAGAAAAATGAAATTACACTCAGAAAAAAGTCAGCTAAATACATTTATCTCAACACATGATTTGGTAACTACATATGTATAACCCAATAATGTAGCCACAACTAAAATATATTTACGTAACTAAGCTCTTTTCTCGAGGGTAGGTTTGCATTCAGAGCAGTTGTATTATTGAAAGCGGTATTTTAAAAAATACGCCCACAATAGTACCCGGAATTTTAAGGTTACCGAGAATTAGTATTTGTCACTTGACCGCACAAAACAAAAAAAAACTGATATTTTGTTAATTAAATTGTTATCTTTCTTTCCTCTTCATTTTCTTATCACTAACCAGAAAAAGGTACGATACATTGTTTCCCTCACTGTCAATTTAATGTTGTATATTTTTCCCCATTGTTGTCACAATTTTCTGCTTAATTTAACACATAAATGTATTTATTTCTACGCATACATATGCCGCAACTATATAACCAACACCCCAACCACAAATCGTACCGCAATCACCGCAAAAAAAAATAAAAATAAAAATAAAAATAAGGCAATTTCTATATTAACTTGACACAATGACAGTAATAACAATGATAAAAAGTGACATAAATACTGTAAGAGTGACCAATGTGGCCGGCAAAATTGTGTAGCACATCATCAACAACAGCTGAAGCTGTACAATGAAAGTAACAACACAAAAATGAGACAAAACACAATGTAAAAACAAGTATTTAAGTAACAGTACATAGCAGCTGCAATACATACCAGCAAAGAAGAGTAAAGTGACAATGACCGCAGTACAAAATGGACGTATGGAGTAATCAGGACCATAATCGGGTGATGGCTGGCCATGCTGCTAACGGCAACGTTACGCGAGCGACCGTAACAATCTGATATGACAACAGCAATGTCGCGCTTATTAGTTGTGTGAGTGTTGAAAGTTTTTAATTGAATTATGTTCTTGCACGAGTAGCTAAGATGGGAAAACAAGGAAGAAATTGTGAAAAGCAAGCGGTTCGTGCATCGCGATGTTTTGTAGCGAGTTTATTGTCTTGCGGCAATTTAGTGAAGTTGACGCTACTCATTCATGCTGTTGTCCAGCTGTCAGCTCAATCAGAGCGCTGACGAAGTGCAAAAGTTTCAATGAGCGGGTGGGCGAACAACTTTGGAAAAGTAGGAAAATGCGTGAACTGATAGTTTTTTTTTTTATACCCAGCACAATTTTTAGGCTTACATATAGATTATTACTTTAAGATAAATATTTATTTATGTTTTCTCCCAGCTGAACTTGGAAGCTACACACTAATAAGGAACGTTAGTAGGGGCGCTCGTCCAGGTGGAGTGATCTCTCCAATTTTATGGCTTAGCACCATCACAGTACAGTACTACTCAAGCTCAACCAGGGGGAGTAAAAGTAGTGGCCTACGCTGACGATTTAGTAAATTTGGTATTCGGGTTACTTCCATCAGTGGTAAGTAACATTATGGATGGAACTTTAGCAGAGTTATGCCGATGGGCCAAGCAATGTGGTTCTTGAGTGAACCCTGAGAAAACAGAATTAATGCTCTTTACGGCCTGGAATAAGGTCTCTAGCTTTGAATTATTAAAACTGAATGGACAAAACCTGCGATTATCTAAACAAACGAAGTATATGTGAGTCATACCGAATCCTAAGCAAAGTTGGAAAATAAATGTTGAAGAGAGATCACTGCGTATTACTTCTGTAAGCGAATTTTTGGGAAGACATGGGGTCTTAATCCAAAAGTGGTATTCTGCATGTACACAGCGGTTCTACGTCCGATTTTATGTTAAGGTTCTCTGGTATGCTGAACAGCCTTAGAAAATAGTATAATCATGTAAAGCTAGGTAGAGCTCAGCGGGCAGCATGCATCAGTACCACGGGGACAATAAGACATTGCACTGCACTGCATAATGCACACTACATCAAGACTAAGAGAACTGGAAGGAAATAACGGTCAGGAATAGCAGTACACCTGATATGTGACTGACTACCGATTGCATACAGCCGGAAGTAGAGTTTCACAGGCCTTTGGGGGTCATTCTTCCGTCGAAAGCCGACTGGGACGGGGAACTTTATAACTCTACCTGGCTACATAAACTGTACACCGATGGATCCAAAAAGGAACACGGAGTTGGAGAAAACGTTTCTCTGAGTTTCTGGGAGTAAAGTTATCAATTCATCGCTATAACTGAAGGCTGCCGTCTCTTATAACGTAGTGGTTTACGTCACGGCGAGCTAGGCGGCCATTAATGCCTTGACATCATTGCGAAGTGGTAGCATTTATAGATAGCAAGCAACGAAATTCTGTATCAAACACAATAAGAAGATACAGCAAAAAAAAAAATTATTATATATTATTGTATGATTTGCATGTACGCGTGACATTCTGCGTTTTGGTATAACATAGAACATCCAAAGCTTAATCAAGTCCACCCAATAGTTGAAACTGATAAATTTGCACATTCGTGCTTCTGGAATAAGGGTGACGATATGCTCAAGATTATTATTTTCTAATTGCATAATAACTCTCTAGCGAAATTCGGAACTAACTAAGTTTTGATAGCAGTACATATTTGGGGAAACATATTATCTGTGCGTGCAATAAGCGAGGACATAAAATTTTCTTTGTAGTTTTAAATAATAAATTTAAACTAAACATTTTACAAAAACGAAACCAAATATTAAAAATAAAGAATTTGCAGTTCCCCTACTTTGAATAGCTGTGCTATTGGAAAGTTTCATCTCTTACGTATGCAACATTTTAGTTATATCTGCATAAACTTTACTTTACTATTACCAAACTTAGTGGCCAAGTTATTCAAAATGCTCCCCTTTATAGCAGCAATAAATTAAAATAAACGCAGTAGATGCAATGAGAATTCGATGTATGAATAAAATATTGTATACGCATTATGTATACAGTATGTGTCTTCTCTCTAGTACGGCTGGTAGGAATTAGTTTATATTTTAATTGGTGATTTCACTCGTCAAAGGTAGCTGGTGAATTCACTAGTTCCTCACTGGTGCAACGCATTGAACTTTCGCTGCGTTGCCTAAGTAACAGCCGTATTATTACAACTTCTAGTGAGAAAGCTAGTGAACGGTAAGCTAGTAGGTGTAATTTGGTTACTGCTAGTTACATACATCCCCATATTAGAAAATTGTGGGTGAATTTGCATTGTTGGTAGTCTGGCGGTTAGCTAGATGTGGTTACCAATAGTGAGTGGATTCTCTAGTGGCTCACTAGTGCGCGTTACTAGAGGGTAGTTACATACGAACACACATATGTATGTATGAAATTAAGGGTGGTAAGGAAGATAAAAACAATGTCAAATTCGAGGTGCAAAATTATCAAAATAATATAGCAAATTTACGGAATATTTCTGTATCGTTTGGACAAAAGTTTGTGCACAGTTAAATACAATAGCGGTATTTGGTGGGAGTCGAATTTTTAAATCATTAATGACACAAATATACTTCAATAACTGAGAAAATAAGCGTGTAAAGAAGTGGCTAAATATTTTTTATTTAGACATTTCTAAGGATTTAAGAGTTTACCATCACTTAAACCTATTCGTGAGTATTAAGTACAAACCCTCTTCGTTATGGTTATACTTATTGATTTATGGACGGTATTTTCATCAAAAGAGTCAACTAGATTTATCGTATTTTTATTACTATTGACATAAGTCTAATTAAAAGTAAAAAAATACATTATATAATTTTTTTATCTAGTCATTAAAAAAAAAAAATTGGTATCACACCTCACTGGAGGTAAGGAAAACTATTGAAACTAAAGGTTTTATTTTTTAAACTGCCACCACAAAGAAACTGCCTAAGCTATGCTTTCTAGGTTTAAATATTTAGAAAGCTAAAGAGTAAAATTTTACGAAAAACTTAATACAATTGTGTATAACATATCACTATTTTCACCACGAATGTCGTCCTCTTCGTTAAAAGTACTGTCTAATAAACCCGAAAGCAGTTCCCTTTCGGTTAAAATACGTTCATTCGGTTATTATTCAGATTTTTTTAATTCAGCTATTCGAATAAAAACCAGATGGAGCTATCGAATTCTCGCATAACTTTATACCCTGACAATAGTGATGTAGAAATATGTATTTTTTTCTCTACTTATCTTTAGAGATGAATGATCATTTTTCTTTCTTTAAATATGTAATGTAGAATATCTTGTCACAAGACACGAATAAAGGGGCGAGCTCAAAAGTTGACCGCGTAAAAAGACGCAGAAAACAAATTCAGCGAAGAAAGACGCGTTAAAATATTTTACGTCGAAGAAATACCCGTATACTTATTTTCGCGGTCGACTATATTTGCGGGTGTAACACTATGCAATAGCCCAAAGAGCTGTTATAGAATGATGCTGAAGGGACAGTCCTTGGCCATGTATAAATCTGTCTTTCTTCGTCGATGTTTTCCTTAAGGCTCTCTTTTCGTAAGATTTTTTTTAAACGTCTTTTTTCGCCGTCAAAACACTAGCGCGCCTTTATTCGTGTGTAGTGACGATTTTTACATTTAATTTATGAACATTGGTTGTAAAATAAAATCTAGAAAAAATCAAAACTTGAGCAAATCTAGAAAAATTAAACTACGTAGTACGTTTCACAAATGTTTCGGCTTCCTCCAGCAATCATATTTGGTAATTATACACGCTTACGATTTCGGTTTAGGGAAACCTGCGACAGCACAATGTAGACGGAGCAATGCGGTTCTGCCAACCTCTTTCTTAGTTTAAATAACCAGAAATTGTCATACACTCTGTCCATAAGTTCTCTGCAGAGGATTCTGCTTCGGACAACTCTTTCTTCTTAATGGTGCGCATTATAAGCCATTCAAATATGAAAATTAAACTTGGTGTGTTTGATGTGAGGAAAAGGTGGGCGATCGTTTCCGGAAGTAAGGCATTTTAGTATCTACTTTTTCGACTTTTTTTTTGGAGAATTGTCAAAATGCACCTTTGTGTTTATTTCATATCCTTTGAACCGAAAAATGGGCAAACTAATATATAAAAAAAAAATTAATTAATTTTGCTTATTTGACTCTGACCGCATTCGCATGCACCTAAATAGGCGTTAATGCATGTGAAAGCGGTTATATATGGGTTTGCAGAAATACACTTGTACATAGATACATATATTAAAAACTATTGAAAATTATTGTATAAAACTTTTACCATTGTTTCTACGGCAGAAAACGAACTATTAATTTTTAAAAATGAATCTTTCAGTAAAGTTTAGATTTTTCCTTTGACGCGGTTTATTTATGTATTCTTTTGAAATCGCTTCATTACTTCTCGTAAAATAAGCATTTCTGTGGAGCTCTAAAAATTACAACTACATTTAACATACGGCCTATAGCTCAAAAATAAATTATTAAATTATACTAAACGGCCAATAAGCAACACAATCACTACAGCATTTGAGCAAGACATCCGAATATGTACTTGGCTTATAATTAAAACCAGAACTGCCAGTCAAAGTGAACTCGAGAAATTTACTTCAAATCGAAAACGGACTAACAAGCTTATTAACTTTGTTCAGAACAGGAAAACAATCTAGACCAGCTCTGATTGGCAAAAGAGATAATGCTGAAACCTCTTTATTAAATGTGTAGATATAAACACATATATACATATAAACAGAATAGCAAATATAATATGAACTTTTACTTTAATAAAAAAAGTTCCTCATACGCCACGTAGCACATCCGTTATATTACACCGATATTTGCACAATTTACCTCTACGGAAAATAAATACGTAAATATGTAAGTGTATACATATGTATATATGACTGTGTTTTTGGTTTTCAATATTTCTTCACATTTTTGCATTATGTTCGCATAAAGGCCATAAATTAACTGGCCATACACATTTCAAGAGCCGTTAGTCTATAAACAGACGCCACTGACTTACATATAACACACTCCCTTTGTGTGCATATAAATATGTACATATGTATGTATTTGCACTTGTGCTGTCTGACTAGCCTTCTCGTTTGTTGCCGGCTCAATGCAAGCACAGTTAAATGAGTCAGAAAATCTATGCATTTCACCTGCCATTTCATTCCAGTACTACTATTTGAGTGCTATTAACTTTATGTGTATGCTACTTCAGCTTAGTGGATAGCTTGATTACTATATGTATGTATGTATGTATATACTATACATACGTGTAGGATACTCTTTTGTAGTGGACGAACGTACATGCACATATTTAAAATTTTTTCATATACATACATATTTACACACTTAAGTGCTGCGTACGGTATGTACTTGCCTATGTACGAAACTTCACTGAGCAACAATGGGTTGTAAATTTGTGGCAAAATTTTTCTTTCAAAAATAATCGTATTGGGGATAAAAACCTACGCGATTTTACTTTTTTGTGATTTTAGTTTTCTGTTGTGTTTTAAACGCAATTACACAAAAAAGTCGGTCAAGACACTACGGTAGGGTATTTTATTGCTTTTTTTGGCCGCTGAATCTGAGTCTGGAGTCAGAATTACCAAACTGGCTCAAATTGATGAGATAAAATAAAAAAACTGGCCAACAATAGGAGTTAAAATAAAAAAAAAATAATTTTTTCTAAACACTATGCAAATGCATTTCAATGTGGGCGTTCACACTTGTCTGCTTATCAGATTATCTGGTTAAAAATTATTACTCTTTTATTACTTTTGGTGTATTTTGGTCTCCAATCAACCAATGTGGTAGCTGCAAATACAACCGTTATGCATTTTTGTCTCCGAATAGTAAATTTTTTCAAACGATTTTCTGTTACCCTGAGGTCTTTGCAGAACAGCAGGTTTTCTATTTAACTCGAAGTTTACCGGTCGAATTGATAAATTGGCTTTCACAATCAATAGATATGAGTAAAATTAAAGTTAAATCGTTATTCGCGGCGACCATTCACATATTTAGCCCAGCAATTTTCGAAGGTTAACTTGCTAACTCTACACATGTCAATTCTGTCAGTAACAAGAAAGAATAAATTGAGAAGTCAAAAATATTTTTGTAAATATATGTACATACATACATACATATTCAGATATTCAGGCCTTCAGCTCTGAGGTTTCGGTCAGTCTGGCGTAAAAATTTATGCGATTAAAACCGGGTTAGTAGGCCATCCAATTAAGACAACTCTCAGAAGTGCCGCTGGCCAATTTACAATTGTACATAAATATGTATGTATGTATGTATGTCCGTAAGTGTTGCAAATTTTATATTCAAATTCGAATAAGAAATGTAAACAAACATAAAAAAGAGAAAGTGGTGCCTACTTAATTTCTACCAAATTCCTCGGGTTACTTAACTCTGGGCCAGTTTTCAATGCTAGAAGACATTGCCTGGTTTTGGGAATATAACAATTTAACTCTGAGCTACTTAACTCTCTGTTTATATACTTAAATCTGGATGTTCTGCAAGTGGGTCTTACTATTGATTGCGTGTTCCGTGGAACAAGTAAAGTGTTGCCAGGGAAATCTCAAAATTATAAAAGAAAGTTTTAAGCTATTGCAGTTGTATTCTGTCATTGAAGTAAAAAATAAGCATCGAATCAACATTTCACTTACAAATACACCCAAAATGTCAGCTAATAAAATTTCTCTTAACACATGATTTGGTAAGCTTAACTAAATAATTTAACTATAACCAAATTATGTGTGCCAGAAATATATTTTGCTGATTTTTTTCTGGTTGTATATCACGAAAAGAAAACAGCCGGTATCCACTGTTTAAAAAAATTACCAAAAATCTGATCTTTTGATGATGAGTTTGACCAAGCAACTTGCGATCTATGCGAAGCATGTGTGTGCAAGTGTAAACATGCACCCAAATACC
>NW_023458558.1:49227275-49243243 GCF_013731165.1 Rhagoletis pomonella
AGTAGATGCTGATGCATAGCCTGACAATTAACATCTCGTAGGACATCGCAATATTAAAAATACCGGTCACTAATATTGAAAAAAAAAAATAGAAGGTGAACTAGTTGGGCTGAAACGCAAACTGGTAGTATTCTAATTCACAACTGGCAGCTTGCCCTGCAGGGATATGCTCCATGCTGCAATGTATTTATCTATTTAAATACATACATATGTATACACCAATGTATTTATACTTACTATCTTCGATTCATTGTTGTTTTCCTTATTGTGATTGCCGAAACTATTGTTTTATTAAGACTTGAAATTATTTCATTATGATAATAATTTTTGCCATCATTAAACACAATAAAGACAACAGCAACAAGCGCAAATGTGGATGCTCCAAATCTGTAAGAAGAAGAAGAAGAAGAATAATATAAATGTATCACAATAACAAACACTCCAGCAATGACAATATAAATTATTGACATTACCCGCAACACCACTACTCGTATCAGCCTAGCACGTAAACACACAGCAATAGAAACAATTAAAACAACAACACCAACACCAACAAAAATTAATGTATATGTTTGTCAGTACTTGTGGCCTGGCCAACAGGCTCGGTGTGATGGGCCGCCAACCAGCCAGTCGGCCAAGTCAGCCATGCATCTTCATTGCTACTAAGCAGCTAGTTTGGCATGTGGAGAATAATGTGCGGGAACGGTGTCGGACGACGATTGGTCTAGGTTATTTATATATGCTTGCATGTTCAGTAATCTTCATCTACTACAATTCCCATTCTTCTTCACTCGACACCATTTGTTGCTCTCCTTAATTGATGTGACAAGTGTCTGGAAAATGTCCACCAAAGTCCAGGCATTCTTCGTTGCCGTTGTCTTCGATTTTTGGTCCTCCTTTTTCTCCTCTCGCTCCTTTTTATGCCCTTTTCGGTTAATAATTCAAGTTGACTCTTCTAGGATAAAGAGGTTGTGCGGATGACTGCACTCTGTCTCATCCTAAACGTTGGGTGTGTATGCATTTGTATGGGTTTAGAGTATTGAACGTGCCGCCAGGGCCATATCGCCTAATTCGTAATGTGTTGCTCTCTCCCTCCATATGCCTCTCGGCCTCTTCTTAAATCCATTTTTGCCGTGGGTGACAATTGACCGAAAAATAGTGCCATTGTTGGGCATTCAAGTGCTGACAATGGATTGCGCCGAACTATGAACAGATAGTGGCCCATACATATGTATGTATGTATGTATGCACAGCGTGCAGCTAAGCCCCAGGAGCGCCAAGTGTCGGCAGTGAGCTGCCACTTAAGATTGCTCTATTGATTTCTCAGTTGCTTGCTCACTTTCGTCGCTCGCTGCAGCATTGGGATGCACACATAAGGATGTACTGATTTTTTATTTCTAAGCTGGGCTAACAAGTGTACACAACACATGATTGTAGTTGTGCATGTTGTGTATGTGTGTTTGTTAAGTTACATTTTGTCAAATTTGAAGTGCATTGTATATCCAATGGAAAGGACGTTTAATAATTTATGGTCCATTTGTTTTTCAAGCTTTCCTTTTTCGTCACTAATATTTGCTACAATGTTTCATGTTAGATATTTATGTATGTATGTATGTATGTAATTGTAAGAGTTCTTTTATTCTCTCCGCTTTACAAGAAATGCTCAAAATCAATTCCCGCAAACGAAAAATTTTAACTCAGTAAAACTTTTTTTTTTGCTTATTGTTCTTCTTCGGTTGTCGGTTTGGCTCGAGACCAAATAACTTCGCCAATGGCCTTTCTCCTCTGTGAATCTGCGACAGGTCTGAACTGAACTTGGCTCTGCATTGCTTACGTGGGGTTCCGAGCTTAACAGCTTGTAGATGTAGCCCATCACTCTTCGCTGTCGTATTTTTGAAGAACTCAAGGTCGGCTCCAGTGCCTTTTTAGTTTTTTAATCCGAATTATAGCCTCCTATCGGACAACTGAAGAGCTTCGTGAGCTTGGTGCCCCGTGTATTACCGAGCGGTTGTTGTAACCAACTACTCTTTCCGATGCGATTCGAAGATGTTGAGAGATAGAATGTCATTATATGGACGAGAAGGAGTTGCTCGCCTTAGCATAATTGGTTGTAGAGAAATTTTATGGCAGTTTGATGTGATTGCAGTTTATAAGCGTAAATTTTTTGCCGTACTGCCAGGCGCACCTTTTTATTGCCCAGAGGCGAGATTGTGAATAAAAATAGTTTCTTAAAGAAAATTTCGAAAAACGTCCCCTCAGATGACGAAACAAACTAGGCTTAAAAATTCTGCATAAAAATCTTTTCAACGGAATCGTAATAATGAGATTTTTGATGCTGTTTTTTTACATTTGTCAAAGATTGTTTTACGAAAAACTTAAATAACTGGGCCAAAACTATTCTGATTTAGACTTATGGGATCTCGGTAGAAAGGTATTTTTCCACTATTTTTATTTATGTGCAAAAAAAGTCATTCGTGTCCCAATATTTTTTTTTCCAAATACCAACACATCTTAATCCAACTTTGAATGATATTCGTTCATCCTACCTTTCTCTTTCATCCTTTGAATGAGTTTATTAGCAAAGAAATAAAAAGGGTGAGAAAATACCTTTCCAACGATATCTCACAAGTCTAAATCGGGAGAGTTTAGGCTCAGTTATTCAAGTTTTTTTTAGACCAATCTTTGAAAACAGTTAAAAACAGCATCAAAAATCTCATCATTAGGATTCCGTTCAACATTTTCTTTCAATTTTTTAGAAATATTTTTACGCACATTTTTTTAGCTTAAACCATTTTGTCATTTGAGGGGATTTTTCCAAAAAAAATCTTTGAGAATCTATTTTCATTATTTTTTTGGCCTTTATAACAATTATATTCAAGAATTTATATTGAGCTCGAGGCCGTTTTTTTAAATGAAAATTTTTATTGTGGAAAAGCAACAATAATTTTGAAAAAATGGTAGAAGTGATAGCTATTTCGGAAATCACCACATTTCCACTTAACACCTAAAAGTTAAACATTCTAAAAATAGAATTATTAGCAAAAACCAACAATACCAACAACCACATGATCAAGTGAATTGCAGCGGAATAGCTGCGCTTGATTGTGTTGGCATAACAAAAATGAAAATAGTGGAAAAAAAGCAAACGATAATTTACAAGGCGTACTTAGCACGGTGCATAGGCAACTGGCTGAGTCATTGGGATCGCCGGTTCGAATCCTACTGAAAGAAGTCTGATGAGGAAATGTGGTGATTTCCGGAATAGCTATCACTTCTACCATTTTTTCAAAATTATTGTTGCTTTTCCACAATAAAAATTTTCATTTGAAAAAACGGCCTCGAGCTCAATATAAATTGTTGAATGAAACTATTTTCATTCATAAAAAACTCCATCTTTGGAGGTATTTTGAAATCGGTCCAGCTCACATAAATCTTAATATTTTTTCGAAATATTTTGGTGGACGTCTTAAAATATAATAGATTTTATAATTCCAATGGAAAAACAGTACCGATGTCTTTTTGTTTGGGGAGTGATGCAGTCTAATGTACATACATAATTTTTGTTATGCATAATAAGAGAGTTTATTTTCTAAAAAAAAAAATAAATAAATAAAGTCGTAACTTTGGCGACTAAGAAATTAAATTTATTGTAGTAGATAAAATCGCCACATAAAAGAGACAAAAATAGCTAAAATTGCATTTTGTTGGTTTGAAGGCGGACATAACTAACAGCATATGCAAACATACATACATGCAAACAATTGTGTACAAATGCACATATCTACATATTTACGTTAGAATTTATATACTTACAACCAAAAATGTAGTCATTCGCCGCTCTGTCGCTCCACAAATGCTGACGACAATAAATCTACCGCAAAATAACATTTAATGCCAATTTGCTGTAGATTTGGATCAGCAACATTGGCTGGACCAAAAAAATCAATGCCCAAACCACTTGCAGGCCAACTCACTGACTTAATTCCAATGCACTGCACTTTCAATTACATACATACATACAAATAAATGTAAGTACAGGGTGCGTCCGGCATTTTAGGACAATAACGACCTTTGAATCCGAATTTGTATATTTCTTAGAATATTTACAAGGCAATTCTGGCTACGATAGCTGCAAATCCTTTGCAAGACAATTGAAAGACAATAGGGAAGATAATTGGAAAGATATTGTTTATTCTGATACGAAAGTCTTACAAAAAAGCTCCCTTGCCAACTTTCATGGTGAAAAGCACTTGAGCATTTTCCAAATCAGTGATCCTCAAAACAGCGTCTTTGGTCAAGAACTTTTGGCTGAGTTCCAGGTGCATCAGTTTAAAGCATTAGCCTTTTTTATTTCTTAACTATAATTGATGAAAATTCCCAATTCGCATAACTAATATTGCTTTAACTTCATTTAATTTTTCAGAAATTTATGCACTTTATTTAATTTTTTTTAAATTGAATTTTCTTTTCATTTTTAGATTTTATTGTTTTGAAAATAAAAATATATGGGTATCTATAGTTTCTTTTGGAAAATATTTAAATTTCTTCTTTTCTAAATTTCTATTAATATTAAGATTTTATTAACTTAAAAAGAAAAATATTTGTTTTAAGTTTCATGAAATTTTTACTAATTTATTTTATTAATTTTTTAATTTTTCATTTAATTCTTCACTAAGATTTCGTCAGCAGATTTTCCAATTAGTATTTCGAAAGACAGAAAAGAGCTTTCTGGATAGTTGTCAGAAGTGAAAATATCGTTTTACGAAATACTTTTATGGTGAGTTGTAAGATAGTTGCCAGAAGTGCACAATATTGTATTCCATTGAAATATTTAGAGTAGAGTAAGTAACATATAAGGTATAAGTATATTAAATAAAATAGCATTCAGCGGCGATATTTTCAGTCTTCTAACGTAACTGTTGGCATGCCCGGACCATGGTATTATGTGAATGTTTTTTGATAACCCGTTCAGCAACATCCCATAGATAATCATCCAAATGATTGAGATCCGGAGAGATGGGTGGTCATAGCTTTAAATGGGTGGGGTCAGGAAAATTCTCGGATTTCTAATATTGCACCTCCACGACCTTATTCGAAGGAAGACAGTTCTGTTGGGATACCAATGGGCCCACATCACGTACACTATCTATCCAGGATTCCACAATAGCTTCTTAAACTTCGGCAAATGTAATTCTGCAATTTGGGCGAAGTCCGCTGGAAGGAAATGGGTGGCAATGATAGTTCCTTTCTTGCTCACAACTTCCTAAACCATAACTGTTACCGGAAGCTATGTTCGCGAGGATTTGAACATGTCCTCCTTACTGATTTGTCAGATTCTCACTGAGATTTGTATGTAAACAAATGATCTTGCTTTAGGTGTCTTCCTTCCATTTATGATACGGAAAAATTAATAATTAAAAAACATATATGTTTACCTGATGCACCCTGTATGTATAAACGTATATGTACATAAGTGCGAGTATGGGCAAATATTCGGTCAGTCGCTGTGGCTACCGGATAAAACTTTTATGCATTCTCATTGTATGTACACATGAATTGCGACGTGTCCTACGCTATATGCTCGTATTTATTTTCTACATATATACATATGTATGTGCATACAAATACACATACTATATACATATGTATGTATTAAATTTGATTGCGCTTGCGTTTCGTTCGGTTCGGTTGGAACGGAAATTTAATATTACTGACCGGAAGATGTGAGGCGATACCCTGAGCCGATTAACATTAGAAAATCAAATAAAGTGTTTGCATAATTAGCTGAAAGTGTGCTGAAGCAAAAAAAATTAACAATGGCTTGAAGGTAGAAGAGCAGCGAAAAAAGGCCGACATTAAGTTTATTTTCATTTCCACTCAGCCTTTGTGAGCATAAAATATTCAGCGTTGATTTCGAGCTCATAAATTTGGTTGATTTGTTGCCATCATTGGCTTCCTTTTACGTCGATGCCACGCGCTTGCAGTTATTCCATTTATTGTTAACAGTTATTATTGGCTGCTGATGTTGTGTGACCTCCGTTGCTGTTGTAGGTGTTCACCTGATAATATCGTAACCTTCGTTTTTGTTTTATTTTGCTTGCAGTCTGTTGACTCTTCTTTTGTTATTTGAGTTCCTTTCCTTTTAGTTAGTAGCATTTATAAAATGTTTCCCTTAGTTACTTGGTTCTTGTTTTGTCTCTGAAAATTTTTTGGTTTGCTTTGTTGCCTCTCTTTTGGACAGATTTATGGAATTCCTTTCATAATAAATTCCAACCTACGAATTAAGCGCGCCCACAGGATGCTTGTGCGTTTTTTCTACCACTGCTGCCCGTCGTTTTAAGTAGGTAGTTGGAGGCATGGAATACTTACTCCTCTCCATGGTCTACCCTTTTTCGCTTTGACTTTTCTGGCTTTTTTTCCCAACTCACCTCAATCTATCCGAGCTTATGCGTATATCAAGGCATCACTGCCACAAATTTTTATTATTCGGCTGATCCTGTCGCGAGTTTTTGCCAGTGTTCTTCGTGTTGCTTTCTTGGTATCCTCTTTCCTATTTAGCAGCTATGCTTGTTTTTTTTTATTCTTGGTGTTGTGAAGTGGTCAACGAGTTAACTATGTCTGTTATTACCGCAAATAAGCATTGCTGTAGACAAAGCAAGCGAAATCTTTTGGTTTTTGTTTTATATACGCAGGTCTAGTAAAGAGTGTACGAAATATTTTATCCAGAGTTGAACATATTCTCATGTGTTTTGGGAATGTATAAAATTTTACTACTCATACGTTGAGAAAGTTTTGGTCGAAAATAATGGCGTAGATAGGGAATTGAGGAAACTAGGCGGATTTATCCAGATTTAGCACTGGATGGAGCTTAATAGGATGGTCCCCCAAAATGCTTGGGTGAAAAGTACAGTCAGAATTTTAATCTACACCTTAAAAAGCAAATGGTTCGAGGTCGCTCAATTGCTTATTTAACCATTTTTTAATATTAAAGATTTTTATGGGTACCCCCATTGCATTTTCGACGTTTTTTGGGGGAACCCAAGTCTTTCATCCACCAAAATATTGGACTAATT
The DNA here is from genome assembly GCF_013731165.1 of Rhagoletis pomonella. Taxonomy (NCBI): domain Eukaryota; kingdom Metazoa; phylum Arthropoda; class Insecta; order Diptera; family Tephritidae; genus Rhagoletis; species Rhagoletis pomonella. The sequence goes on from NW_023458558.1 coordinate 49,234,349, forward strand.
TTTTTTTTTTTCGGAGAAATCATACCTTCCAGAAAGCCTTCATAACTTTGGTAAACGATTAAAAAGAATTGAAATTCTATAAAAAAATTTAGTATAGCTTATTTTCCGTCGGTACTACAACAAAACCATCGTAAAGATATATTTAGAACCGCCTAAAGTTAAATTACAAATTGTGCTTTTTTCAAGCGTTCGGACGCAAAATATACTTTACATGTAAAAAAATGGTCGTAACGTTTACTGTAGTTGTCAAAATTTCAATACAAAAGCTAGTTTTATTAACTTTCGCCAGTCGCATACATTTTTTTCGGTAAGCTATAGGATTACCGATTGTTATAAAAATTGAAAATCGAAACATCCGAACGCTTCAAATAATTTTTGTTCCTAGTTTTTCTATGTAGGTATATACATATAGTACATACTTCTGCTTGTACTTAGACATGACTTCAAGGAACGTTAAAATCGCGGCTGAGAGAGCAATGAAGTGGAGATGGAATATGAAAAAAGATGAAGAAAAGTGGCCGGAATATAGAAAAAGAGAGATCGAAAGATAAAAACTATAGAAGAAAAATTAAAAATGCTAAATCCCTACCTCGACCCCTTGTTCGTTCTAATTATATTTATGGTACTCTGTTTTCCTTTATCTTCATTTTTATCTTTATACTCTATCGATAGTAATATCAAAAAAAATATCGATAACAGAACCGATAAAAATAACGATAACAAAATCGATGACGAATTCGACCAAAATTTCGATAGCAACATCGATAATAATAATAGTAGCAAAATCGGTAAAAATACCGATAACAAAATCTATAAATAATCGATAACGAAATCGATAACAAAAATCAATAAAAATATTGATTACAAAATCTATAAAAATATCAAATCGATAAAAATATCAATAACAAAATCTATAACAATACCGATAAAAATATCGATAACAAAATCGATAACAACACCGATATAAAATTCGATAAAAATTACGATAGAAAAATCTACATAAATATCGATAAAAAACGATAGACATGTCGATTATTAAATCGATAAGTCACAAAATTGATAAAAATGTCGATAACAAAATCGATAAATATCGATAACAAAATCGATAAGTATCGATAACAAAATCAAAAAACATTGGTAGCTAAATCGCTAAATATCGATACTAAAATCGATAAGTATCGATAAAAAATTGATAAATATCGATAACAAAATCGATAAATATCAATAAAGAAATAAATATCGATAACAAAATCGATAGTTTTAAATTTATCTTGGTCTTAATTTTTGCCTTTATCTTTACGCATCTTGGTTTTTGTTTTTATTTTTACCTTTGCCTTTATCCTTTACTTTATCTATGTACGTACTCACCTTTACTTTCATTGTTGTATTGGTCTTTTCTAAGTGTTATTCTTCAACCTTTTATTAGCAAATTTTTACCATATTAATACCATATGCATACACACAAGAAGCACTTGTTTCAGCCCCAACCATTTTCGTTGCATCAGTTCCGTTGCACCATTTCCCTGTGCAAGTTCCGTTGAATTTACCAATTTACTCCCAACCGACCAACTGCCGCTAAAGAAGTTTCACTTCGAAAAATATACCCACCAATTTAAAAGTGTCTGGAGAGCACACTGACCCATGTTCCCGCCGAAATGATTTGCATTTGATTCAACAGGTTCTTCAGATTAGGAAAACAGTTTTTGGAGACAAAACGCAAAGAAACGCGCTGTAGACAACGCAGTCTGACTTCCAGAACGAACAAATACTGTTTACTGTTTGTATATGCTGACTTCCGAAGCATTCCAACCATATACATACATTGCATATTGGAAAATTAATTTTTTAATGCATATAATAATAAATTTACATACTTATGTACATTTGTATATGTGTTATGTGTATTGCTTGAGCTTCGAAATACAAACATCAGCGCTCAAAAGACCTCACACAATGGCAAAGGATGTTTCGAATAATTAATTTATACTCGTTGCCTTTCACACCATTGTACTACCATTTCATGATTTTCTCAAGCGTTACCCAAAATGTTTTAATGAAATTACTTAAAACTGTCGCCGCTGGCATCGGTTACGCTGCCGCCTGTGTCCGCGTGCTTTTTGTTTTTGGGCGCTGCACAAGTCCACGTATATACATCGTCGCACTCCCAACACCCACTCACTTATGCTCCTTTTGCACTCACTTTCGCGTCGTCTTCTCGGCCGCATAAAGAATACTACAAACATATCTGAGGCTGCCGCAAGCCGCTTGTCACAGGCAAATTTGCCGCTGCACCAATTGAATTATTGATGTGCATGCGGTCGCTTTATGTGCCACATATTCTGCACATTGTGTTGCAAGTTGCAACCACAAGTTGCAATTAAATTTAATGCGATTTTCCACAAGCAGCTGCGCGTGCAAAAGCGAGAAATGAAAAAGGACACAGAATGAAGTTGTTGCCATGTACATACATATGTACTGATGTTTGTGTTTATGCACATGTGTTTCGGGTGGTCTGCGAGAGAGTCCAATGAATTTGAGACTTTTATCAGCGAATGTGAGTTGTGTGTGGCGCGACGTCTCGGAGACGTGCAAACTTTTGTGTCTTCGTCTAGAAAGTGCCAAACCAGCCAAAATAAAAGCGAAGAGAATGTAGGAACAATGGCAGAGGAATACCAAAAAAAAAAAAAACTGGCAGAACACAGAAACCAAAATTAAAATGGCTTATATAAAAAAAGGAATAACAAATAAAACAATACAGAGATAAGAACTTTCGGTTCCGAATAAGCTGCGCGAAATACATAAGTTTGTGGACGTTTACGAAACGAATTGAAGAAGATTATATCGAGGACTTGTGTTTATGTAGGCGTGGGGAAACACGGAGAAGGAACTTGATATCTGTTTGGTTTTGTACCTCGTGTCTCTGGTTGATGGATTCTTAGCGATCATTCTGTTTCAGAACATCGGTGCATACAGTTCTCTATGAACGAAGCGCGTCCTAGAGATGATACTGCAAGAATTTGAGGAGAAAAAACCGGGATCTGTACTACAGAAGGCTGCAGGATAAGATCTAAAAATTCATTTGAGGTCAAGGGTCTGGAGCAGTAAATTAAGCTTTGAAAATTGTTATAAGAGGTCTTCCTCTCCTGTAAAATTAAAAAAAAAAGTACTTGGCAACCTTTCACTCTAACCTGGCGATATGTAAAAGGCATCGGTAGCTTATTCATATTGTTTTGGAAGAGCCATCAGGAAGCACTGCACAGTGGTTCAAAATTAGCATTTTGTGTTCACAAATTCACTGGAGCCCGATTATCGAATTTATACAGAAAAAGTAGCAATTTTGAAGAGAATCGATTCTACTTGAAAACAATTGTAGTGTTACCCCAAAATTTAAAAAATTCACTAGAAAATATGAAATGTTATAACAAAATTTTCGCCAAAATTAAAGAAATATATTTTGAGTTTATGGGAAAATTTTGGGCATGCATTTTTTTGTAGATCATTAAATTTTAGTATAACAAAGTGCAATTTGCACCATTTGTGTTTTTGCCAGCGCCGGCCATAGAAATATGAGATGATCTAAGGTGTCCATGCCTTCCTGCACACGACATTTCCTGCACATGCCCACATTAGTGTTCAGTTGTCGGCAGTAAATTGCGGCTGTGAAAATATTGAGTGATCTACGGCTAGGTATCTTACCGTTAAGCCATCGCTACTTATCAATTGTTATACAAAAATTTCGTTCTTCGCTAAAGCAAGGTGCCGACCCAACTAAACTATGTACAAAGTTTCTGAAATTCAATTTCCCAATGGCCGTAAACCTACTTTCTACAACTGCTATTGCAGTACACTTCAACGTACCCGTGATGCGAAGCGCCGCAAAATGCTGAATTTTCTCCTTTGGCCAAAGGTATGATGATACCAAAGCAAAATAGAGAAGTATGGATCCGTGGGCTCCTTAACACAGACAGTTACCATGCATGTTTGTCTTACTGAAAATGAACTGCAGAGCCAACATGCGAGCATGCTAATTCTGACCTATACTGGTCAAAGATAGCTCTAGCGCCCTCATTCAACTGAAATGGAGTCAGCTCTGGATAGTTGTAAAAATCATAGCTGGACTTTGCCTATTTTGAATACCCGAAATGGGACTTCCAGTGGATGGAATATTTCTTTCGGAGGATACGAAGCAAATATCGATCGAATTTTATGCCACTTTCCGACATTATCGTTACCCAGGAGGTGTTATGTATCGTGAACAATACTTTTTGTTTCTTTCAGATCTTATGGAAATTATTAATAAAGTAATTGTTTCTCTTTCTAGCAATGTGGTGGCATCGGGTCAAAGCAATACCCCTACAGTTCTTTCGGACCTAAGTGTGCCATAATAAAGCCATCCACTACAACCTAAACTAATTTGTTTGCTTGACTCCGCCAAATTGTATTTCCCTCTACCGGAAAGGCCGTCTCACTATGGCTTGCTCGCAAAGAATATTCGCACCAAATCTGCAGTAAGTGACTTCTGCTGGCGGAACCATATTACTGGTAAACGAACCACTGCACAAAGATGCACAATTATGTCAAACACGACAATCATGATCGGGATCGAAAATATTATCCTCCATACATCGATAAAAATAGTAAAATACTTAAAAAATTGCGAACCAAGCAACCGAAACGGATCGATGTTGCAAGTGAAACACGAGATAAACGTGAAACAGCAGAAAACGAAAAAGGAAGAGTTATAACGTGAAAGCAAATGCAAGCGTATATATGTATATAAAATTTACACGAACGATGGCAATCGCTTATAGCTCCGGCTGGCAAGCAGGATGAATTAAACTATTATCCTTGGCTAGCACCATGAAAGCAGACAGGAATACGCTGAGCAATGGCAAAATGGCCAGAGGCAGCATGCCTAAGGACTCTGGCGGGTTGACGGATCGACATGAAAGCAGACATGGCTGCCGAAGGATGAATAATAGTAACAACAACAACAACAACAATATCTGCAGTACTAAGAATAGCGAAATAACAATAATAAGATGCGTTACACTGCTATTGTGCATTTTAATTGCAAAAAGTCAACAGCCACAACAACAACGCCACACCCCACCCCACCCCGCCCCGCCCCGCCCTGCCCATTTGGTAACTGCAGATTTTGAAGCAGCCACGTCTGCTGCGACGTGCGCTTTCAAATTTGCTCGCTTTTGATGCTTCTTGTGTTTGTCTTACACATTTTTCTTGCACTGTTTCTTACTCTCCTTCCCCTTCCCTTTTCGCTTGCCAGCAGCGACTTTCTTGCAGTTAAATAAATGCCTGTTTAGCTTTTCTCTAGCTGTTGTTCTTTGCCACTTTGACGCTGTTGACGTTTATTCTCCTGGTGCGCATTGGCGTGTTTCGTGCTCGGTGTTGTTGTTGTTATTGTTGTTGTCGCTTTGGTCTCCTTGGTGTTGCGGTCGGTTGAGTGTTTTTATGTATTTACATAAGAATACATACAAACATATGCATGTATATAGTGTACATCTGAAGTATATAGCAACGCGTAGGTACCTCTGCAGCACATTTGGCCCCATTATTATGGCCATTGTATTGTTCTTGTCCTCGCGCTGTGGGTCACTTGGAATATTTTGTTTGCTTGTTTTTTCTATTATTATGCATTGTTTTTACTGCTTTTTGTTTTCATCACACAACTCAACATGTTGACCTGAATTTCGCGTAAGCGCGCCGTGAAAATAATTCACTTTGAGATTTAAGCGCAAATTTTTGCTAATAAATTTAATTTTCATTCTTTAAGAAAAGTTTTTCATAGACAACAGAGAATTTCATTTAATAAATTGGTACAAGATAAATAGTATTTTTGATATTTTTTGTTTTTAATGAATCAAGCGCATAAAGAAATGCTTTTACTGAAATGATTTGTGAGTTATTTTGTTTTATTAAAATTAAATTAATTTAAGATAAATAGTGGACCTCGTACCGGAGCGGTTAGAAAGAGTCAACAAAATCAGCGCAACATTTTAAAATTGTTCAATTTAACTTAATTTTTGACTGTATTGAGTAAATAAAATTTTGTGTGCGTGTATTGATTATTGAACGTTAAAAAAATTTTAAGTTCCTCTTTTTAAAGTTTTTTTTGTTGATCTCGTTTTCCAAGCGTGTCATGATTATTAGCAATTATTAGTATATTTCGGAATTTTCGGGATTATTTCGGGATTTTAGAGACTACTTCGAGATTTCGATATACTTATCGATATATTTATCGTTATTGCTTTCGAAGTATTTATCGATATTTTTATCGATATATGGGCAAACGCGTTATAAATAGATCGCCCTCACCCGCTGAGTATATGAAATTTCTGCTTGTAGTTCAGAAATGAAGCCATTTTAATTTTTAATTCATTGAATTTATTGAATGGTTTAAATTTCACTTTTTAAACAGTTGGCAACCTCTTTAAACCTCTCTCATCTGATACTCATATTGTGATATGTATGTATGTATTCAAATTACCCAATTCCTGTAATTCAAGTTGACTTTAAATTCTCAAACATGTGGCAACCTTCTATACAATGTAGCGTAGAAATAAAGTCTTTTCAAGACTCTCTCTATTAAAATATATATTTTAATAACTTATATGTGAAATAAATAAATAAATTAATAAATTAATAAATAAATAATTGTATTTGAATTTACTTTTAAAACAGGTGGCGACCCTCTTCAATAACTCAGAAAATTCCACATGTTCAATGAATATTTCTCAACAATATTGATACTTTAACTTAAGTATAATTTACTTAATTCGACTTTCAAACCCTACATACATTCTCCAATAAACAAATTTCCTTAATTCAAGTAGCATTTGATTTTTCGAACAGGTGGCAACCATTCTACACGTAGTTTAGAACTAAATCCTTTATCAACCGCTTATGTACTGGAGCTCCGCGGAAAATAAATCCCAAAAACGCTTATCATAACAATTTATGTACGTATGTATGTATATAAAAATAAAACGTTTATGTAATCAAGGATTTTACAAAACTTTATTTATTTTATTAAGCTTTGAATTGAACTTCGATTGCTAGTTTCCAACATTTGACGCCCTCATTTGTTATGCATTATTCCCTTCAGCATCCGGGTTTGGCACAAACCAAAGGCGCACGGCATCACTGGCATGTGGGTGTTTTTTTAAGGTGTTAAATGGTCAACAAAGTTAGGCAATTTTCACCTTCAACACGATTTACTCTGTTTTTCTCTTCTCTATGCTTTTTGTTTTTGTTTTGTTTAACTATTGTATTGTTTAGGGAAAGTTCAAAAACTTCAAGACGCAAAGCCGAAAATCAATTTAAATCGAGACTAACAGGCACAAGTACCACACCTGCTATTGCTATAAAATTACAAATGCTCACAAGAGCTCTTGAACAAAATTTCCTAAATTTGAGCTCTATTAACACATAAGCTAGCTGTGTGGGTGTGTGTGTGTGTGGATTTTTGCCGTACATACATATCTGCTTGTTTGTGGTAGCAAAAATCAAACTTCTAAATAAATCCAATTGAATCGAAAATTGGTAAGGCAGCGGCTAGCCTGACGCACTTGTAAATGACCGTTCGTTGTTCTCTAATGTTGCTGGCCAACATATGTATGTATGTGTGTAGGTGGGGTAGTGCAACAGTCAGCGAATGCACGCTGGTAACCATCGATTTGCAAAAACAAGTCGAACGTGGCATACAATCTCAAATCTCTAGCGTTGCAAGTAGAAAGTTAAAAGCCTTCCCAACTTAACACTCATGCTTTGTTGTAGTGTAATCGTTGTTATAGCCAAGCTGGTTGAATGCCATCAGTAATGCAAACAATGTACATATAGTATACGAGGACATACATATATGTATGTACATCCATTCATACTTCAATACATACATATGTATGTACAAACTTTAGTATAGTAAATATAAATATATCTACATGTGTGTATAGATTTTTATACACTTAGACGAAATTCATTATATTCTATGAAACCCTGCAGTGAAAAATGATCAATTTTTAAAAATAACTAACTTTTTGGTGGGACTTTGATAAATATCTCACTTTTAATAATTAGCTATGACAAAATCAACTTAAAGTGAGTTGTAAAGTCGTTTAGGAGTCATGCAGATGCAATCGGGAGTTTGTTTTCTTTACTAAAGTTAGGTATAAGCTAATGTCAACTCCCTGCAGGGCGTTTTCATATATCCACATACACATACATACGATGATAAACATACAGTGACTCCAACAATTATTCACGTATTGATTTGTTTTATATGTTCAGAGCGTTTTTCAAATTAAATATTTTTTGTTATTTTTTTAATAAAAATTTATACAAAATTTGGGAAAATCCAACAAATTCTCATCAAAATTTCGGCTTCATAATCAGGGTATGCAGTTTTATATCCTATATAAGTTTAGTCTACGTAACGTGCAAGTTTCAACCTGCAAACAAAAATCCGCTGATTTTTGATATTTTTTTTAGTGATTGCTTTTTCGCTTTTTTTTAATAAAAAAATGCAACTTACAAAACCTGGCGTTGATTTTTTCAAATTCAAACGCCTCCCGCGTTTTATTTCATAAGAAATATGTGCATACTTAAGGGCTGTTTCCAGCTTTCAATAAAAATTAAAAATTCATACACTTAACTAAAATGATGCACATGAAATGGAATATAAAAATTTCTTAAATCAGTCTGTAGCTCTTAAGAAAAAGTATTTCTTCAAGAAAATTTACAGCAAAAGCAAAGACCGTTATCAAGCAACAGAAATAATGAAAAATATTTCTTGTGATTTTTTTTTGTAGCTGGACACTAAGCTTTATTAAAAATCAACGTGATTTTTTTTGCCGCTTGAAACTTGCACTCCATTCGCTT
>NW_023458558.1:49243343-49251859 GCF_013731165.1 Rhagoletis pomonella
AATAATTGGTGTATTGCGGCAATCGTGGGATCCCAGCTTAAGTTTTGAGTTGCTAAAAAATGCGTTGATTTTTGATGATTTTTGTTTTTTGACCGTATTACGCATTTTTTCCATCCACTAAAAATTGCCGAATATACTTTGTTTGGAAGGAAATGCGTTAAAAAGTAGGCAAAAATCAACGCAATTTTTTAGAAACTTTAAACTTGCAAGGTGCAATTGCATTGTATTGCATTGTAATTTAAAGGGCTATAAAACTGCATCCGCAAAAACATTATGCAAAATCTGATTAAAAAGTCAAAAATTTAGATGCAATTCGGCAAATTTAAAAAATGAGCATCTACAATACTTCTAAGTCAACTTTTGACAATAATTCTTTACCGAAAATCTACGAGAAAAGTATATAAACCCAAAAACTATTTTTTTGTCTTGGAGCTAACCAGCAAAATATTAATTTTGGAACTGATTTTTTTTTGGGGGTTTTGTATACTGAATATATCGTCGCTACCATGGCAAACTATCGAATGTTAAAATCGGTACTTTTCAGGAGAGCAAAGAAAATGTTTTAAAAAATGTTGTTGTCATTAGGAAAAAGTGTAGAAATTCGACGATTTGCCATCTCACGTATCATTCTAAACGCAAGGTAAGGTAAATAAAAACCCATTTTTGGCTTGGCGTTGGCTTTTTCTTATTGAAAAAAAACTTTCTTTTATAAAAATTCCACTATTCTAGAATTTTTTGAATTCAGTGCCGTTTTCTCTAAAGGTTTTTAAAATTTATCTGACTTGAAAATAAATTTTGTAGAACAAAATTTTTGTTTAAAGGGTAGATTAATTTTAAAACTTACTTAAGAAAACGACTCGTAGGGTATAGGAAAATTACAAAAAAAAAAAAAATACTTATAAATATACCAAAACAAAGCTAAAAGTCCCACTGTACCTGTACATTGTTAAGAGCGAGTGTGAGTTAGTTTCAATGCTGTGTTTGGGTGGCCTTGACAGGTGTGTTTGCTTTTGCTTTTGATGGAACGCTTTAGCCGCCAGCCTCTTTGGGCTAACCAACCAACCAAGCATTTGTGTACCTAACTAAGTAATATGTTGAAATTTTATGAAAATTTCGATCGAATATTCTGGTTTGCACTAATCTAAAGGTACATAATTAATTTACTTCCTTTGTCATGGGGATTACAAAACACAAGCTATTGAACTGGTGCAAAATTACAATAGCAATGACTTTCTATAACTGTACATTGAGGATTGGCCAAGCAAACGTAAACGAAAATCATCGACTTGTTTCCATAGAGACTACGGTCGGCAAAGTTATCCTTAGCAACAATATCATTAATAATAAAAACGAGAGCATTACAAAAACTATACAGCAAACAAAACAGCAGATAATAATAACAACAAAGTGCAGCTAGTGCTAGTGGAATCATCAGGATAGTCCACTGCCTCTGTCACCATTGGCATTGGAGTGGAGTTGTTTCCGATAGGCGACACAGGATATTCAAAGAATTACATAAAAGTTTGCCGTTGCCGGACGATACGTGACAAAAGGAATTTAGGAAATTGAAGATGACAAAAACAAAAAAAAAACAAAAAAATATATACTCATGTACAGTAGCAGAACAAATAAAAAATACACGTATGTGTATGTACAAAGTGTTGAATGTTGAACGCAAGTGATACCAACAACATGCAAAATGGCGTTCCAGAAAGTCATCTATCCGGTTTTGTAGAAATTTTCGAGCAAAGTAACGATGATAAAACAAAAAGTTGAACAAGATGAGGTACATGGTTTGTGACACATGATGTGTGACAGTATGGGTGGTGGTAGTTTAAGGGCTTGCAAGCGAAAAGTATCAGCAACACCTTGATGTCAAAAAGCACCGAGTAGTAAATAGTGGTGTGTGAATTGTGGCAACACCTTTACAACTACGTGATCATCAGCAATTGAATGATGTAATTAAGTATGTATGTATACATTAGGCCGTACCACCTTAAAGGCAAATAAAACAATAGCCATACACCTTTGTATCAAAAGTTATTCTACAAATCAACTCCGAAAAAAAAAATTGGTTTGGCTAAAAGTAGGGGCGCTTTTCGCATTTTTGCCTTTTTGCCTTCTATCGTCGGCATTTAGAGTCGTGTCTTACAGTACGATAAATCAATGCTTCAAGGAAAAACATTATTTTTCTCCAAAGTTCAACGACGGGGTATTCCCCGCCCGTTCTAGTACCTATCCACCATTTATCAGTGCTTAATAAACTAACGTACCACCCTAATGCCAGTAAATTAAAGCTCACCAAAAGTCATTAAACTTTTGCTAAGGAAGTATTTCCTGTATTCACGTAAAGTATTTATTGAAAAAACTTGTTGTCGAATGCAGGTGTTACAGAAAAATGGCGAAATTGCATAGCAAAACTATTTCAGACGGTGAACTTTGAGGTAGTACATAAATATGTATGTATATAAGTGCACACGTTGCAGAAAAAAATTATCAATGGCTTGAAAATAAATTTTCTCATGCTAATTCATTTTGAATACACTTTTCTTCTGTACTTCGCGGATACTTTTTCGAATTCATGACAAATAAAATAAAGTTCGAAATTCGATATTACCATTTTGAAGTTGTCTGACGGAATTTGAATATTGGACCACCTGCAGCGGAATTTGGAAAAAAAAGCGTAATATTAAATAAAGTACATAAATAAATAAGTAAACAAATTGAAAAAACATTTTTTTCTTATTGATATTACTTGTCCAAAATTATTCAGTTACAAGTTAGCTGACATCTTATGCAGAGGTAACCACCGTGGACTATTTCGCGGCCATCACCATAAAAATAAAGTTAGATCTTCCCAAAGAAAATATACGGATGACCTTTAGTTCCGTCCGTTACTTTCCACCATTAAAATTTTAGTAATAATTACAATGGTTCTGGGGTCTGTACGCTTTTCCAGGGTTCCGAGGGGAAAAAGTATTTTTTTTTCTGGATAACCCTAATTAACACCTTATACTAATGTTCACTAAAGATGCTTGTGTTTGAGCCGTCCAAGGTGAAACTTTACTATATATGACCAGCTTTTTCGTGTGCCTGTGAGCTTTATTCAATATTGAAAAATGTTTCGATACTTGAGAAGGTGTTAACTTTTCAGTCAAGAAATTAAAAGTTAACATTATATTCGGTGGTAGATGGTATAGACTTGAAAAAAAGCGTTGTAAAATGGCAACAAATACATACATATGTATACTGAAAATTAATTTGCAACTTTTATTCACTCATGGTTTTACATATGCATATGTATATGGTAAATATATGTATGTGAATGTGAAGGTGCTCTTTTCGGATATTGTTTTACGGTTATTTGTATCCATTTGTAGCAAAGCCACCAGCCGAAATTGAATTCAATAGCAACGCTACCATAAGCTCATATACATACGTATACATTTTTTTCCAACGATAACTGGAGGAAATTATTTTTTTGGCCCATTTTTTTGTATTTGTATGTACGAACATGTCTATGTAGGTGCTTCTTTGTAATTGTGTTTGTTGTGTGGCAATCACTGTTGGATCATTGAATTTTTAATTAATTCCAGTCACCCGCTTGCATACTTGCTTTCGGCTAGCCAGTTTCCATCTTCGATACCACAATTTTTTGTACCTGGCAGTCGACTTTTCCCCTGATCTCTTATTTCTTCTGTCTTCTTCTGTTTTGCCTACACTTTAATATAACACTTGCTTACTATGCCGAAAAATGCCGTACTTTTTTGCTACTACGTAATTTTTATTTCTTTTCTGGCAATAAATTCTGTCGAGCTACCAGTTAAGCTCATCAATAGTACAAAAATACTGTACATAAATACATACACACAGGCATACTGTGTACACACTATATCTTTATGTATGCCTGTCTATATTCGGATGCTACCTGGTAGTGAAAAGCGAAGCTGGTCTATAAATATTCCTAGTAGATTAATTGGTTAAAGCTGACGCAAAAGCGGACTGGTTATGAATAACTTTCATGATCGTGACTAACGATATCTCTTTTCTATTGCCAACGTGACAAAGCATAATCAAATTATTATTTAATCGGAACTCTCATTTTGGCCTTGGTATCAGTAGATATGGCTTACCTCATTGAGATTTTAAATTCCAATCTGAATGGAGGTGAAACTTAGACATTTACTATTACTTTATAGATTTTCTGTAATAATAACTACAGGTAAACGATGCGAAGTTATTAAGGGAAGCGCTGGGTGCTCAAGTAGAAGTACCGCAGGCAACTGATGGCCACCCAAGAGCGTTTCTTGATGGTGTCGAAGAGCTTAGATTCAGCGGAGATTATTCCGCCTCAATATTCCAAGCAGCTACAGCATTAGAAGTCCGAAGCGAAACTTATTGGACAGGACTTCTCTCAGAATCGAAAGTTGACACTTGAGCAGCTAAAAAATTTTACTATCTGCCAGAAGGACTTTGCAACATTTTATTGCGGGGCTTTCGCTTAGCGCTGGCTGATTAGGCTAAAAGCTCATTTCAGGTATTTGCTGACTAGTCTCTATTGAATTATAAGCAATACAAAAGCCCTGATTGCCGCCTGACTGGCAGAGTAGATATTTATCTAACCTAAACTTGAGACTATTAGTGAGCTCCTGACAAAAGAACGCTACGTTCGGCTCTTCCGTTGAACTTCTACCCTTTCGTGAGCTTGTTGACTGGACAAATTCCATACGCCACAACTCGCCCATTCTCCCTTAGAGGGATTCATGTTTAGAGGGATTCGTGTATAGAGAGAACGGATCGAAGACAAATCAATGCTTCCTAGCCTGATGGCTCAGAACAATGCCGTAGAGCCTTTGAACGCGCTCTAATTTCTTTACTATTGTCGACTTTTATAGTCAATTCACCAAGAAAATTATCCCATACAAAATAATTGGCACGATTATGGTCTCTCGAAGCCCGTATAATTATTTTGGAGAGAAAAACCACTTCTTTACCTATGGCCATAATAGGCTTCCTGTTTAGGATCATGCAAATATTTAAACCTGTCTGAGAACACAAGGGGAACGCCACCGGTCGTGGGAAGCATTAGCAAGTTCGACCTAGTAGCTTCCACTGCAGGGTAAATGTCCTATGAAAGAGTGTGCTAGAGTACACACACACACACACACACAGGTATATATGAACGTAGGTGTGTAATTTCAGGATATAAGTTGGCCGAAAACGTGCAGCTAGAGCCAAAGGTTGTCCTAAATACAGCGGCAAGGGGAGTAAGCAAAAGATTGTTGTCAGGTAGTTGTGCCAAATTACATGAAGTTTGTGCAAAGTTTTTATTGTTCGGCACTCGCTTGCATCTCAAACGGCGCCTCTTCTCTGCGCTCTCCTGGCTACACTTCTTATACAGTTTAAGTGCCAGCTCTTTTATCAAGGTATTTTAAGGGTATTCTAGAGACGCTTCACCGCTGCTGTCTGTCACAAGCTATGTACATACATACATACATATGTATGCGCTACCACTACTATTTACGTACATACACATACAGTACATATTGATGCTGGCAGCTACGCCCTCTGGCAACGAAAAATATTCAGCAAATGTCCCAAACAAATGCCACTGATTGAGTCACATCGCTGGGGATATATTGACTTTTTCTTTACTTTTATCTATACAAAAACTTGTGTTGTGTTGTTTTTGCTATCGGTTTTGTGTGTGTGTGTGCGTGTTTGTATGTTGTTGTTTGTTGCTGCTTATTTGTAGTGTCACAGTTTTGTTTTTATTATTGTTGTTGTGCAACAGTTTCTCATACTCAATGATTTCGTTCGATTGTTTGATTTTGAATGAGAAATCAAGTTGAATTTGTGCAAAGCAGATGACAGGGGGTGAACGAAGTGAACCTCTGCAAAATGAATTCGGAGAATCTGCAGAGTAATAAAGCAACGAGCTTCGACAATATTTTACATTATTTGTTGTTGTAGTTGGTGAGTTGGTGATTCATTTGGTGCAACTTTTTACTGTTTCTATTGCAGGTTGTTGTTAGTTGTCGTCAACTACCTGATTAACAAAATTTTGCATTGAGATATCGAGTATCTTTTGATCTCTTCGAATCAGTCACATTCAGTGAAGTGTCGATAATAATTTGCACGTGGAGCAATAAAATCTCTTGGTGTTGCCGAATTGGTAAACCATTTATGGAAGTTCCAATTAGTTTCAATTTCGGAATGTTTAAAAAGTTCTCAAGTATGTACATATTTAGTAAGTTTGTAGCAAATGGATTTGTATAAAGCAACAAGTTACATTTTCAGTCAAGTAAACTTACCGTAAAGTGAGCTAAAATTATTTTTTAAACAAGTTGCTGTATATTCACTGGCACAACTATACAAAACTACATATACAGGGTGTTCTATATCCTCTCTAATATGGAGGGATTTTTTTTTTTTTATTGAATAACGCAAAAGTATGAGAGAGATTATGCAATTCCAGACCAGTTTTGACTTACTCTTCATAAAGGCGTTGTGAAGGCAGCTTAGTCTCTCCCGATGAATCCTGTCTCTTATGTGCAGATTACATAGCCTATAGACTAATTGGCCTTAAGTCTTTTGGGGATACGTGAGAGGACTCTCCTACTTTGAAGATAATACGGTGGCTTGAAAGGCTTTAAAGAGTTACGGTGCGGCTTAGCCGCGAAATGGGCGCCGAGAAGTAACCTAAGCGGCGCTTATTGCCGAGCCACCCAAGTCTTCTTTCTCAGGTATCCCAGCGAACAGGATTTTCGGCAAGGATACGCCGGAAACGAAATAATTCCTGGCAGCCTTCCACATTTTCGCAGAATTCCCTGTTTGATGAACCACCTTTCTAACCTCGAACTTATAGATCTCAAAGCTGAGATTGTACAACTCCCAGTCATGTTGCAGGTGCCCTTTTTAGCTTTGTTAATGAGACGTCTGCTTCGACAGCTCCAGAGTCCACCAGCTCCATTCAACCTTACCTGAGAGCCTACTTAATAGGCATGCGTTTACGATGGCGCTACTTCATGCTGAGCTAAATTTTCAATCGAGTAGTCGAAAGGATTACAATTATGCTATGGGGCTTGTGTGAGCGACTCCTACAGTTTACTGCAGCAGAGGTCCCAGTTTACGCTATACCTTTGGTCTGAAGGGGAGCGAGCGTCGAGAAGTCTCCGGTTAGATAAACGGGATATTAGAGAAGAAAAGCTAAGGTTGAGGTCAAGAACCTCGCGCCTGACCGCAGTGAGAAACGTACGTTTGCTATCTCTATAACAAATTACTACGTTCTTACTCGTCCGTACTTAGAATAAAATTAAAACGTGACTCACTCCTTGTGTCAATGTCCGAACTTCCCCAACAAGTGTGCCAGGAGTTCTCATTTGTACCAATAATTACTGCGGCATTATTCCGTCGTTTAGCTTCAGTTTGTTTAAAAAAATAAAAAATAAAAACTTATAATTTAAAAATGAATGTATGTATATTGTATATCTAAACTCAAATATATAAAAAAAAACATATTAAGCGATAATAATAATTTTTTTTAAATGCACGTCAAATGTGATTGCGTAATTTTTTTCTATTTCACGTGTTTATTTATGAAATGCATCATGTCCCAAAAATTAGCTCGTCATTTGTAAATGCCAACACATGTTAAGTGGAGAAAAAGTAAACAATACGAGTACAACAATAAGCCTAACCATATTAAATTTTATGCGTAAACATAAACAGCACAATAATGCCATCTATGCCAACCGCAAATTCATCATCAACAAATATGCTTATGAACCATAAGCGATGGCGTGGTTTACAAAGAAAACAAGGATTTGCCACACACATAAAGATAAACAGCTTCGGTAAGGTAAAGCAATTGAATACATACATACATATTTACATACAAACATAACTAAAGCTGTGTATTGTGTAATCTGTGTTTACAACATGAATAAGTAATACGTCTTAAAGTCAAGATCATCGCTCATTGCGCCTTTGACTGCCATTCACGCAACGAAACTTGAAGGCCATACCAACACGTTAACGCTCAGCCCTTTTATTGTATGCGTGCGTTAACCCTCAACCACTGGCAAACAATTATTGTCACACAACCACCTAACATGCGTCCGCCTGTCATAAGTCCGTAGCTCCGGGTCAAAATATTTGCGGTTATTAACTATACAGCTGACCGGTTATTAACTCCACAGTGAAACGTATGGTAGGTAGTTAAGGGTTAATACAGGTAAATCAACTTGAAAGTAGAACTTGTAATGAGTATACTTTAATATACTAGCAATCAAAAATATAGAATTTTTGGGCAAGATAAGTATACAGAACATCGAATTTAAGTTTACTTATTTGTAATTTTGTTTATTTTTCAAATCTATATCATCAAATTAATATAACATAAAAAAGTCTAAGTTCAGGTGAAGCCGAACATTAAATACCCGGCGCACGTATTAATATAGTTTTTTAATTTTTAATATTTTTATTGAGCTTTGTACCACGATTGTTTATTAGGA
>NW_023458558.1:49251959-49252411 GCF_013731165.1 Rhagoletis pomonella
TTTTTGCTGTACAAATGTCCCACCCGTGACGATGGAATACCCCATATACAAAATATTTTCCAACTAAACCTTTCTTAGCCCTCTCTCTTGTGATATTTTTTCTTACTTACGTGTAGCTCAGAAATGAAGCTATTTCGATAGACACTCACATTGTAATAATTCATTGAATTTATTGAATGGTTTCAATTTCACTTTTTAAACAGTTGGCAACCTCTTTAAACCTCTCTCATCTGATACTCATATTGTTATACATATGTACATATGTATGTATTCAAATTACCCAGTTCCTATAATTCAAGTTGACTTTAAATTCTCAAACATTTGGCAACCTTCTATACAATGTAACGTAGAAATAAAGCCTTTTCAAGGCTCTTTCTATATTGTGATTAGTTATATGTCAAAAATAAATAAATAAATAAATAAATAAATAAATAAATAAATAAATAAATAAA
>NW_023458558.1:49252511-49285129 GCF_013731165.1 Rhagoletis pomonella
TAAATAATTGTATTTGAATTTAGATTTTATACTTCAGAATATTCCACATTATTCCGCATGCTCAATGAATATTTCTCAACACTCTTTCGTTTGACACTTTAACTTAAGTATAATTTATTTAATTCGACTTTCAAACAGGTGGAAACCCTCTTCGAAATGTTTACCAACTAAAACCTTGGTAAAACCCTACATACATTTTCCAATAAACAAATTTCCTTAATTTGATTTTTCGAACTCGACCTCCGCGGAAAATAAATCCCAAAAACGTTTATCATAACTATATATGTACATATGTATATGAATAAAACGTTTATGTAATCAAGGACTTTACAAAACTTTATTTATTTTATTAAGCTTTGAATTGAACTTCGATTGCTCTTTTCCAGCTAGTTTCCAACATTTGACGCCCTCATTTGTTATGCATTATTCCCTTCAGCATCCGGGTTTGGCACAAACCAAAGGCGCACGGCATCACTGGCATGTGGGTGTATTTCAGGTGTTAAATGGTCAACAAAGTTAGGCAATTTTCACCTTCAACACGATTTACTCTGTTTTTCTCTTCTTTATGCTTTTAGTTTTTGTTTTGTTTAACTATTGTATTGTTTAGGGAAAGTTCAAAAACTTCTAGACGCAAAGCCGAAAATCAATTTAAATCGAGACTAACAGGCACAAGTACCACACCTGCTATAAAATTACAAATGCTCACAAAATTTCCTAAATTTGAGCTCTATTAACACATAAGCTAGCAGTGTGGGTGTGTGCGTGTGGATTTTTGCCGTACATAAAGATCTGCATGTTTGTGGTAGCAAAAATCAAACTTCTAAATAAATCCAATTGAATCGAAAATTGGTAAGGCGTCGGCTAGCCTGACGCACTTGTAAATGACCGTTCGTTGTTCTCTGTTGTTGCTGGCCAACATATGTATGTATGTGTGTAGGTGGGGCAGTGCAACAGTCAGCGAATGCACGCTGGTAACCATCGATTTGCAAAAACAAGTCGAACGTGGCATACAATCTCAAATCTCAAGCGTTGCAAGTAGAAAGTTAAAAGCCTTCCCAACTCAACACTCATGCTTTGTTGTAGTGTAATCGTTGTTATAGCCTAGCTGGTTGAATGCCATCAGTAATGCAAACAATGTACATATAGTATACGAGGACATACATATATGTATGTACATCCATTCATACTTCAATACATACATATGTATGTACAACCTTAGTTTAGTAAATATAAATATACCTACATGTGTGTATAGATTTTTATACACTTAGACGAAATTCATTATATTCTATGAAGCCCTGCAGTGAAAAATTATTAATTTTTAAAAATAACCAACTTATAGCTAGCTTTTTGGCGGGACTTTGATAAATATCTCACTTTTAATAATTAGCTATGACAAAATCAACTTAAAGTGAGTTGTAAAGTCGTTTAGGAGTCATGCAGATGCAATCGGGAGTTTGTTTTCTTTACTAAAGTTAGGTATAAGCTAACGTCAACTCCCTGCTGGCCGTTTTCATATATCCACATACACATATATACGATGATACACATACAGTGACTTCAACAATTATTCACGTATTGATTTTTTATAAATGTTCACAATGTTTTTCAAATTAAATATTGTTCGTTATTTTTTTTATAAAACTTTATAAAAAATTTGTGAAAATCCAACAAATTCTCATCAAAATTTCGGCTTCATAATCAGGGTATGCAGTTTTATATCCCATATTAGTTAAGTCTAATAACGTGCAAGTTTCAACCTGATTTTTGATATTTTTTTTTAGTGATTGCTTTGTCGCTTTTTTTTTTATAAAAAATGCAACTTACAAAACCTGGCGTTGATTTTTTTAAATTTTGATGCGAACGGCCTCCCGCGTTTTATTTCATAAGAAATATGTGCATACTTAAGGGCTGTTTCCAGCTTTCAATAAAAATGAAAAATTCATACACTTAACTAAAATGATGCACATGAAATGAAATATAAAAATTTCTTAAATCAGTCTGTAGCTCTTAAGAAAAAGTTTTTCTTCAAGAAAATTTACAGCAAAAGCAAATACCGTTATCAAGCAACAGAAATAATAAAAAAATGTTTCTTCTGTTTTTTTTGTTGGAGCTGGATACTAAGCTTTATATCGAAAAAATATGCAAAAATCTGCCAGCAAATGAAAACTATTAAATATCAACGTGATTTTTTTTGCCGCTTGAAACTTGCACTCCATTCGCTTGAAATTGTGTGGGCTAAAAACTGCATAACCAAAAACTTTGTAAAGATTCAGATTAAAAAGCTTGAAACTTTGATGAGCATATTTTATATTTTCCTTAATTTGCATAGAGTTTGAGACTTTTGTTTGTATGGTTTATTTAAAAAAAAAAAAACTGAATCAACACGTGAACACTTGTTTAATTCACTGTGTGCACATGTGTATGCACTTCCTCTGGAGCTTGAAATCGACATTGTGTCTGCCAACAACTTGCAGTTTAGTTGATTGGTCTGTCGAGTAGGCTCTCAGACGACCGTTTGGGGGTTATACACTACGCTAGTCCACTGCCTATGCGTTGTACAGTGGGTTAAAAAAAGTAGTTCTTTATTAAACAAGTCATGTAGCTAATTAAGTAGTTCCCCGAAGAATGTGATAATTTTTATACTTAAATGGAAAGAAGAATGAAAGAAAAAGTTTTGAGATGATTCCACCTCCCTGTTCTATAAACAGCTGCGACAGTGTGATATTTTGGACCCATCGCGTGAAAACCAATAGTTTAGTATCTCCCTTGTAGTAAATTGAAAGAATTGCCACTCTTTTTTACCCAGTGATATCAACTCGAGGGTTTGTCAAACTCAATTCGGTTGATACCAATATTTTAAAAATACATTAAACATTTTAAATAATGTGACTTTAACTTTTCAAACGGGTGGCAACCCTCTCTAAAAACTCGTAGTGTTAAAACATAAGATTTCTTAACATTCTTTTGTTTCGCATATTTAAATATTTCATTGTGTATAAGTTAACTGAAGTCGATTTTTCAAACAGGTGGCAACTCTATTCAATATATTTAATATATATTACCTTATTCTCTCAATTCAAATTGAATATAATTTTTTTAACAGATGGTACCCCTTAAGACAAAGTTAGGAAACAAACCTTTTTAAACCATTTCGATTGATAGCAATTGTTTTAATAACTGGTTTAACTATTTAAATACTTTGACCTTAATTATTTAAAAGGTGACAACTCTTTTCGAAAACGTGAAGCCTATAGCATATCTACTGTCCAAGCAATTTAATTTGACATCTCATTTTTAAAATCGAACGAACGGTGCAGATCTGATGACCTGGACAAAAAATCCCTTCGCATATTATACATATAGATACAGATATGTATTACCAATATAGGTTAAATAACATAAATAAAAAAAAAAATTAATTACACTAGATGCTTAACAAATTTTTAACTTTGGATTTTTCTGGGCTAAGGATAGCAATTTCCAATAGATTTTGGGTCGCTGAATACGAACTACACCGAAATCGTGATTGAGGAGAAATATCAAGGATATCCCTAATGTCTGCATCTCAGGCAATCTCGTTCCATGACACGCAAGCTCATAAGCATTGCGATTTTCTTTAATAACGTCTTAGCCAGTTATGTCTCAGCCGTTCGTTAAAGCATCGGCGACATTGAGCAAATACAAATGTCATTGAAAAATTAAATTTTGAAAAAAAAATAAACACTTTGCTGCCTAACTCCAACAACCAAATTTTGGTTTTGGTTTTATGGACTTTTCTTGTTTGTTCTTGATTTTTTTTTTAATAAATTTATACTGTCATGGCAGTCCGCCATTTGGTGACATAAAATACCTTTCGTATTCTTCTCGTATGAGTTTTGCTTGTGGTGGTATATATCGCGGCAAAGATTCCGTTATCGGACTTCAAGAAAAATGATAATTTCACTACAAATTAAATTAAAAGTTATGTTGCTTCCGAAAACAAGGATATTAATTTCAGCAATTTTTGGACACATAAGGAAGCAAAAAAGTAAATTATTAATAAACAACCTAAATATTGAAGTGTATTGTTCACTTCAATTGCCGCACAAGAATACAATAAATATTGCCGCAATTTTGAAATTTTCATTGCCCCATGATTGCCAATCGAGCTATCACACGAATGCCGCACACGGGCCGTATTTGATTGGGCACAGTAAGCACAATATCGGCCTCTATTGCCGCATGAGTCAATGTATTGTGAAATCACACGATTGGGGCATAAAATGAGGTAATAATTGGTGTATTGCGGCAATCGTGGGATCCCAGCTTAAGTTTTGAGTTGCTAAAAAATGCGTTGATTTTTGATGATTTTTGTTTTTTGACCGTATTACGCATTTTTTCCATCCACTAAAAATTGCCGAATATAATTTGTTTGGAAGGAAATGCGTTAAAAAGTTGGCAAAAATCAACGCAATTTTTTAGAAACTTTAAACTTGCAAGGTGCAATTGCATTGTATTGCATTGTAATTTAAAGGGCTATAAAACTGCATCCGCAAAAAACATTATGCAAAATCTGATTAAAAAGTCAAAAATTTAGATGCAAATCGGCAAATTTAAAAAATGAGCATCTACAATACTTCTAAGTCAACTTTTGACAATAATTCTTTCACCGAAAATCTACGAGAAAAGTATATAAACCCAAAAACTATTTTTTTTAATTTTGCAACTGATTTTTTTTGGGGGTTTTGTATACTGATTTTATCGTCGCTACCATGGCAAACTATCGAATGTTAAAATCGGTACTTTTCAGGAGATAAAAGAAAATGTTTTAAAAAATGTTTTTGTCTTTAGGAAAAAGTGTAGAAATTCGACGATTTGCCATCACACGTATCATTCTAAACGCAAGGTAACGTAAATAAAAACCCATTTTTGGCTTGGCGTTGGCTTTTTCTTATTAAAAAAAAACTTTCTTTTATAAAAATTCCACTATCCTAGAATTTTTTTAATTCAGTGCCGTTTCTCAAAAGGCTTTTGAAATTTATCTGACTTGAAAATACATTTTTCAGAACAAATTTTTTGTCTAAAGGGTAGACTAATTTTTAAACTTACTTAAGAAAACGGCTCGTAGGTTATAGGAAAAAAAAATATTTATAAATATACCAAAACAAAGCAAAAAATCCCACTGTACCTGTACATTGTAAAGAGCGAGTGAGTTAGTTTCAATGCTGTGTTTGGGTGGCCTTGACAGGTGTGTTTGCTTTTGCTTTTGATGGAACGCTGTAGCCGCCAGCCTCTTTGGGCTAACCAAGCATTTGTGTACCTAACTAAGTAATATGTTGAAATTTCATGAAAATTTCGATCGAATATTCTGGTTTGCACTAATCTAAAGGTACATAATTAATTTACTTCCTTTGTCATGGGGATTACAAAACACAAGCTATTGAACTGGTGCAAAATTACAATAGCAATGACTTTCTATAACTGTACAGTGCGGCATATTGGGGATTGGCCAAGCAAACGTAAGCGAAAATCATCGACTTGTTTCCATAGAAACTACGGTCGGCAAAGTTATCCTTAGCAACAATATCATTAATAATAAAAACGAGAGCATTACAAAAACAATACAGCAAACAAAACAGCAGATAATAATAACAACAAAGTGCAGCTAGTGCTAGTGGAAATCATCAGGATAGCCCACCGCCTGTGTCACCATTGGCATTGGAGTGGAGTTGTTTCCGATAGGCGACACAGGATATTCAAAGAATTACATAAAAGTTTGCCGTTGCCGGACGATACGTGACAAAAGGAATTTAGGAAATTGAAGATGACAAAAACAAAAAAAAAACAAAAAAATATATACTCATGTACAGTAGCAGAACAAATAAAAAATACACATATATGTACAAAGTGTTGAATGTTGAACGCAAGTGATACCAACAACATGCAAAATGGCGTTCCAGAAAGTCATCTATCCGGTTTTGTAGAAATTTTCGAGCAAAGTAACGATGATAAAACAAAAAGTTGAACAAGATGAGGTACATGGTTTGTGACACGTGATGTGTGACAGTATGGGTGGTGGTAGTTTAAGGGCTTCTAAGCGAAAAGTATCAGCAACACCTTGATGTCAAAAAGCACCGAGTAGTAAATAGTGCTGTGTGAATTGTGGCAACACCTTTACAACTACGTGCTCATCAGCAATTGAATGATGTAATTAAGTATGTATGTATACATTAGGCCGTACCACCTTAAAG
Source organism: Rhagoletis pomonella (assembly GCF_013731165.1). Taxonomy (NCBI): domain Eukaryota; kingdom Metazoa; phylum Arthropoda; class Insecta; order Diptera; family Tephritidae; genus Rhagoletis; species Rhagoletis pomonella. The sequence continues at coordinate 49,258,745 of NW_023458558.1, forward strand.
GCAAATAAAACAATAACCATACACCTTTGTATCAAGAGTTGTTCTACAAATCAACTACGAAAAAAATTTGTTTAGCTAAAAGTAGGGGCGTAATGTACCACCCTAATGCCAGTAAATTAAAGCTCACCAAAAGTCATTAAACTTTTGCTAAGGAAGTATTTCCTGTATTCACGTAAAGTATTTATTGAAAAAACTTGTTGTCGAATGCAGGTGTTACAGAAAAATGGCGAAATTGCATAGCAAAACTATTTCAGACGGTGAACTTTGAGGTAGTACATAAATATGTATGTATATAAGTGCACACGTTGCAGAAAAAAATTATCAATGGCTTGAAAATAAATTTTCTCATGCTAATTCATTTTGAATACACTTTTCTTCTGTACTTCGCGGATACTTTTTCGAATTCATGACAAATAAAATAAAGTTCGAAATTCGATATTACCATTTTGAAGTTGTTTGACGGAATTTGAATATTGGACCACCTGCAGCGGAATTTGGAAAAAAAAGCGTAATATTAAATAAAGTACATAAATAAATAAGTAAACAAATTGAAAAAACATTTTTTTCTTATTGATATTACTTGTCCAAAATTATTCAGTTACAAGTTAGCTGACATCTTATGCAGAGGTAACCACCGTGGACTATTTCGCGGCCATCACCATAAAAATAAAGTTAGATCTTCCCAAAGAAAATATACGGATGATCTTTAGTTCCTTCCGTTACTTTCCACCATTAAAATTTTAGTAATAATTACAATGGTTCTGGGGTCTGTACGCTTTTCCAGCGTTCCGAGGGGAAAAAGTTTTTTTTTTCTGGATAACCCTAATTAACACCTTATACTAATGTTCACTAAAGATGCTTGTGTTTGAGCCGTCCAAGGTGAAACTTTACTATATATGACCAGCTTTTTCGTGTGCCTGTGAGCTTTATTCAATATTGAAAAATGTTTCGATACTTGAGAAGGTGTTAACTTTTCAGTCAAGAAATTAAAAGTTAACATTATATTCGGTGGTAGATGGTATAGACTTGAAAAAAAGCGTTGTAAAATGGCAACAAATACATACATATGTATACTGAAAATTAATTTGCAACTTTTATTCACTCATGGTTTTACATATGCATATGTATATGGTAAATATATGTATGTGAATGTGAAGGTGCTCTTTTCGGATATTGTTTTACGGTTATTTGTATCCATTTGCAGCAAAGCCACCAGCCGAAATTGAATTCAATAGCAACGCTACCATAAGCTCATATACACACGTATACATTTTTTCCCAACGATAACTGGAGGAAATTATTTTTTGGCCCATTTTTTTGTATTTGTATGTACGAACATGTCTATGTAGGTGCTTCTTTGTAATTGTGTTTGTTGTGTGGCAATCACTGTTGGATCATTGAATTTTTAATTAATTCCAGTCACCCGCTTGCATACTTGCTTTCGGCTAGCCAGTTTCCATCTTCGATACCACAATTTTTTGTACCTGGCAGTCGACTTTTCCCCTGATCTCTTATTTCTTCTGTCTTCTTCTGTTTTGCCTACACTTTAATATAACACTTGCTTACTATGCCGAAAAATGCCGTACTTTTTTGCTACTACGTAATTTTTATTTCTTTTCTGGCAATAAATTCTGTCGAGCTACCAGTTAAGCTCATCAATAGTACAAAAATACTGTACATAAATACATACACACAGGCATACTGTGTACACACTATATCTTTATGTATGCCTGTCTATATTCGGATGCTACCTGGTAGTGAAAAGCGAAGCTGGTCTATAAATATTCCTAGTAGATTAATTGGTTAAAGCTGACGCAAAAGCGGACTGGTTATGAATAACTTTCATGATCGTGACTAACGATATCTCTTTTCTATTGCCAACGTGACAAAGCATAATCAAATTATTATTTAATCGGAGCTCTCATTTTGGCCTTGGTATCAGTAGATATGGCTTACCTCATTGAGATTTTAAATTCCAATCTGAATGGAGGTGAAACTTAGACATTTACTATTACTTTATAGATTTTCTGTAATAATAACTACAGGTAAACGATGCGAAGTTATTAAGGGAAGCGCTGGGTGCTCAAGTAGAAGTACCGCAGGCAACTGATGGCCACCCAAGAGCGTTTCTTGATGGTGTCGAAGAGCTTAGATGCAGCGGAGATTATTCCGCCTCAATATTCCAAGCAGCTACAGCATTAGAAGTCCGAAGCGAAACTTATTGGACAGGACTTCTCTCAGAATCGAAAGTTGACACTTGAGCAGCTAAAAAATTTTACTATCTGCCAGAAGGACTTTGCAACATTTTATTGCGGGGCTTTCGCTTAGCGCTGGCTGATTAGGCTAAAAGCTCATTTCAGGTATTTGATGACTAGTCTCTTTTGAATTATAAGCAATACAAAAGCCCTGATTGCCGCCTGACTGACAGAGTAGATATTTATCTAACCTAAACTTGAGACTATTAGTGAGCTCCTGACAAAAGAACGCTACGTTCGGCTCTTCCGTTTCGTGAGCTTGTTGACTGGACAAATTCCATACGCCACAACTCGCCCATTCTCCCTTAGAGGGAGCGATCGCATCGAACACAAATCAATGCTTCCTAGCCTGATGGCCCAGAGAATTGCCGCAGTGCCTCTGAGCGCTCTCTAATTTCTTTACTATTGCCGACTTTTCTAGTGAATGAAGAAAATGATCCCATACAAAATTATTGGCACGATTATGGTCTCTCGAAGCCAGTAGAACTATTTTGGAGAGAAAAACCACCTGTTCAGTATGGCCATAATAGGCTTCTTGTTCAGGATCATGCAAATATTTAAGCCTGTCTGAGAACACAAGGGGAACGCCACCGGTCGTGGGAAGCATTGGCAAGTCCGACCTAGTAGCTTCCACTGCAGGGTTAATGTCCTATGAAAGAGTGTGCTAGAGTACACACACACAGACACACAGGTATATAGGTGTGTAATTTCAGGAGATAAGTTGGCCGAAAACGTGCAGCTATAGCCAAAGGTTGTCCTAAATGCAGCGGCAAGGGGAGTAAGCAAAAGATTGTTGTCAGGTAGTTGTGCCAAATTACATGAAGTTTGTGCAAAGTTTTTATTGTTCGGCACTCGCTTGCATCTCAAACTGCGCCTCTTCTCTGCGCTCTCCTGGCTACACTTCTTATACAGTTTAAGTGCCAGCTCTTTTATCAAGGTATTTTAAGGGTATTGTAGAGACGCTTCACCGCTGCTGTCTGTCACAAGCTATGTACATATATACATATGTATGCGCTACCACTACTATTTACGTACATACATATTGATGCTGGCAGCTACGCCCTCTGGCAACGAAAAATATTCAGCAAATGTCCCAAACAAATGCCACTGATTGAGTCACATCGCTGGGGATATATTGACTTTTTCTTTACTTTTATCTATACAAAAACTTGTGTTGTGTTGTTTTTGCTATCAGTTTTGTGTGTGTGTGTGTGTGTGTGTGTGCGTGTTTGTATGTTGTTGTTTGTTGCTGCTTATTTGTAGTGTCATAGTTTTGTTTTTATTATTGTTGTTGTGCAACAGTTTCTCATACTCAATGATTTCGTTCGATTGTTTGATTTTCAATGAGAAATCAAGTTGAATTTGTGCAAAGCAGATGGCAGGGGGTGAAGGAAGTGAACCTCTGCAAAATGAATTCGGAGAATCTGCAGAGTAATAAAGCAACGAGCTTCGACAATATTTTACATTATTTGTTGTTGTAGTTGGTGAGTTGGTGATTCATTTGGTGCAACTTTTTACTGTTTCTATTGCAGGTTGTTGTCAGTTGTCGTCAACTACCTGATTAACAAAATTTTGCATTGAGATATCGAGTATCTTTTGATCTCTTCGAATCAGTCACATTTAGTGAAGTGTTGATAATAATTTGCACGTGGAGCAATAAAATGTCTTGGTGTTGCCGAATTGGTAAGAAATTTATGGAAGTTCCAATTAAAGTTCTCAAGTATGTACATATTTAGTAAGTTTGTAGCAAATGGATTTGTATAAACCAAAAAGTTACATTTTCAGTCAAATAAAGCTACCGTAAAGTGAGCTACAATTATTTTTTAAACAAGTTGTCGTATATTCACTGGCACAATTATACGAAACTACATATACATGGTGTTCTAGATCCTCTCTAATATGGAGGGATTTTTGTTTATTGAATAACGCAAAAATATTAGAGAGATTATGCAATTCCAGACCAGTTTTAACTTACTCTTCATAAAGGCGTTGTGAAGACAGCTTAGTCTCTTCCGATGAATCCTGTCTCTTATGTGCAGATTACATAGCCTATAGACTAATTGGCCTTAAGTCTTTTGGGGATACGTGAGAGGACTCTCCTACTTTCAAGATAATACGGTGGCTTGAAAGGCTTTAAAGAGTTACGGTGCGGCTTAGCCGCGAAATGGGCGCCGAGAAGTAACCTAAGCGGCGCTTATTGCCGAGCCACCCAAGTCTTCTTTCAGGTATCCCAGCGAACAGGATTTTCGCCTGAAACGAAATAATTCCTGGCAGCCTTCCACATTTTTGCAGAATTCCCTGTTTGATGAACCACCTTTCTTACCTCGAACTAATAGATCTCCAAGCCGAGATTGTAGAACTCCCAGTCATGTTGCAGGTGCCCTTTTCGCTTTGTTAATGAGACGTCTGCTCCGATAGCTCCAGAGTCCACCAGCTCCATTCAACCTTACCTGAGGGCCTACTTAATAGGCATGCGTTTACAATGGCGCTACTTCATGCTGAGCTAAATTTTCAATCGAGTAGTCGGAAGGATAACAATTATCCTATGGGGCTTGTGTGAGCGACTCATACAGTTTACTGCAGCAGAGGCCCCAGTTTATGCTATACCTTTGGTCTGAAGGGGAGCGAGCGTCGAGAACCCTCCGGTCAGATAAACGGGATATTAGAGAAGAAAAGCTAAGGTTGAGGTCAAGAACCTCGCGCCTGACCGCAGTGAGAAACGTACGTTTGCTATCTCTGTACCAAATTACTACGTCCTTACTTAGAATAAAATTAAAACGTGACTCACTCCTTGTGTCAATGTCCAAACATCCGCAACAAGTGTGCCAGGAGTTCTCATTTGTACCAATAATTACTGCGGCATTATTCCGTCGTTTAGCTTCAGTATTTTTTAATAAAAAATAGAAACTTATCATTTAAAAATGAATGTATGTATATTTACATCTAAACTCACATATAAAAAAAAACATATAAACAGTAATAATAATTTTTTTTTTTAAATGCACGTCAAATGCGATTACGTAATTTTTTTCTATTTCACGTGTTTATTTATGAAATACATCATGTCCCAAAAATTAGCTCGTCATTTGTAAATGCCAACACATGTTAAGTGGAGAAAAAGTAAACAATACGAGTACAACAATAAGCCTAACAATATTAAATTTTATGCGTAAACATAAACAGCAAAATAATGCCATCTATGCCAACCGCAAATTCATCATCAACAAATATGCTTATAAACCATAAGCGATGGCGTGGTTTACAAAGAAAACAAGGATTTGCCACACACATAAAGATAAACAGCTTCGGTAAGGTAAAGCAATTGAATACATACATAAACCTGTTCATATTTACATACAAACATGACTAAAGCTGTGCATTGTGTAATCTGTGTTTACAACATGAATAAGTAATACGTCATAAAGTCAAGATCATCGCTCATTGCGCCTTTGACTGCCATTCACGCAACGAAAATTGAAGGCCATACCAACACGTTAACGCTCAGCCCTTTTATTGTATGCGTACGTTAACCCTCAAACACTGGCAAAAAAATTATTGTCACACAACCACCTAACATACGTCCACCTGTAATATGTCTGTAGGACCCAAAATCAAAAACGGCTTTCAACATATATATAAGTATAGATATATATATATTACTTGTAGTATAGTAATGTGCGAATTTCAAGTGTCGAAATTCACGTTGATTCTTGTGATTTTTTTTGCTGACTGACCGACGCATTTTTTCTAAATAAAGTACTATTTAGTATAAAGTATTTTCATATATATTTTTTTATAAACCCCGTGACAAACGATAGCACATCAATGTTTTTACCAGTTTTGACTACTTTTCTTTTGATAATTTTAAGGTTCATTATTTTTATACAAAAGTATAACTCTTTGTCTAACAAATACTATATAAATGTAAATTTCAAATCGGATTTACACGTAAAATTAAAAAAAAAAATTAAAAGAACATTAAGCAAAAAAAAGAAAAACTGTACATACTGAGGATCTGTAGGGTCTGCTAATCTAATGAGTGGAAGTGTGGTAACTCATACTTAGATATACAAAAAATGAAACAGCTAAGTGGCGCTGATATCAAAATATGGAATTGGTTCACCATAAAATTTATATTTACTTGTGGAATTTTTATTCTTAAATGTTTTGAAATCATCATTTTACTTACGCTAAAATGATACCAAAAGCGCCGAGATACGTAAACTGAATTTTGGGTCGTAGATTGCCGGTCTGTTTACCGTTTTTCTAGATTAGGTCATTTTCCCAAGATATTTTTATTTTAACTTTGCATTACGAATGAAAAGAAAATTCTAACTATAATATGGAAAATGTTACTCATACGCCATGTACGAGTATGTACGCATACGGCCATGTACAATGTGGCGTATGAGTAATATTTTTTTTTCGTGCTCCTATTTCATACAAAAATTATTGCACATACTTATATTTACTCATCGATTTTCATCGTCAGTAGCTTGAGTTTTTTGCAAAAGACCAAGCTTAACACAAATAAAAAAAATTACAAAAGATTTTTAATTTATTTATTTATTTTTTTTCCTTGTTAATGTTTGATTTTATTCATAAAACTGAAAATATCTTGGCAAAGTGACTTGATCTGGAATAACGGTATACAGATATATAATCTTTATAAAAAGGTAGCGAAATTCCACAAAAACGTGCGCGCATATTGCATAGAGCATAGTAGTATTTTAAAACAAACACGCATTTACTTTAGTTATTTAACATAAAGTTAGTAAATATATATATCTATGAGTACACAAATGTCAGACGGCGTATAATGGCCCACTTTCAGCTGCATTCTGTGGTTGTGGTGGTTTTCCTTGTAAATTATTTGCGGTACCATTTACAGTTGCTGGATACAAAGAAATTATTCGCTTGTGGAAATATTATGGATTTTGAAAAAAACTAATTTTGCGGTTATGGCGCGATTTCTTCGAATATGGTAATTCAAATTTTTCGATTGCCGTTCCGTTGAAAGAATGTAAAGGACACGCAGCTGCTGAGCTAAGACAGAAGCGTGATTGCGTGCTACATCCTTAAATAAGAAGTGAATCGGGCCCATTTTCAATATGACTGCACCATTGACTAAAGCGTGTTGCTGTGTGTTAAGTGGGGATTACTCGATTTGTTCATTTTTACAGATTTGTAAGTGGTGTTGTCTAGAAATAATGAGATCAGCTCAATAACAACTTTCCAAACAACAAAACTCTGTAACTGTGAAAATGTACATAGTCATTATTACATTCCGCCAAAGTCTCATTCAGAGACGCCAGGAATATGTTGTGTAGGTCAATGTCTAAATACTCGAGTTCCTGTTAGTCGACCAGAAGACTAACCGTTTCCTGTCATCATTTGAGTACTTTTGCTTATTGACACAACGTTGCCGCGCTAATAATAATAAAATTTTGAACACTAAATGTTTAAACATTTTCTTAAAACTTGCAATGAAATATCATTGTTTTTGTTGTGAGCAAATTAGAGCGAAATAGAATCTTACTTATCAAATCTTTCATTATTGAATTTAGACCTATCGTTGCAGCAGATTGATATTTACATACACATGTATGTTTATCAAATTTCAAATTTGGGTTTTCGAATTATTCACAAAAACATGTGGAGTAAAATAGGAATTGAAATAAATCTGTATTCATAGCACCCGTTGGCAATCTGCTGTGATATTTAATATTTGCTAGAATATTGGTCGTTTCACTGTATGCAAGCAAAATTTATGCTGCAAACATTTTGTACGTATTTATACTACATATTTAAGCTAAATTTATCGCATTCGAAAGGCGATTCGGGTACATACAAATGTACGTGTAGCTGAAACGTGCAAATGAGCGTGACATTTATGACGGAAGCATATCCACAAATGTGCCGCGTGACTACTGATTGTCGAGTTGCTGCTATGCTGTTATCACAAGGGCGTACAGCCGTTATTTCTGCGTATTTTTTTTACAAGCATATATGTATGTACAATACATATGTACATATTTATCCGCTCGTCAGCGTTGCCATAATAATTTTTTTGCCCTACCTATTTACTTCCCAAATCCGACCGAAATCGTTTACAACCAAACAAATAAATTTCAATTATAAAAAAGCATACAATTCATTTATTTGAGATTAAGGGTTTCGAATACATACATACATATATGTACTTTGTACATTTTAAAACAAACAAGAAATAAGTAAATAAATGCAGGTACAGTCTTAGGCGCAGAGATGAGATCATTTAACATTACTTGGTTGTATGAATTCTATACATAGATGTTATTTATCAATAAGTTTAATTTCCTAAAAGTAAATTTAAATCAATTATCCGTAATTATACATGCAAATCTTTAGCAGCTGACCACACATGAAGCGGGCAATTTCTGTTTACAAGTTCCATGCATAACATTATGTGCTATTGATACTGTTAATCTTATAATAATAATCCCAACGGTTTTAAAAGTTTCAAACTGTCCCATTGCTCAACTATTCTTAACACAACGCTTTCTAGTGAAAGCTATCATTCTTGAGATATGACCAAGACTTTGTGTGGTTTTAAACGCGGGATTGGAAAATGTTTGAAAGACACAATTGGAAAATATTTATATATATATATATATGAAAATGATGTTTTAAATATATATATATGTTTATAATTAAGAATTTAAAAACGTATGTAATTCTACTATCCGACCAAAATCTTACTTTACCTACCAACCTACCAAATGAAAAAGAAGCGACCAAATTTGCTCGGAAAATACCAATAATGGCAACACTGCCGCTCATAATAGCACAACTTTACATGTGTGCTACAATAAACGTATCATAATCACAGGCGTATAATCATTCATCCAAAGTGAGCGCTCACTTTTATGTTGCATCATTTTCGACGCAAAAGTTTTGCCTTCAGTGTGAAATTGCTGCCGAGGCGGCTAGAGGCTCATGCGAAATACCATCAGGCCTCAGACCGTGACGATACTTAAATTTCTGGCACGCATAAATCACAACAAGGCAAGCAAACAAGCCGTTTGGTTTGTATTTTTTGTTTTATTAATTTTCATTTGTATTTCTCCACGGTGCACAGTGGTTCAGAGCTCACATTTAAGATTAAAAAAATTCGTATCTCCAATGAATCGTGTCCGATTTTTCAAAAATGTAAATTATCTGCTTTAAACCGAAATGGTTTTGAAATAGCTTTATTTCTAAACTACGTGTAAGAGGGTTGCCATCTGTTTAAAAATTAAATTCAACTTAATTCACAATTTAATTCAAATATGCATCACAATGTCGGGCGAAAGGAATTTAAGTAAGTTTTAGTCATAAATTATTTGAATAGGATTGCCCCCTGTTTGAAAGGTCGAATTTAGTTGATTTATTCACAAGATGTGTGAAATATTAAAATATGAATGTCAAATGAAAAAGTACAAATAATGCGCATCGGCATATTTGTGAAGATCATCAGCTCTGCACCGTTATTTAGAATTTCATAAACGAGATGTCAAATTAAAAAGCAAAGCGTTTATCGGCACATGATTATTTGAAATTAGAGAAACCGAACCATGTGATACTTCTGGACGGATTTAAATGATATTTGACAAACGGAACGCTTATATTTTTTAGGTTTTTGAAGAGCATTGCAGCCTGTTTTAAAAGCTAAATTCAATTTTGGCATTTTAACGCCATGCGGGTTTAAAAGTTTCATTCATGTGACTGCCTCGACTGGTTTGGCATTAGCGCACCCTGTTAATCCAGTTTTCCCAGACCTTGGTGACGGTTTCTGGCTCAATCTCATGAATGGCTTGCTCGATATTCACCTTATGGTCCATCATGGCAGCCCACAAGAAAGTCGAACGCCGTCAAACCGGAAAGATTGTTCTTTCAGGTAATAGTAAAGAATGAGACATCCAGTTCTGTTCTGTCTTTATCAAGTAAAAATGCTTCCCTTTTGCGTGAGTAGAAGCTTTTAGTAAATAATCCATGATTTACTTTTTGCTAGTAAGCGTCATGCGGAAAAACGAATTATTTAAAGTAATTAAGACTAGCTGGACGTAAATAAGAATAATAAGTCATAAAATTTACTTATTTTATTATGACTAAGATATTTGGCTATAAATGTGAGTGAGAGTTGTTTGTTTTTACTTCTAATCGTATTACGTTAAGCGAGCAATTCTTGTTTATAGGGTTCTCGGAAGCGGCTCTAACGATTTTGATGAAATTTTGTACATAGATAATGGTTTGGATTCCAAAGTTATCTGAGAAGACTCGTATAAGGTTGCCACCTATTCGAAATTAGTTACAAATTAATGAAAACATCATATTATGGGCATAAAATGGAAGGTATTTTAAAGACCCCTAATTCAAAAATATTTTTAATAGGGTTGCAACTAGGGCTGTGAGATTATTCGATTACTCGAGCAAGTTGGTCAATCAATTATTCGGTTATTCAATTACTCGAGTAATCAAGATTTTGATTACTCAAAACGATGATTAATCGAGTTACTTGAAATATGATTACTCAAAAAAATAATTTTGCTCGTTAAAAGAGTTTTCTTTGGAAAATGCTTATTTTCTTTTTTACATTCTGTATATGAAAAAATTTTTCGTTTTAATATTTGAAAACAGAAACGTTGTTTTCAAAGTATCAAGGAACTTTAACTACTTTATACGTATGTAAAGAGTTGAAATGTTTATTACTCATTTTACTCGAAATGTTGATTAATCATAAAGCAACTTACTCAAATTTTTTTTTTGGTTAATCAAAAATCTTGATTACTTGAGTAACTGAACTTTTGAGTAATCATAATTTCCAATTAATCGAATAGTTGAGTTATTTACTTTATGATTAATTAAAATTTTGAGTAATCAATTAATCGCACAGCCCTAGTTGCAACCTATTTTGAATTGCGTCTTTATTTAATTGAAAAAGGTAAAATATTACTATTCAAGGGTTTAAGAAGGTTCTTAAACAATGATTTCCACAAAATGGCATCCCTTAGGTGAGTTGTGTGAAGTTGCCATTTATTTTCGATTCTGCAAAATTCATATAAAACATCGCAATATGGATATCAAATAAAAGATATTGTTGAGGACTATGGTCGGAAAATATTTTCGATCAGGATCGCCACGCTTCTAAGTAATAAAAATTTTTATTTTGTTAATTTCTATCAGCATATTTTTTTATGTATACACAGTACATATTCGCTCAAGATATGTTCTACTCATTGCAACGTATTTCGAAACAGGGTTTCCACCAAAATTTTGGAGTAAGAATCTTACTTGATATATATCAAAATCCATTTTTTTAATTCAAAAATATTTTTTAAAGTTATGAAAATGACCAGTTTTCGATATCCAAACCCCGAAAACTCGGTCAAGCTGGTACCAATAATAATAATAATAGATTGGCGCTTACACATATGTTAGTGTTTGGCCGAGCTTCTCCTCCGATTTGTAGCGTACGCCTTGATGTTGTCACGCAAAGGGGAGGGACCTACAATTTTACACCGACACCGAATGGCGATTGTATTTTCTATGAGAAGCTGTTTTTTATGGAAGAAATCCACTCGGAGCTTTGGCATTGCCTGCCGAGGGGCGGTGACCGCTGTTAGAAAACAACTTTCTTATTTCGCTTGTGCATATAGGAAATTCTATTTATTTTGCAATAAAATTAAGTCTGAACCATTGTGCATTGTCCGGATGTTTTTTCTGCTTCTTCTTACGCATGCTTTCACTTATGCTACAGTATTTATTTCTGTTTTTTTCGGAACTGCTAAAAGCGCATAAAGGTGAAATTGCTTTTGTTACAAACTTCCATGTTATTGTTTTTGTTCAAGAGGATACGCATTCCCACACATATCTGCGCACAAAGGTACACAGATTAACTACATAAATACACATTTGTATGTATGCACGTATTTACGTACATATATTGATCTGATTTTCACATACATATTAAATGAAATGTTACCCACGGCGTATAAGTAATTCAAGCAACGTGCCCTTTCGTTCGAATGAAAAGATCGAATATGCATAAAATAAAAAATGTACTAAACAAATAAGAGCGCATTGAATGTAAAGTATGGATTAAAAAATTTATGTCTAGTTGATGAAGTGGAAGATAAGGGTGAAATATATAAAATGTGCGTGAAATATAAGTGATTTGTAATAGCATTCGGTTCCCAGTGAAGTGGGGAAAGCCCTGGGGTGAGAAAAAATTCAGTTAATGAGTTGGGTCAGCCGCGCGAACAGTGGAAGGGTAGAAAACCCCTTACTTACAAAATATATAAAAATTTTATAGCTTGCCTAAGTGTGAAACTTAGTTGACGGAATTTATACATTTTTGCACTATGATGTGAGTAATTGCGGATGTGGCAAATTTTCTATAATAAAAAGGAAGGAAATAAAAATGTGCAAATAATAACTGCTGCAATTATGTAACTCTTAAATCATTTTTAAATACTTCCGGAAATAGATAGCGATTAAATGTAGAAATTTAGCTGCAGCTGCAAACGCATATAAAAGTGTATATGAATGTACGTAGATTCTAAATTAATGCGCCGACTATTTGGAAAATTTAACATAATGCCCTTTTACACTCGAGCGCACTTTTGCTGTGATTCGCTAAGGAAATCGAGCTATCTATAGACATTATGTATATTAAAATGCTTAGAATAGCAATATGTCTGCAATATTGAGTCCCACTATGTAGACAAGGGCTCCTTGAAATACTATAAGCTTAAATCTGGTTTACTAGAGCTAATGAATTAATTCGGGCGAGAGATCCCACCTTTTACCGATAGCTCCCCTACATCAGTACAAGGCAACCAACAACTTTCCGCCCCATTCCTCAATGTAAGGCTGCCACGACAGCCGCCGTTGATCGACCACCTAGTTACGTGGTTCAGGTAATCTTGAGCCAGATAAAAATGGTGTATAGAAATCGTCCCTTAACCAAAAGTTCCACATCATCTACATAGGCGATCGCCCGACAGGCCACTTTTTCCAGTTCCTCTAGAAGGTCGTTTAACACCGCAATCCAGAGCAGCGGAGAGAGATCACCACCTTGTGGAGTGCTCCTATTGACTCTGCACTCCACTCCGCGGCCACAGTTTTGTCACGAATTAAGCTGTAGATAAGCTTATTAGGTTGGTTTCAACCCCCCGATTATGAATATACTTGACCATTGTCTCTGAAGTGATATTGTTGAAGGCCCCGTCGTCGTTTTTTGCGACAACAAAGATACTGATAGGTCTAGAATCTCTAGGGGAAACATGGGAGCCTTTTCCGGCTTCGAGATAAACGCAACACTGACTACTTACCAAGCTTTGGGGATGTACCCGGTCCTCACGCAATTGGCATAAATGTACTGTTGGCCACATTAATTATGATACCGCCTAGTTAGCCTAATGTTGTTTACGACTGTTTACCCAGAAATAAAACCAGTAAATTCGTCTAATGCAGCGCTTGTAGCTGGAAAATTTTCGTCGAAATTAGGTTAGACAGACAAACGTAAAAGTACTGGTGAAAACACCGTCGCCAAGTATGGCTATACCGGGGCTATAGCAAAGAAAGTGATCGATGTTCTGGAATTCTTAATTCTTAATCGGAATTCTTAATAGTCAGTCGCCGAAAATCGCTTTCGCTTGGTGTGCTCTTCCATCAAGTAGTAACCCGTAGTGATCTCTGTAGCCAGCTGTGGTTAAAAGCGTTCCAATTGCAAAGGTGGTTGGGTTTTGCTGTTATCAAGCTAGATTGAGCTAGATGCACAATGTTTCTTCACACGTTGGTTCATTGACCTACATATATTTTGGTGGCCAATTTGAAGAATTTCCATAGGATATAATTGCGGTTTGGCTGTCAGAAAAAAAAAATTGTTCAAAATTGTTATAAGTGTAAGTTCCGCTGGAAATAAGCTGCAATGGTCTGGCAGTGGAAAAAAAAAACCAAATTCTGCAGTCAATTTTTGGACAACTTCACGATGACCTAGAGAGACTTGAAACTTCACAGTTGGCTCAGAACGCGCTGACAATGCAATTCGAAAGATGAGTTAGTCCAATAGGTGGCGCAGGAGTCGACATATTTGAAAAACCAGTATTTATGGTCCGATTTCGTTCATATTTAGAACGTATATTATCTACATGAAATGGAGTAACTCAACAAAAAATTTTGCTGATAGGTGGCGCAGGAGTTGATGTATTTGAAAAGCCAGGAAAAAGAGGGCACTCACAATGGAAATCCTGTCCCTGTGTGAAAGTATGGAATATTCTCTACCCGTCCGCCTAACCTAACCTAACCTACCGGCCCTTGAACATATTTTAATTAGATAAACATATATATTGGCTATGATCTTTTGCATATAAATGGTTTTTAAAATTGCCGTCTTTGAATTAATCGAAAACCGCATTTGAAAAACAGTTCAAATGTAATAAAGTCACTCAAGTTCACACTTTCATTCAATGTATTTTTTAAAGCTTGCTTATACGCTGCGATGCCAGCTATGTTTAATATATGAAATGTGTATACAATTTTTCTTCACTCTATATTACGTATTTCACTTTAATTCAATGATTTCTTTCCCACTAAAGTAATTACTTGAAATGCCGCCATGTCGTATACGCAATTTTTTATTTGTCTCATCAAAGTGTACGACACTCAATAATTTTGCGCAATAAAAATATAATCAGCCGCAACAGCGCTGCCGTATTGTAGCGTACATAAGCATGTATGTAGATTAAGAAGTGAGCGAATGAGTGTGGCTGTGGGTGTGGCGGCGATTTACAGTAATTTCAGCACAGATTAACTGCAACGCTCCCGAAGTTATTACAGCGGCTAGCGCATTAAAAGTGTATTAAAAAGTGGCGGTGGCATTGTTCGTGTCACAGCGCAATTTCGTCGGTGGCATGCAGCGTAATTTAAGTGTGTGGCATAATGCAAATTTAAATGCAACGCATTGTGGCAAGGTGCCACTGAAGGCTGCAAATGTGAGTTTAATATTAAGTAAAAACTTGAGCTGAATCTTTTTTAACTATTTACTGAGAATTTCCCATACTTTCACCATGTCGGTGGCCTCGACATTTTGCCTTCATTAGTGAGAGCTAACAAAATTTCGCGTGCACTAAGTGGGCGTGTGTGCGTGTGTGTGTGTTCTTATGTTTTTGGCCAGTCCAGTAATTTTTGCACAACTGCTTTGAGTTTTCAATTTTACGCTCAACAGCAGCAGCAGCTGTGGCATGCAACAGGGTGCATACACCGTACAGCGGTCGCTTAGCTCATATGCTAATGATGCTCAGTTGCACCTTAAAACACACACACACACACACACACGTGAACACATACTTTCCGCTATAACTATGCATTTTTTCACTTTGCGCACTTATATATGTATGTGTACATATACCTGTACGAAAACACATACATGCGCGCCGCACACGTGCATACATATACACCACACTCTTCAATATGCACGCCTCACTGCCGATCGTTAAAGCACTCGAACGTTTTCGCTTGAAGTCCAATGTGGCAACTTGCCTTATTGCCGTGGTGGCCAAAGCTGCTGCCGTTACAGCTGCTGCACCAACTGTGCAACAACATTCAACAACAGCACTCACCTGTCTGGCAACAATATCGACAAGAGTCGGAAAACATATATGTAAGCCATGAACGTTTGTTGGTGTTGCCTCTGGCTGCGTAGTGGCGGCGGTGGCGTCAGCAAGGTTTTGTGGCTAGAGTGGCATGAATGTTGAACTTTTGCTGCACGACTGCCAGTTTTTTTTTGTTTTTTTTGCAATTTGCTCACATGCACACACAAGCACTCACACACATTGGTATTGGCATAGAATTTTTAGCAAAAAATATTTTTGCTTCCAATGATAGAAGGACGTTTGTGGGGTAGGCGGAGGTCACTGTGCCGCCAGCTCCGTTGCATTCGGCGAAGGACAACTTTTAATTGAGATAAAATAAGCCGCCGCCGTCGCCGTCGTAAGCCTTTCGTTTGGGTATTAATTTAAAAAAATTACACTTACTTGTAATTTAGTGGGCTCTGCATGCAATGTGCATTTGCTGGCTCGCTAGCTGGCTGGCTGTGGTGGTCATTGGGGCGTGCAACAACACCACTTCAGCAGTTGTTAGTCGGTGTTTTTTTTTTTTATTTACCATATTCGAGTCCTGTGTTTATGTACGCGGTGGTCGCGGCGATGGCGGTCAGTAGCAGGCGACATGTGGCAAGCGGCAAGTTTTGTGTCTGAAAGTCTCTTATGTGGCAAGTAAGTACTTTTTGCCGCTTAAACAAATTTGCTGTTATTCGTGCCACTTGCGTCTGAGTATGGTTGTTTTTGTTGTGACTATTTTTTAGGCGATGTTGTGATTTCTACCGCTTTGTTTCCCATTTGTTGGAGTGTATGTCGCATGCGAGCTTTGTATGTACCGCTAAGGTTCTATTATAGGTATATGCATTAGGGTGGTCCAAAATAAGTAAAGCCGGAATTTTAATGCTATCGCGCCGTAGGATTGTTCTATAACGAAAAAATTATATTCTGTTTTTTAAAAGACTTCAAAAACAGGAGGAGGTTATCAATAAAATATGAAACAAATCGATAAATACGATTTTTCCAAATATCTTAACTCCTTACCCACCTATCGGGCAAGTTTTTTGAGAAGTTATTCCTTTTCATGTAGGTAATATTCATTCCAAATATGAACCATAGCAGACCATAAATACGCGGCTTTCAAATATCTCGACACCTGTGCCATAATCTTTAATATTGTCATCAGGTTCTGAGCTATGAGTGAAGTTTCAAATCTCTAGCTCATCGAGAAGTTGGTTAAAAATTGACTGAAAAATGTGATTACAGAGAGGGGAAACATAATAAAAGCTTGCTAAAAACAATTTTTTTTGCAGAAATGGTATATATGATTATATTGATTTTCATGAATTCTATACCATTTTGACGAAAAATTGTAATTTTCCCATATAAAACACTTGGAAAACTTTGAGCGCTTTCATAGACCTCTAATTATTTTTTGATTTCGAAATCAAATTATTTTTTTCGAATCAGAACAATCCTAGTGGGTATTAGAGGGCATTAAAATTCCGACTTTATTTCTACCACATGCATTTATTTTTATTTTTTTTTTAGACCACCCTAGTGTGCATATTTACTAGAAATCTCGAACTATACGTTGGTTTTATACTGAAATCATTTTATGCGGCTTGCAAGTCTTAAGCCGATTTTCGTTGTAAATTATTTATATTCTTTTGAAGTAAAAAAATTGTGAAAGTTAGATCCGAATGCAAACGGGACTATAAAGCTTAGCAATATATACACTCTACCTATATATGTGCATGTGCGTATGCAATTACTTGTATATAACCTGACTCAAATTTTGTTTAGTCTAAGTGTGGTTAGCGAAAATTTATGCTGGGGAAAATTATGTTCACCAGCACACACTGGTCTGTATCTCATATGGCCGGTAGTCAATACCAAGGAACTGCCGATCATACTAAGGAGGCGATACAAGCGCAGCAGCGACATTAAGGCGTGCATTTCTTTTGTAAATTCATGACAAGGCATAAGCT
Organism: Rhagoletis pomonella; assembly: GCF_013731165.1. Lineage (NCBI taxonomy): Eukaryota > Metazoa > Arthropoda > Insecta > Diptera > Tephritidae > Rhagoletis > Rhagoletis pomonella. Next base: position 49,276,610 of record NW_023458558.1, read on the forward strand.
TTCCATCAGCAATAGATGTGATGTCCTCACCTTCGTTAAAATCCTCAGCAGATGCGGAGAAAATATTTAGGAAGTAGGGAGTGGAGGGATTACTCTTTTTCCGTCCATTATTTACTATAGTGAATGAAGCTTATGGGGTTAAAACAAAATGCCCCTGTATCAAAAATACGGATCGATTCGGAAAAAGTTGGTGAATAGCACAGCAAAATTTGTATCCCTACTTCGATGCCTCTACTAATGAAATTATTTATAAACTATACTTCTCCATATACTCCATTATATATGCGTACACCCTTGTTTTTTAACCGACTTCCAAAAAAGGAGGAGGTTATCAGTTCGTCGGAATATTTTTTTTTTATTATTTTTTTTTTTGTTATGTATGTTACCGCATAACTTTGGACCACGTCAACCGATTTCGATAATTCTTTTTGCAACGGAAAGATAGTATCTCATACTAATTTGGTTTAGATCCGATCATTGAATCATAAATATATAGATATATATATATTTGTTTTAATTCGGTTTTTTTGCTAAAAATTAATTGTTTTTTTTTTTTTTTAAATATTCACTTGTGCACAAGGGTATTATAACTTTGTTCGCATAACGGTTGTTTGGTATAGATATAAACAAATGTATACATAAATGATCAGAGTAAAAAAAATGTCGATTAAGCCATGTCTGTTAGTCGGTCCGTCCGTTCGTCTGTCCGTGTGCACGATAACTCGAGCAAAAATTGATATATCTCAACGAAATTTGGTATGTAGGTTACCCTTTATATAAGGTAGGTTTCTATTGAAAATTTGAAAAATAAGTTGTTTTATAATGCTGGAAAAATAATAAAGTTTCGTGATAAACTAAGTCCGAATGATGTTTTCTAAAACACATATTTTTTTCAAAGACATCAGTTTCTATAATCCTAATGCCGAATTTCCACTAGGCATTGAAATGACCAAAAATGTATGCCATATAAAAAATTCTATGTGGAAACGAACTTAATGTCCGACTTTTTCATTTGCTATTTTTGCCATTTACTGCCTAGTGGAAATCCTGCATAGCGTACATTCCCAATGCCAGAGCTTGACAAAAATCATTAAACTTCTGTATTTCCATTCAAAGGCGATTCCGATTTTTTGGCTGAAGGTAGGGAACCCCTTTTGCATTTTTTCGCCATATCTTTGCCATTTACAGTCGACTTTGTCCTGAAGCGACAATTTCTGTGTTCTAAAGTTGACTGACCTCAAGAATCCCGTTATAGTACTTAATTGCCAGATCTCATCGCTTACCACCCTAATGCGAATAAATTAAAGCACTCCAACAATTATGAAACTTGTGTTAACTAAGTTTCTTGTTTATTCCAGAAGAACCACTCCTATTCAAAAAAAAAAATTAATGCCGAATATATGTGTCACCTAAAAATGCTAAAAAAATAAGAAAAAATAGTTTGTTGAAATTGCCTTGCAAAATTACTTTAGACTCAGGGGTGACCTTTTTGTTGTTTGTTCCTAAGGTAGTACGGCCTAATGGACATATATGGCCGCATGTCTTGAATTTCTGAAATTATTCTCTCTATCTGCGGTTTTGATACCTTCACATGCGACTTAATTTATTTCAAACTGAATTCATTTGCGTAAAATCCATACCCAAGTAGCTAGCTAAGGCTTAACGACTTTGTTTTTGGCTTCATAATTGATTAACAAATTAAATCTTAAAATTTACTCTCCACAAACGTAGACGATAAGGCTGCCAGGCAGACATTCAGGACATCGAGTAATCGGGTAGTCAACGGCAATGCAATGCCATCAAAAACAACAACAACACCGGTTGAAAATCGCTCAAAACCGGAAATAGCAAATTTCTTGCACGGAAATTAAAATACTCAGCGCGAGTTTTATGGCAAAACTTTGGCGATGCTGCCAATGTTACAAGACTACAAGCATGCTAGAAGAACAGCCAGCGCACTCATACACATAAACTCACAGTGGCAAAAACCAAATTCATTAAGTTGCCCACTGGCATTTCCATAAATTTTGAGAGCCAGTCGAAAGTGCCTAATTTTTCTATTTTTCAAAAAATCATATTCCGAAGAAAAACGATAATGAGTGTGTTGCATGCTGCTGATTATTTTCATGCATACTATCCGTACAAGTTGACTGCCGACTGTGTACTGTCGTTTGCTGCATGCAACGTGCCAAATTGCCAACTAACTCAAGCTCAGATTTGGCACAAGGCTTCAGGCGAATTTTGAGTAAAACTTGTGGCAAAGTCTTTAAGGTCCCCTCACTGATGATGGTGGAAAGTAAGAAAAGTTAATAATAAAAATAAATAAAAGTTACTTGCATCTTTTGAAATGCTGGTCGGTTATTTTTTATTTAGTTGCTGTTTTGTTGTTTTTGTAGCTTTTATTCCAGTTTTGCTTTTTACAAAACTAAAACTATAGAGCTCATCCGGTTTACTGGTTGTTTACCGCATTCAGTGGTCTACACATGCATAACTGGCGTTACACACACGTACACACACGTACACACATGTGTATGCACTTCCTCATATATGAGCCACAAACTTCCTGGATTGCTTAAGCAAGTTGCCACAGCAACTAATAATAAGAACGCAAAAAAAAAAGAATTTTTAATTGAAAGCTCCAAAAATTCAAAGCTCGCAATGGAGGCGAAACGATATGAAGCAGGTCATCTCGTATACGAGAAGCGCTAGTAGTGAAGTGGTCTAGTTATACAAAACAACGAAGGACGAAGAGCGAATGATGAAGAATGAAGGCTATGAACGAAAGAAATGAACTTCCTAATTTTCTTTATTAAAATACTTTGAAACACTTGTCGACAAGACAAGACCAAATCCAAGTCCTTCGAAGCAGCAGCGCGAGGAAACCAAAGCCAAAGCCAACAACAAAGCAACAACAGCAAACGTGCGAATTGCTATGCGAACGGAATGAGCTGCAGCTCAATGCAGACTTTGAATATGTGTTTGGGTGTGTGTGTGTGTGTGTGTGTGTGTGTGTGTGGGAGATGCGCAGGTACGTAGGTGAGTGTGCGTTTTGTATGCAGCTGAACTTTTTTCTCCACACAAAGAAAGGTACGTACATACATAAATCGAGTTGGGAGCGGGGGTGCGTGCAGTAAACATTGCTGATGATACTCGTAAATTTAACGCTATCACGACGAGATGCGGCAATAGTTTTGTGAGTGTTGCAAAGCGTGTTGTTGCCACATCGTTGTACTATATTGCAGCACAAATTTCACAAATTGGCGAAAACTTGTAGAAGTTTTTATTGAGCTTGAATGGTTGCGTTGTGTGGTGAGGGCGTGGGTGCGGATGCGGATGTGGAGGTAGTGTAGGAGGCTGAAGGTGAACGAGATGGTTGAAAATTGTTGGTCAGCCTGCAGTTTGGCGAAATATATAGGTAACTCCATTCTTTGTATAAAATCCTAAAATGTGTGAAAGTGGTGTCTTAATACTACATATTTACGCATACATATTACACTGTGCATATACATATATAAACGCACATATCTTTCATGTTGCAGATTAGTTAGCTAAGCTGATCAAAGCGCCGATATTGTTGTTGCTGCAGAAATACATGTTGCAACAAGCACTAAAACTAAACTGAACTACTTTTTTGGCAGATTATAAAACGATGCGCGGATTACTTGAAATGTATGCATGTGTACATAAATATGAATTTCAAAGTTTTCTGTTATATGTAGGCAAGTTGTTAAATAAAGTTTCCCCTATAGCTTCACAAACATACTTATGTATTTCATATGCATATATATTATAAACACAAATGGACCATTTGATCTATTCTATGTAATTTTCAAATGGTATTTCACTTTTTACAAAGCCAAAGACAGTAGGGGTATTCTCGAAGTCTTGCACGTAGCACGGATCGTATGAAATGCAAAAATACTATTCCAAATTTGCAAGAGTACGAGCGCCGCCTTTGCAAATTGGTAGCATGCAATGGTAGCATGTTAGCGAAATTCTGTATCAAAAACAATAACAAGATACAACAAAAGAGAAAAAAAATGAAGTGAGCGAAATGAGAGGAATGAGAAAACTAAAAACAACAAAACAACTAAAGGGTGAACACACCAAAACTGCGACACCTAGAAATTACTACCAGAAACAAACTAGAAGGCTATGAAATAATTTTTTTTTTATATTATACAACTTGGAAGTTTAGATGTTATTAAAATGTTAAAATATTAGTTATTATTTGCTCCATATGCAAGTAATCGGTATTTTCATCGCACACGCGCCATCATATTCTGCACGACTGCATTATCGACTTTACGCGATGCGCACAACTGCTTTGTTTTGCACTCTTCAATATTTTTCACTGTTTCACCTGTTTTCTTCAAGATTCCTTTGACAATTGACCAATATTCCCCAATAGGACGTGGCTCTGGGCTATTGGGTGGATTGCAGTCGTGAGGTACAAAATTGATGTTATTTGCATTATACCACGGCAATGTGTCCTTGGCATAGTGGCAGGTTGCCATGTCCGCCTAGAACGATGTCCTACTCCTTATCTGTTGATAAATGAAAGAAGACGCCTTTTGAGGCACTCATCCCGATAAACTTGATCATTCATTGTCCCGGATGGGAAAAAAGGGCTGCTCTTACGGCCGCAGGAACAAATAGCTTGCCAAACCATGTGGTTTTTGGAAATTTGGACTTCATTTTCAGCTTACAACTTTTAGGGGCATCTTGACGACTTGCAGCAGTATAAAAATCTTGACCTGCAATATATTTTTAATTTTTATAGCAGTAGGTTTCGCAGTCCATAACAATGCAGTTGTATTTTTAAATTTAGAATTCATACAACTTCCGAATGCGTGATTTCGCTGTAACATTCTACTTTGCGCCTCGGTCTGGCGCTGTTTGAGCTGTAGAACATCTCAATGAAGCTTTCCGCTTTACCTTTTGTACGAAAAACTGCGATCTCCGTGCGGATTTTGCAACATAACGCGACAAAATCTTGGGATCTAGCGAAAACGCACTGAGGACCTTCCGAGCACTGTTTTTATCACTTTGACCATGCTAACCCCCGCTCCCTGGTTTTCTCGTAACTGCCAGGCCTTATTTGTTCCGATTAAAACCCTGCAAATTGTCGAATAGTGCAATCTTTAATTTTTTAGCAATTTTACGTGTACTTAAGGCCGGATCATTTATAAACTCGTGCAAAATGGTTTGTCTCGTTTCTAACTCGGTTGCCATTTTTAACTCAACTAGGAATCAAATTCAAATGAAATTTCTTCTACGTCCAACCAAGGTCGTGGTCAGCTTATGGTATTTGAATTTCAAAATATTGAAACCGTTTTGGGTAAGTTATAAGCTTCCCAAAGTGTTACAGTTTTGGTGTGTTCACCCTTTAGCACAGGGTCGCATTTATGTTGCTATGCTTTTTTGAAAAATATATACTTGGGTTTTGGCATTGCATATTTTGCCGCGATAGGAAATGTTGTTTGTCATGTATTTTGTTGTTGTGTGCTTGCAAGTTATACAATCCAGTGCTACGTGCAATGGCTTTGAAAGATTTCGAGAATATAGCTATGGTTTTTCATGTGCCAATTTTATTTGGAATATTTTATTATTTTTATTTTTTTTTTAAACTACAACAGTTACATAAAAACACAACTGGGCTCATTTTTTTTACTAAAATTTGGTGCATCAAGCGTTTGTTGGTTTTGGCCAAGAGCAAAAAGCTTCTTCAGCTTCCTTTGTCTTTTGCAACAGGTCCTTCTGCCCTTGGTAATCGCGGTATCGCGTGCTTTACTATTTCACTTACGGTGGCCGAATCGACGAATCTTCACTGCAACTCCAAGCCAGCTAACGGCTCTTCCATTTCGTCCCGCGAGAACAGGGTCATAGTTCTAGCGTTTAATAGTTCCTAAACCCTTTTCATCGTTATTCGACATCGTCCACGTTTCTGCGCTTATGAAAGATCAGGCATGATGTGGTTTTGCTCGTCGGTAGAGAGGTACTCCTTTTGAGTTAGTACTTTTTAAAAACAAGGTTAAATAGTTAGTATTATTTTATTTCCGCTTTAAACATGCCTGACTACCAAAGAGGTGGCTGTAACAGGACTAAGTAATAGCTTATTGGTCAGAAGCCGAGCGGTGGACAAAATGTTTATTTTTTCTTCGAAGCAGTATCATTGAGTTGCTGCCATATAAATATATGTATCACTAATGAGACGTCGTTCGGATACATACATTGGAGCACATTTATGGTCGAAATAAAGTCTATTATAAAGTTAGTTGCCACTTTCCATTAAGAATTATGACAAAAAACTGCAACTAACTTTAATGCCGACTTTATCTACGATATGAATACATACTCGTCGGTTATATCTTCCTATCCAGATTCAAAGCTGTTGCCGAGTATGATTTTTTTTGCTTGAGAAAATGTACAAGTAAACACGAACACAAATTTTTGGTTATTTCTATGCTTATCTTATATATTACAACAACAACCACAAAGGAAAAGTCTACCATATTAGTTAACTCCGTAGGATCCGAAATTTTCTCATCCCGAAATTATTTAGCATTAAACCGAAGGGGTTCTTCTTGAAGGAGAGGGAAGAACCATCTACGTGCAAAGCATCAAATACCTTACAGTGATATCACCTGTATCAAACCATTTGATCTTAACACAGAAATGAAAGTATACGAAATGAATTAATGGAACGTATAAAGAATAAACCGTCTATGTTCACGTGGAATGCTCAAGGTCTACGAAGGATAAACATTCTCTAAGAGTGATCCTTTGAAGAAAAGAATAGCATCCGAATCCCGTAATAAAAGTTTTAAAAGAAGGAAAGTTGCTGCTTTAACCACTCTTGACTGATACAATGTCACCTCATAAAACGGATAGAAGTGCTGTAGCTTCTGACAAGGAATATGGCTACAAAACTGGATTATAGTTTAGTGCCTGATAAGCAACCTGATGTTAACATAAATGACTGCTTCCCAAATGGGACCGTTTATATCAACTTCGGTGACCGGCGGAGCAAAGGTAACCACCCGGTTGCCTCCAGTATTCAGGAATACAGCTGGTGGATATGAAGAACAATTAGAATAAAATGCCTCTCTGTCATTATATATGTATGTACAACCAACTTTTTGGCTTCATGTATGTTGATGTGCGATATTTCGCAATTTCCGACTATTGACCTACTAGTAACTCATTTTGTGACGCAAATCGCTCAAAACAAAAGTAAAAACACAAAAACAAAAAGAAGGAAAATCGATCGCTGACACTACGTTGCAAAGATTTAATGGATGAGTAGCTGGGACGATGACAGCTCAACATACAAAACAGAATAGACACACAGCCTATTGGTCATCCTCTTCGGGCCCAAGGGTAGATTCATTGCATTTGCATGTTTGGGCGCAACATCTTATTGACTTATGTATAGCGTAAAACGTGTGGTGCGACTGTTGTGTGTCCGTTGTTGCAACTCGTCTGTGCAGTGGCCCTACAAGCCGTGCCACATCTGTTCGCATTTCCGCTTTTGCTATTGAATGCTCATCGAATCCCAGTGGGTCCACACGATGGTGACGGCGCTGGATATGGCGAGGTGTAACAGCCGGATATGGAAGCCAGTATCGGCCGCACCGGATCAGATCGGCCAATGCCCTGTGGCTGTGGCCCGTTTTGGCGGCTGAATGGGTTTTTCTTGTTGTTTTGTTTTCGGAAGCAAAGCAGCCGTATTGGCAGCAGTGGCAGCTGACGAAACCGAAGGTGGCAGCGGCAATGTTTACAGGCCAACAACAACATCCGACAGCAGTGACAGTGCCGACGATGACGATGACGGCGACAAAGTCGGAAAAACAAAATAACCAAGCAAAGCCGAAACTGCAGTTGTGGCTGTTGCTGTTGTTGCTGCTTTTGTCTCAATGCGCTTCAGTAGTCGCACGTTTAATTTCGGCTTTTAGTGACAACGACGCCGAGCAATGAGAGTTTCGACAAACCGGACAACAACACTTGCTGCGTCAGCGAGGGCAAAATGTATAACAACACACAAACAACAACACTCCAAATCAACAAGCATAGCGCAAAGTATCCCTTTTGATGTTTTTGCCACGCATGTGACATTTAAGCCGTTGTGGGCAAAAGTGGTCAGAGTGAGCGGGCGCAAAAGAATGTGAGTATGAGTGTTGTTGTTGTTGTGTTCGTGTTTGTGATCGTATGCATGGCAATAAAAGCCGAAATTGCTTCCTTTGCACGTGATACACTTTGCACCTAATGGACAGTTGCTTTTTGTTGCATGCCCCACGCACTATCAAACAACGAAATTATACAAACGTGCGCGCTACAAACTGTTACCTACTCGTAGCATTGTTTGTGGCCGAAATGTAACGAAAGTTGAGGCTGAGGGAGTGCAAGAACTAAGTGGAGTGGAGTGTATGTATAACAGTTGGCTATTTGAATGGAAATGAAAAGCCCACAACTAGAAAGGTGACTTTCAAGCGCTCTTTTGAGTCTCACATGTTTGTA
>NW_023458558.1:49285229-49338823 GCF_013731165.1 Rhagoletis pomonella
AATATTAAAAATAAAATGTTAACAAGCCACAATAACATTGACAAATATATAGTTTTTTAAGTTTTCCGAAAACTACCGTTACATGGTAAGCAGGAGTGGCTTGACCCCTATCCCAAAAATAGTTTGTTCAGTTAGACTTAATGAGATAAAGTGATATACTGTTACTCCCAAAATTGAGCGTACGTTTTTTTTTTTTAAATAATATTCGCAATGTTTTGCATGCCAACATTTTTTTGTTCATTCGGTATTAAAATGTGGCCCCGTACTAATCTGGTTTAGATCCGATCGTTGGATCATGAAATATGTATATATATTTTTATATGAGAATTGAAGTCGGTTTTGTTTTTTGCTTAAAAACTATTTGTAGTATAGTAATGTGCGAATTTCAAATGTCTAAAAATTCATGTTGATTCTTGAGAATTTTTTTGCTGACTGTCCTACGCATTTTTGATATATAAATTATTAAATATTTGTTTTTATACACGCCGCGATAAATGATAGCACATTACTTCTGATGCTTTTAAGGTTCATTATTTATATACAAAAGTATAGTTTTTTATCTAACAAATACCATATAAATCTAAATTTCAGATCGGATTTACGCGTGGAATTAAAAAAATTAAATTAAATGAATATTAAACAAAAAAAGGAAAACTGTACATACTGAGGATCTGTAGGGTCTGCTAATCTAATTAGTGGAAGTGTGGTAACTCATACTTAGATATACAAAAAATGGAACAGCTAAGTGGCGCTGATGTCAAAATAAAGAATTGGTGAAATTCATATTTAATTGAAGCATTTTTATTCTTAAATTTTTTTAAATTATCATTTTACTTACGCTAAAATGACACCAAAAGCGCCGAGATACGTAAACTGAATTTTGGATCGTAGATTACCGGTCTGTTTACCGTTTTTCTACATAGATTAGCTCATTTTCCTAAGATATTTTTATATTAACTTTGCATTACGAATGAAAAGAAAATTCTTACTATAATATGGAAAATGTTACTCATACGCCATGTACGAGTATGTACGAATACGGCCATGTACAATGTGGCGTATGAGTAATATTTTTTTTTCGTGCTCCTATTTCATACAAAAATTATTGCACATACTTATTTACTCATCGATTTTCATCGTCAGTAGCTTGAGTTTTTTGCAAAAGACCAAGCTTAACACAAATAAAAAAATTACAAAAGATTTGTTATTTATTTTAGGGCTGTGCGATTAATTGATTACTCAAAATTTTAATTAATCATAAAGTAAATAACTCAATTATTCGATTAATTGGAATTTATGATTACTCAAAAGTTCAGTTACTCGAGTAATCAATATTTTTGATTAACCAAAAACAAAAATATTTGAGTAAGCTGCATTATGATTAATCAAAATTTCGAGTAAAATGAGTAATCAACATTTCAACTCTTTACATATGTATAAAGTAGTTAAAGTTCCTTGATACTTTGAAACCAAACTTTCTGTAATGTAAAAAAGGAAATAAGCCTTTTCCAAAGCAAACTCTTTTAACGAGTAAAATTATTTTTTTTGAGTAATCATATTTCAAGTAACTCGATTAATCATCGTTTTGAGTAATCAAAATCTTGATTACTCGAGTTATTGATTAACCGAATAATTGATTAACCAACTTGCTCGAGTAATTGAATAATCGCACAGCCCTAATTTATTTATTTATTTATTTTTTCTTTGTTAATGTTTGATTTTATTCATAAAACTGAAAATATCATGGCAAAGTGACTTGATCTGAAAACATGGTATACAGATTCATAATCTTTATAAAAAGGTAGCAAAATTCCACAAAAACGTGCGCGCATATTGCATAGAGCATAGTAGTATTTTAAAACAAACACGAATTTAATTTAGTTATTTATACATAAAGTTAGTAAATATAGTATATCTATGTGTATACAAATGTTGCGAATGTCAGACCGCGTATAATGGCCCACTTTCAGCTGCTTTCTGTGGTTGTGGTGGTTTGCCTTGTAAATTATTTGCGGTACCATTTACAGTTGCTGGATACAGAGAAGTTATTCGCTTGTGGATATTATGGATTTTGAAAAAAACTCCAAATAAAAATATTTGGTGCATACTTTAATTTCGCGGTTATGGCGCGATTGCTTCGATTATGGTAATTAAAATTTTTCTATTGGCGTTCCGTGCAACACGATATCTGAAAGAATGTAAAGGACACGCAGCTGCTGAGCTAAGACAGAAGCGTGATTGCGTGCTACATCCTTAAATAAGAAGTGAATCGGGCCCATTTTCAATATGACTGCACCATTGACTAAAGTGAGTTGCTGTGTGTTAAGTGGGGATCACTCGATTTGTTCATTTGTACAGATTTGTAAGTGGTGTTGTCTAGAAATAATGAGTTCCGCTCAATAACAACTTTCCAAACAACACCACTCTGTAACTGTGAAAATGTACAAATTGTGTGATCGTTGCTTTACAATTGGCCCCATGAATGTGATTTGTCATTATTACATTCCGCCAAAGCCTCATTCGGAGACGCCAGGAATATGTTGTGTAGGTCAATGTCTAAATAACCGAGTTACTGTTAGTCGACCAGTCCTATCGACTTTTTCAACTAACCACTCACATATAACTAGTCGACCAAATACTCATTTTCGGTTTCTCGACTAGTTGTTTCTTTATAACATTTGAATACTTTTGCTTATTGACAAAACTTAGCGACGCTAATAACAATAGCTGTTAGTCGATTTCCAGACTCGCAATAGTGAGAGGCTAGTCGAAAGTAAACGGTTAGTCCATTTCGAAGGTTAATCGAAGGACTGCTATTCGAATATCAACTCACAAAATAGTTGTCAATCGACTTGACAACTAAACGAATAGCCGGATAGTCGATTTTTAACAACAGCTCTACCAAATGCCTTCTGCACCAACAATACGCACCCCATTTTGTCTTTTTGTAGTATACTTAGGGGATTCACAAGGAGTGTTAAGCGTCTTCAAATTTTTCTGTATAAACAAACGATTAAAATGGTCCGCTGTGTATGATAAGAGCTATTTTATATCGTGTTCAAAACCATTCCGATGTAGTTATTATTATGTTATTTTAAATAAAATTTTAAATAGAAAATTTACAAGATAAGTGCCCTAACTATACTTAACTATACAAAATAAAAAACTCCCCAGCCAACTGAATCATCGCTTTCGCCAGCGAAGAACAGCAGTTTCTTCAATTTTAAACGTAAAAATTTTAACACTAAGTATTTACAAATTTTTTTTATTTAAAATTTTTCTTAAAACTTGCAATGAAATATCATTGTTTTTGTTGTGAGAAAATTATAGCGAAACAGAGTCTTACTTAACAAATCTTTCAATATTGAATAATGACTTACATTCACACATATATGTATACATCTATACATACAAAAGGGTCGAAACAATTCGCGGCAACATTCACCAATAAATTTTGACTTTTCGTTGCAGCAGATTGATTTACATGTATGTATATCAAATTTCAAATTTCGGTTTTCGAATTATTCACAAAAACATGTGGAGTAAAATAAGAATTGAAATAAATCTGTATTCATCCGTTCACCCGTTGGCAATCTGCTGTGATATTTTATATTTGCTAGAAAATTGGTCGTTTCACTGTATGCAAGCTCCTGCGTTCAGGCGAAATTTATGCTGCAAACATTTTGTACGTATGTATACTATTTAAGCTAAATTTATCGCATTCGAAAGGCGATTCTGGTACATACAAATGTACGTGTAGCTGAAACGTGCAAATGAGCGTGACATTTATGACGGAAGCATATCCACAAATGTGCCGCGTGACTACTGATTGTCGAGTTGCTGCCTTGCTGTTATCACAAGTGCGTACAGCCGTTATTTCTGCGTATTTTTTACAAGCATATATGTATGTACAATACATATGTACATATTTATCCGGTCGTCAGCGTTGCCATAACAATTTTTTTGCCCTACCTACTTGCTTTCAAAATCTGACCGAAATCGTTTATAACCTAACAAATAAATTTCAATTACAAAAAAAGCATACAATTCATTTATTTGAGATTAAAGGTTTTGAATACATAACATTTACATGCATACATACATATATGTACTTTGTTCATTTTAAAACAAGCAAGAAATAAGTTAATAAATGAGGGTACAGTCTTAGGCACAGAGATGAGATCATTTAAGATTATTTGGTTGTATGAATTCTATACATAGATGTTATTTATCAATAAGTTTAATTTCCTAAAAGTAAATTTAAATCAATTATCCGTAATTATACATGCAAAACTTTAGCAGCTGACTACACATAAAGCGGGTCATTTTTATTTACAAGTTCCTTGCATAACATTATGTGCTATTGATACTGTCAATCTTATAATAATAATCCCAACGGTTTTTAAAGTTTCAAACTGTCCCATTGCTCAACTATTCTTAACACAACGCTTTCTAGTGAAAGCTATCATTCTTGAGATATGACCAAGACTTTGTGTGGTTTTAAACGCAGGATTGGAAAATGTTTGAAAGGCACAACTAGTAAATATTTATATATATATATATATTAAAATGATAGTTGAAATATATATATGTTTATAATTAAGAATTTAAAAACTATCCGACCAAAATCTTACTTTACCTACCAACCTACCAAATGAAAAAGAAGCGACCAAATTTGCTCGGAAAATACCCAATAATGGCAACACTGCCGCTCATAATAGCACAACTTTACATGTGTGCTTCAATAAACGTATCATAATCACAGGCGTATAATCATTCATCCAAAGTGAGCGCTCACTTTTATGTTGCATCATTTTCGACGCAAAACTTTTGCCTTCGGTGTGAAATTGCTGCCGAGGCGGCTAGAGGCTCATGCGAAATGCCATCAGGCCTCAGACCGTGACGATACTTAAATTTCTGGCACGCATAAATCACAACAAGGCAAGCAAACACAAATCGCAGGGGTTATATTGGGTTGTTTGTACCGTTTGGTTTGTATTTTTTTGTTTTATTAATTTTCATTTGTATTTCTCAACGGTGCACAGTGGTTCAGAGCTCACATTTAAGATGAAAAAATTCGTATCTCCAATGAATCGTGTCCGATTTTTAAAAAATGTAAATTATCTGCTTTAAAACCGAAATGGTTTTGAAATAGCTTTATTTCTAAACTACGTGTAAGAGGGTTGCCATCTGTTTAAAAATCAAATTCAACTTAATTTATCAATAAATTCAAATATGCATCTCAATTTCCGGCGAAAGGAATATCATAAAGTTTTAGGTATAAAATATTTTGAATAGGATTGCCACCTGTTTGAAAGGTCGAATTTAGTTGATTTATTCACAAGATGTGTGAAATATTAAAATATGAATGTCAAATGAAAAAGTACAAATAATGCGAATCGGCATATTTGTGAAGATCATCAGCTCTGCACTATTATTTAGAATTTCATAAACGAGATGTCAAATTAAAGGCGAAAGCGTTTATCGGCACATGGTTATTTGAAATTAGAGAAACCGAACCATGTGATACTACTGGACGGATTTAAAAGAAATTTAACACACGGAACGCTTAAATTTTTTAGCTTTTTGAAGAGCATTGCAGCCTGTTTTAAAAGCTAAATTTAATTTTTTCATTTTAACGCCATGCGGGTTTAAAGTTTCATTCATGTGGCTGCTTCGGCTGGTTTCGCATTAGCGCACCCTGTTAACCCAGTTTTCCAAGATCTTGGTGACGGTTTCTGGCTCAATCTCATACATCGCTTGCTCGATATCCACCTTATGGTTCATCTGGGTAGCCCACAAAAAAGTTGAATGGCGTCAAACCGGAGCGCCCAGATGGCCAATTTACATCGCCGAAACTGCTATCGAGCTTGGCACGCAAAAGGTCGATTGCGGCGGCATGGGCTGTGTGGTATGGCGCGCCATCGTACTCAAACCAAAAGTCGTTAAAGGCCACAAAAAATTATTATCATGCTTCTTTAGTGCTCACCGTTGAACGAAATGGCGTTTTGCTTGTGAATATAGCAGCTCATATAAAATTGTGCTTCGTCAGAAAAGGTGAGTTTTCAAGCAAAATCGGTGTCCATTTCGAGCTGCATAACTTTGCATTATCTTCCAACTTTATTCATGTACGCATAAAGAGATTCGTTTCGTTCCAAAGATATGATATTGATTTTTGGCCAATATTTTCAGCGGGAAAAAGCTATCACCGTAAAAAAATAACATATTATTAAAAAAATAAAAATACAAAATATATGGATCACCCGTTACTAAGGGGGTTGTAGTGCGACTAGAAAAAAACATTATCCCCAAAACCTGCAATCGCCTACCTTTTTTTAAAAGCCTGGACGAAAGGGCTTTTAAAGAATGAGCTATCTAAATAGATCACTCTTTTTCAAATTTGAATAAAATACTCAAAACAGAACTGAATGTCCGGGTCTTTATTATAACCCAAAAGAACAATCTCTGACATTTACTTTTAAAAAATTATTTCATTCACACTCAACGCTGGAACATTTGAATGAAATTTAAAGTATAAAGTAAATGTCAGAGATTGTTCTTTCGGCTAATAGTACAGAATGGGACATCCAGTTCTGTTCTGTCTTTATCAAGTAAAAATTCTTCCCTTTTGCGTGAGTAGTAGTAAATAATCCATGATTTACTTTTTGATTGCAAAGAATAATAATAATAATAATAATAATAATAAGTCAAACAATTTACTTCTTTAATTATGACTAAGATGTTTGGCTATAAATGTGAGTGAGACTTGTTTGTTTTTACTTCTAATCGTATTACATAAAACGAGCAAATCTTGTATATAGGGTTCTCGGAAGCGGATTTAACGATTTTGATGAAATTTTGTACATAGATAATGTTTTGGATTCTAAGGTTATCTGAGAAGACTCGTATAAGGTTGCCACCTATTCGAAATTAGTTACAAATTAATGAAATCATCATATTATGGCCATAAAATGGAAGGTAGTTTAAAGACCCCTAATTCAAAAATATTTTTAATAGGGTTGCAACCTATTTTGGGAGAGGGTTCATAAACAATGCTTTCCCTATGTACAAAGTTGTATCCCTTAGTTGAATTGTGTAAGGTTGCCACTTATTTGCGATTCTACACAATTTATCTAAAACATCGCAATATGGATATCAAATGAACGTTATTAGGATCAGGGTTGCCACGCTTTGACGTAATAAAATTTTTTATTTTGTTAATTCCTATCAGCATATTTTTTTATGCATACACAGTACATATAAGCTATTCATTCTAGTGTATTTCGGAATAGGGTTTGCACCTAGATTTTGGAGCAAGAAACTTACTTGATAGATATCGAAATCCAACTATTTTTTATTCAAAAATATTTTTTAAAGCTATCAAAATGACCTGTGTTCGATATCCAAAACTCGAAAACTCGGTCAACCTGTTAGTGTTTGGCCGAAATGATGGGTGGAACCGGGCGTGAATCCAGGCCCTGCGGAGCGGTGGCGCGCCCTGTCAACCGCTTATTTCGCTTGTACATATAGGATAGCAATAAAATTAAGTTCTGAACCATTGTGCATTGTCCGGATTTTTTTTTTGCTTCTTCTTACCCAGGCTTTCACTTATGCTACAGTATTTATTTCTGTTTTTTTTCGCAACTGCTAAAAGCGCATAAAGGTGAAATTGCTTTTGTTACAAACTTCCATGTTATTGTTTTTGTTCAAGCGGATACGCATTCCCACACATATCTGCGCACAAAGGTACACAGATTAACTACATAAATACACATCTGTATGCACGTATTTACGTACATATATTGATCTGATATTCACATACATATTAAATGAAATGTTACCCACGGCGTATAAGTAATTCAAGCAACGTGCCCTTTCGTTCGAATGAAAAGATCGAATATGCATAAAATAAAAAATGTACTAAACAAATAAGAGCGCATTGAATGTAAAGTATGGATTAAAAAATTTATGTCTAGTTGATGAAGTGGAAGATAAGGGTGAAAAAAAATAAAATGTGCGTGAAATATAAGTGATTTGTAATAGCATTCGGTTCCCAGTGAAGTGGGGAAAGCCCTGGGGTGAGAAAAAATTCAGTTAATGAGTTGGGTCAGCGGCGCGAACAGCGGAAGGGTAGAGAAACCCTTACTTACAAAATATATATAAATTTTATAGCTTGCCTAAGTGTGAAACTTAGTTGACGGAATTTATAAATTTTTGCACTATGATGTGAGTAATTGCGGATGTGGCAAATTTTCTATAATAAAAAGGAAGGAAATAAAAATGTGCAAATAATAACTGATGCAATTATGTAACTCTTAAATCATTTTTAAATACTTCCGGAAATAGATAGCGATTAAATGTAGAAATTTAGCTGCAGCTGCAAACGCATATAAAAGTGTATATGAATGTACGTAGATTCTAAATTAAAGCGCCGACTATTTGGAAAATTTAACATAATGACTATGGCATCATAAGGGAGGCATATTTAATCAGCTCTTTTACACTCGAGCGCTCTTTTTCTGTGACTCGCTAAGGAAATCGAGTTAGCTATAGACATTATGTATATTAAAATGCTTAGAATGGCAATATGTCTGCAATATTGAGTCCCACTATGTAGACAAGGGCTCCTTGAAATACTATAAGCTTAAATCTGGTTTACTAGAGCTAATGAATTAATTCGGGCGAGAGATCCCACCTTTTACCGATAGCTCCCCTACATCAGTACAAGGCAACCAACAACTTTCCGCCCCATTCCTCAATGTAAGGCTGCCACGACAGCCGCCGTTGATCGACCACCTAGTTACGTGGTTCAGGTAATCTTGAGCCAGATAAAAATGGTGTATAGAAATCGTCCCTTAACCAAAAGTTCCACATCATCTACATAGGCGATCGCCCGACAGGCCACTTTTTCCAGCTCCTCTAGAAGGTCGTTTAACACCGCAATCCAGAGCAGCGGAGAGAGATCACCACCTTGTGGAGTGCTCCTATTGACTCTGCACTCCACTCCGCGGCCACAGTTTTGTCACGAATTAAGCTGTAGATAAGCTTATTAGGTTGGTTTCAACCCCCCGATTATGAATATACTTGACCATTGTCTCTGAAGTGATATTTTTGAAGGCCCCGTCGTCATTTTTTGCGACAACAAAGATACTGATAGGTCTAGAATCTCTAGGGGAAACATGGGAGCCTTTTCCGGCTTCGAGATAAACGCAACACTGACTACTTACCAAGCTTTGGGGATGTACCCGGTCCTCACGCAATTCGCATAAATGTACTGTTGGCCACATTAATTATGATACCGCCTAGTTAGCCTAATGTTGTTTACGACTGTTTACCCAGAAATAAAACCAGTAAATTCGTCTAATGCAGCGCTTGTAGCTGGCAAATTTTCGTCGAAATTAGGTTAGACAGACAAACGTAAAAGTACTGGTGAAAACACCGTCGCCAAGTATGGCTATACCGGGGCTATAGCAAAGAAAGTGATCGATGTTCTGGAATTCTTAATTCTTAATCGGAATTCTTAATAGTCAGTCGCCGAAAATCGCTTTCGCTTGGTGTGCTCTTCCATCAAGTAGTAACCCGTAGTGATCTCTGTAGCCAGCTGTGGTTAAAAGCGTTCCAATTGCAAAGGTGGTTGAGTTCCGCTGTTCTCAAGCTAGTTTGAGCTAGATGCACAATGTTTCTTCACACGTTGGTTCATTGACCTACATATATTTTGGTGGCCAATTTGAAGAATTTCCATAGGATATAATTGCGGTTTGGCTGTCAGAAAAAAAAAAATTGTTCAAAATTGTTATAAGTGTAAGTTCCGCTTGAAATAAGCTGCAATGGTCTGGCAGTCGAAAAAAAACAAATTCTGCAGTAAATTTTTGGACAACTTCACGATGACCTAGAGAGACTTGAAACTTCACAGTTGGCTCAGAACGCGCTGACAATGCAATTCGAAAGATGAGTTAGTCCAATAGGTGGCGCAGGAGTCGACATATTTGAAAAACCAGTATTTATGGTCCGATTTCGTTCATATTTAGAACGTATATTAACTACATGAAATGGAATAACTCAACAAAAAATTTTGCTGATAGGTGGCGCAGGAGTTGATGTATTTGAAAAGCCAGGAAAAAGAGGGCACTCACAATGGAAATTCTGTCCCTGTGTGAAAGTATGGAATATTTTCTACCCGTCCGCCTAACCTAACCTAACCTACCGGCCCTTGAACATATTTTAGCTAGATAAACATATATATTTGCTATGATCTTTTGCATTTAAATGGTTTTTAAAATTACCGTCTTTGAATTAATCGAAAACCGCATTTGAAAAACAGTTCAAATGTAATAAAGTCACTCAAGTTCACACTTTCATTCAATGTATTTTTTAAAGCTTGCTTATACGCTGCGATGCCAGCTATGTTTAATATATGAAATGTGTATACAATTTTTCTTCACTCTATATTACGTATTTCACTTTAATTCAATGATTTCTTTCCCACTAAAGTAATTACTTGAAATGCCGCCATGTCGTATACGCAATTTTTTATTTGTCTCATCAAAGTGTACGAAACTCAATAATTTTGCGCAATAAAAATATAATCAGCCGCAACAGCGCTGCCGTATTGTAGCGTACATATGTGTGTATGTAGATTAAGAAGTGAGTGAATGAGTGTGGTTGTTTTGGTGTGGCGGCGATTTACAGTAATTTCAGCACAGATTAACTGCAACGCTCCAGAAGTTATTACAGCGGCGAGCGCATTAAAAGTGTATTAAAAAGTGGCGGTGGCATTGTTCGTGTCACAGCGCAATTTCGTCGGTGGCATGCAGCGTAATTTAAGTGTGTGGCATAATGCAAATTTAAATGCAACGCATTGTGGCAAGGTGACACTGAAGGCTGCAAATGTGAGTTTAACATTAAGTAAAAACTTGAGCTGAATCTTTTTTGGTTTAGTGAGAATTTCCCATACTTTCACCATGTTGGTCGCCTCGACATTTTGCCTTCATTAGTGAGAGCTAACAAAATTTCGCGTGCACTAAGTGGGCGTGTGTGTGTGTGTGTTCTTATGTTTTTGGCCAGTCCAGTAATTTTTGCACAACTGCTTTGAGTTTTCAATTTTACGCTCAACAGCAGCAGCAGCTGGTGGCATGCAACAGGGTGCATACACCGTACAGCGGTCGCTTAGCTCATATGCTAATGATGCTCAGTTGCACCTTAAAACACACACACACACACCAAGCAACGTGAACACATACTTTCCGCTATAACTATGCATTTTTTCACTTTGCGCACTTATATATATGTACATACACCTGTACGAAAACACATACATGCGCGCCGCACACGTGCATACATACGTATACACCACACTCTTCAATATGCACGCCTCACTGCCGATCGTTAAAGCACTCGAACGTTTTCGCTTGAAGTCCAATGTGGCAACTTGCCTTATTGCCGTGTTGGCATAGCTGCTGCCGTTACAGCTGCTGCACCAACTGTGCAACAACATTCAACAACAGCACTCACCTGTCTGGCAACAATATCGACAAGAGTCGGAAAACATATATGTAAGCCATGAATGTTTGTTGGTGTTGCCTCTGGCTGTGTAGTGGCGGCGGTGGCGTCAGCAAGGTTTTGTGGCTAGAGTGGCATGAATGTTGAACTTTTGCTGCACGACTGCCAGTTTTTTTTTGTTTTTTTTTTGCAATTTGTTCACATGCACACACAAGCACTCACACACATTGGTATTGGCATAGAATTTTTAGCAAAAAATGTTTTTGCTTCCGATGATAGAAGGACGTTTGTGGGGTAGGCGGAGGTCACTGTGCCGCCAGCTCCGTTGCATTCGGCGAAGGACAACTTTTAATTGAGATAAAATAAGCCGCCGCCGTCGCCGTCGTAAGCCTTTCGTTTGGGTATTAATTTAAAAAAATTACACTTACTTGTAATTTAGTGGGCTCTGCATGCAATGTGCATTTGCTGCATTAGCAAGTCGGTTGGCTAGCTGGCTGGCTAGCTGGCTGGCTGTGGTGGTCATTGGGGCGTGCAACAACACCACTTCAGCAGTTGTTAGTCGGGTTTTTTTTTTTTTTATTTACCATATTCGAGTCCTGCGTTTATGTACGCGGTGGTCGCGGCGATGGCGGTCAGTAGCAGGCGACATGTGGCAAGCGGCAAGTTTTGTGTCTGTAAGTCTCTTATGTGGCAAGTAAGTACTTTTTGCCGCTTAAACAAATTTGCTGTTATTCGTGCCACTTGCGTCTGAGTATGGTTGTTTTTGTTGTGACTATTTTTTAGGCGATGTTGTGATTTCTACCGCTTTGTTTCCCATTTGTTGGGGTGTATGTCGCATGCGAGCTTTGTATGTACGGCTAAGGTTCTATTATAGGTATATGAATTAGGGTGGTCCAAAATAAGTAAAGTCGAAATTTTAATGCTATCGCGCCCTAGGATTGTTCTATAACGAAAAATATATACTCTGTTTTTTAAACGACTTCAAAAACAGGAGGAGGTTATCAATAAAATATGAAACAAATCGATAAATACGATTTTTCCAAATATCTCAACTCCTTCCCCACCTATCGGGCACAAGTTTTTTGAGAAGTTATTCCTTTTCATGTAGGTAATATTCATTCCAAATATGAACCATAGCAGACCATAAATACGCGGCTTTCAAATATCTCGACACCTGTGCCATCATTTTTTATATTATCATCAGGTTCTGGGCAAAGTGTGAAGTTTCAAATCTCTAGCTCATCGAGAAGTTGGTTAAAAATTGACTGAAAAATGTGATTACAGAGAGGGGAAACATAATAAAAGCTTGCTAAAAACAATTTTTTTTGCAGAAATGGTATATATGATTATGTTGATTTTCATGAATTCTATATCATTTTGACGAAAAATAGTGATTTTCCCATATAAAATACTTGGAAAACTTTGAGCGTTTTCAGAAACCCCTAATTATTTTTTGATTTCGAAATAAAATTTGTTTTTCGAATCAGAACAATCCTAGTGGGTATTAGAGGGCATTAAAATTCCGACTTTATTTTTACCACATGCATTTATTTTTATTTTTTTTTAGACCACCCTTGTGTGCACATTTACTAGAAATCCCGAACTATACGCTGGTTTTATACTGAAATCATTTTATGCGGCTTGCAAGTCTTAAGCCGATTTTCGTTGTAAATTATTTATATTCTTTTGAAGTAAAAAAAAAAAGTGAAAGTTAGATCCGAATGCAAACGGGACTATAAAGCTTAGCAATACATACACTCTACCTATATATGTGCATCTGCGTATGCAATTACTTGTATATAACCTGACTGAAATTTTGTTTAGTCTAAGTGTGGTTACCGAAAATTTATGCTGGGGAAAATTATACTCACCAGCACACACTGGTCTGTATTTCATATGGCCGGTAGTCAATACCAAGGAACTGCCGATCATACTAAGGAGGCGATGCAAGCGCAGCAGCGACATTAAGGCGTGCATTTCTTTTGTAAATTCATGATAAGGCATAAGCTTTCCATCAGCAATAGATGTGATGTTCTCACCTTCGTTAAAATCCTCAGCAGATGCGGAGAAAATGTTTAGGAAGTAGGGAGTGGAGGGAATACTCTTTCTACGACCATTATTTAGTATAGTGAACGAAGTTTATGGGGTAAAAACAAAATGCCCCTGTATCAAAAATACGGATCGATTCGGAAAAAGTTGGTGAATAGCACAGCAAAATTTGTATCCCTACTTCGATGCCTGTACTAATGAAATTATTTATAAACTATACTTCTCCATATACTCCATTATATATGCGTACACCCTTGTTTTTTTAACCGACTTCCAAAAAAGGCGGAGGTTATCAGTTCGTCGGAATATTTTATTTTTTATTTTTATTTTTTTTTGTTATGTATGTTACCGCATAACTTTGGACCACGTCAACCGATTTCGATAATTCTTTTTGCAACGGAAAGATAGTATCTCATACTGATTTGGTTTAGATCCGATCATTGAATCATAAATATATAGATATATATATTTGTTTTAAGTCGGTTTTTTTTTGCTACTTGTGCACAAGGGTATTATAACTTTGTTCGCATAACGGTTGTTTGGTATAGATATAAACAAATGTATACATAAATGATCAGAGTAAAAAAAAAATGTCGATTAAGCCATGTCTGTTAGTCGGTCCGTCCGTTCGTCTGTCCGTGTGCACGATAACTCGAGCAAAAATTGATATATCGCAACGAAATTTGGCATGTAGGTTACCCTTTATCCAAGGTTTTCTGTTAAAAATTTGTGAAATCGGTTGTTTTATAATGCTGGAAAAATAATAAAGTTTCGTGATAAAGTAAGTCGGAATGATGTTTTCTAAAAAAAAAAAATATTTTCTTCAAAGACATCAGTTTCTATAATCCTAATGCCGAATTTCCACTAGGCATTGAAATGACGAAAAATGTATGCCATATAAAAAAATGCCATGTGGAAACGAACTTAATGTCCGACTTTTTCATTTTTCATTTTCTATTTTTGCCATTTACTGCCTAGTGGAAATCCTGCATAGCGTACATTCCCAATGCCAGTAAAATAGAGCTAGCCAAAAATCATTGAACTTCTGTATTTCTATCCGAAGGCAATTCCGATTTTTTTGCCGAACGTAAGGAACCCCTTTTGCATTTTTTCGCCATATCTTTGCCATTTACAGTCGACTTTGTCCTGAAGCGACAATTTCTGTGTTCTAAAGTTGACTGACCTCAAGAATCCCGTTATAGTACTTAATTGCCAGATCTCATCGCTTACCACCCTAATGCCAATAAATTAAAGCACTCCAACAATTATGAAACTTGTGTTAACTAAGTTTCTTGTTTATTCCAGAAGAACCACTCCTATTCAAAAAAAAAAATTAATGCCGAATATATGTGTCACCTAAAAATGCTAAAAAAATAAGAAAAAATAGTTTGTCGAAATTGCCTTGCAAAATTACTTTAGACTCTGGGGCGACCTTTTTGTTGTTTGTTCCTAAGGTAGTACGGCCTAATGGACATATATGGCCACATATTTTGAATTTCTGCAATTATTCTCTCTATCTGCGGTTTTGATACCTTCACATGCGACTTAATTTATTTCAAACTGAATTCATTTGCGTAAAATCCATACCCAAGTAGCTAGCTTAACAAATTAAATCTTAAAATTTACTCTCCACAAACGTAGACGATAAGGCTGCCAGGCAGACATTCAGGACATCGAGTAATCGGGTAGTCAACGGCAATGCAATGCCAACAACAACAACAACAACGCCGGTTGAAAATCGCTCAAAACCGGAAATAGCAAATTTCTTGCACGGAAATTAAAATACTCAGCGCGAGTTTTATGGCAAAACTTTGGCGATGCTGCCAATGTTACAAGACTACAAGCATGCTAGAACAGCCAGCGCACTCATACACATACATAAACTCACAGTGGCAAAAACCAAATTCATTAAGTTGCCCACTGGCATTTCCATAAATTTTGAGAGCCAGTCGAAAGTGCCTAATTTTTCTATTTTTCAAAAAATCATATTCCGAAGAAAAACGATAATGAGTGTGTTGCATGCTGCTGATTATTTTCATGCATACTATCCGTACAAGTTGACTGCCGACTGCCGTGTACTGTCCGTTTGCTGCATGCAACGTGCCCAATTGCCAACTAACTCGAGCTCAGATTTGGCACAAGGTTTCAGGCGAATTTTGAGTAAAACTTGTGGCAAAGTCTTTAAGGTCCCCTCACTGATGATGGTGGAAAGTAAGAAAAGTTAATAATAAAAATAAATAAAAGTTACTTGCATCTTTTGAAATGCTGGTCGGTTATTTTTTATTTAGTTGCCGTTTTGTTGTTTTTGTAGCTTTTATTCCAGTTTTGCTTTTTACAAAACTAAAACTATAGAGAGCTCATCCGGTTTACTGGTTGTTTGCCGCATTCAGTGGTCTACACATGCATAACTGGCGTAACACACACGTACACACACACGCATGTGTGTGCACTTCCTCATATATGAGCCACAAACTTCCTGGATTGCTTAAGCAAGTTGCCACAGCAACTAATAATAAGAACGCAAAAAAAAAAAGAATTTTTAATTGAAAGCTCCAAAAATTCAAAGCCCGCAATGGAGGCGAAACGATATGAAGGAGGTCATATCGTATACGAGAAGCGCTAGTAGTGAAGTGGTCTAGTTATACAAAACAACGAAGGACGAAGAGCGAATGATGAAGAATGAAGGCTATGAACGAAAGAAATGAACTTCCTAATTTTCTTTATTAAAATACTTTGAAACACTTGTCGACAAGACAAGACCAAATCCAAGTCCTTCGAAGCAGCAGCGCGAGGAAACCAAAGCCAAAGCCAACAACAAAGCACCAACAGCAAACGTGCGAATTGCTATGCGAACGGAATGAGCTGCAGCTCAATGCAGACTTTGAATATGTGTTTGGGTGTGTGTGTGTGTGTGTATGGGAGATGCGCAGGTACGTAGGTGAGTGTGCGTTTTGTATGCAGCTGAACTTTTTTCTCCACACAAAGAAAGGTACGTATGTACATAAATCGAGTTGGGAGCGGGGGTGCGTGCAGTGAACATTGCTGATGATACTCGTAAATTTAACGCTATCACGACGAGATGCGGCAATAGTTTTGTGAGTGTTGCAAAGCGTGTTGTTGCCACATCGTTGTACTATATTGCAGCACAAATTTCACAAATTGGCGAAAACTTGTAGAAGTTTTTATTGAGCTTGAATGGTTGCGTTGTGTGGTGAGGGCGTGGGTGCGGGTGCGGAGGTAGTGTGGGAGGCAGAAGGTGAACGAGATGGTTGAAAATTGTTGGTCAGCCTGCAGTTTTGGGGAAATATGTAGGTAACTCCATTCTTTGTATGAAATCTTAAAATGTGTGAAAGTGGTGTCTTAATAATATATATTTACGCATATATACTTATATTGTACATATACATATATGTATAATCGCACATATCTTTCATGTTGCAGATTAGTTAGCTAAGCTGATCAAAGCGCCGATATTGTTGTTGCTGCAGAAATACATGTTGCAACAAGCACTAAAACTAAACTGAACTACTTTTTTGGCAGATTATAAAACGATGCGCTGATTACTTGAAATGTGTATGAAATTCACAGTTTTTTGTTATATGTAGGCAAGTTGTTAAATAAAGTTTCCCCCTATAGCTTCAAAAACATACTTATGTACGTATTTATGCATATATATTATAAACACAAATGGACCATTTGAGCTATTCTATGTAATTTTCAAATGCTATTTTACTTTTTACAAAGCCAAAGACAGTAGGGGTATTCTCGAAGTCTTGCACGTAGCACGGATCGTATGAAATGCAAAAATACTATTCCAAATTTGCAAGAGTACGAGCGCCGCCTTTGCAAATTGGTAGCATGCAATGGTAGCATGTTAGCGAAATTCTGTATCAAAAACAATAACAAGATACAACAAAAGAGAAAAAAAATGAAGTGAGCGAAATGAGAGGAATGAGAAAACTAAAAACAACAAAACAACTAAAGGGTGAACACACCAAAACTGCGACACTTAGAAATTACTACCAGAAACAAACTAGAAGGCTTTGAAATTATTTTTTTTTTATATTATACAACTTGGAAGTTTAGATGTTATTAAAATGTTAAAATATTAGTTATTATTTGCTCCATATGCAAGTAATCGGTATTTTCATCGCACACGCACCATCATATTCTGCACGACTGCATCATCGACTTTACGTGATGCGCGTAACTGCTTTGTTTTGCACTCTTCAATATTTTTCACTGTTTCACCTGTTTTCTTCAAGATTCCTTTGACAATTGACCAATATTCCACAATAGGACGTGGCTCTGGGCTATTGGGTGGATTGCAGTCGTGAGGTACAAAATTGATGTTATTTGCATTATATCACGGCAATGTGTCCTTGGCATAGTGGCAGGTTGCCATGTCCGCCTAGAACGATGTCCTACTCCTTATCTGTTGATAAATGAAAGAAGACGCCTTTTGAGGCACTCATCCCGATAAACTTGATCATTCATTGTCCCGGATGGGAAAAAAGGGCTGCTCTTACGGCCGCAGGAACAAATAGCTTGCCAAACCACGTGGTTTTTGGAAATTTGGACTTCATTTTCAGCTTACAACTTTTAGGGGCATCTTGACGACTTGCAGCAGTATAAAAATCTTGACCTGCAATATATATTTTTTTTAATTTTTATAGCAGTAGGTTTCGCAGTCCATAACAATGCAGTTGTATTTTTTAATTTAGAATTCATACAACTTCCGAATGCGGGATTTCGCTGTAACATTCTACTTTGCGCCTCGGTTTGGCGCTGTTTGAGCTGTAGAACATCTCAATGAAGCTTTCCGCTTTACCTTTTGTACGAAAAACTGCGATCTCCGTGCGGATTTTGCAACATAACGCGACAAAATCTTCGGATCTCGCGAAAACGCACTGAGGACCTTCCGAGCACTGTTTTTATCACTTTGACCATGCTAAACCCCGCTCCCTGGTTTTCTCGTAACTGCCAGGCCTTATTTGTACCGATTAAAACCCTGCAAACTGTCGAATAGTGCAATCTTTAATTTTTTAGCAATTTTACGTGTACCTAAGGCCGGATCATTTAGAAACTCGTTCAAAATGGTTTGTCTCGTTTCTAACTCGGTTGCCATTTTTAACTCAACTAGGAATCAAATTCAAATGAAATTTCTTCTACGTCCAACTAAGGTCGTGGTCAGCTTATGGTATTTGAATTTCAAAATATTGAAATCGTTTTGGGTGAGTTAGAAGCTTCCCAAAGTGTCACAGTTTTGGTGTATTCACCCTTTAGCACAGGGTCGCATTTATGTTGCTATGCTTTTTTGAAAAATATATACTTGGGTTTTGGCATTGCATATTTTGCCGCGATAGGAAATGTTGTTTGTCATGTATTTTGTTGTTGTGTGCTTGCAAGTTATACAATCCAGTGCTACGTGCAATGGCTTTGAAAGATTTCGAGAATATAGCTATGGTTTTTCATGTGCCAATTTTATTTGGAATATTTTATTATTTTTATTTTTTTTTTAAACTACAACAGTTACATAAAAACACAACTGGGCTCATTTTTTTTACTAAAATTTGGTGCATCAAGCGTTTGTTGGTTTTGGCCAAGAGCAAAAAGCTTCTTCAGCTTCCTTTGTCTTTTGCAACAGGTCCTTCTGCCCTTGGTAATCGCGGTATCGCGTGCTTTACTATTTCACTTACGGTGGCCGAATCGACGAATCTTCACTGCAACTCCAAGTCAGCTAACGGCTCTTCCATTTCGTCCCGCGAGAACAGGGTCATAGTTCTAGCGTTTAATAGTTCCTAAACCCTTTTCATCGTTATTCGACATCGTCCACGTTTCTGCGCTTATGAAAGATCAGGCATGATGTGGTTTTGCTCGTCGGTAGAGAGGTACTCCTTTTGAGTTAGTACTTTTTAAAAACAAGGTTAAATAGTTAGTATTATTTTATTTCCGCTTTAAACATGCCTGACTACCAAAGAGGTGGCTGTAACAGGACTAAGTAATAGCTTATTGGTCAGAAGCCGAGCGGTGGACAAAATGTTTATTTTTTCTTCGAAGCAGTATCATTGAGTTGCTGCCATATAAATATATGTATCACTAATGAGACGTCGTTCGGATACATACATTGGAGCACATTTATGGTCGAAATAAAGTCTATTATAAAGTTAGTTGCCACTTTCCATTAAGAATTATGACAAAAAACTGCAACTAACTTTAATGCCGACTTTATCTACGATATGAATACATACTCGTCGGTTATATCTTCCTATCCAGATTCAAAGCTGTTGCCGAGTATGATTTTTTTTGCTTGAGAAAATGTACAAGTAAACACGAACACAAATTTTTGGTTATTTCTATGCTTATTTTATATATTACAACAATAACCACAAAGGAAAAGTCTACCATATTAGTTAACTCCGTAGGATCCGAAATTTTCTCATCCCGAAATTATTTAGCATTAAACCGAAGGGGTTCTTCTTGAAGCAGAGGGGAGAACAATCTGCTTGCAAAGCATCAAATACCTTACAGTGATATCAACTGTATCAAACCATTTGATCGTAACACAGAAATGAAAGTATACGAAATTAAGTAATGGGACGTATCAAGGATAAACCGCCTATGTTCACATGGAATGCTCAAGGTCTACGAATGATAAACATTCTCTAAGAGTGATCCTTTGAAGAAAAAAGTAGCATCCGGATCCTGTAATAAAAGTTTTAAAAGAAGGAAAGTTGCTGCTTTATCCGCTCTTGACTGATACAATGTCACCTCATAAAACGGATAGAAGTGCTGTAGCTTCTGACAAGGAATATGGCTACAAAACTGGATTATAGTTTAGTGCCTGATAAGCAACCTGATGTTAACATAAATGACTGCTTCCCAAATGGGACCGTTTATATCAACTTCGGTGACCGGCGGAGCAAAGGTAACCACCCGGTTGCCTCAAGTATTCAGGAATACAGCTGGTGGATATGAAGAACAATTAGAATAAAATGCCTCTCTGTCATTATATATGTATGTACAACCAACTTTTTGGCTTCATGTATGTTGATGTGCGATATTTCGCAATTTCCGACTATTGACCTACTAGTAACTCATTTTGTGATGCTGATGTTTGTTGCAAATCGCTCAAAACAAAAGTAAAAAACAAAAACAAAAAAGAAGGAAAATCGATCGCTGACACAGCGTTGCAAAGATTTAATGGATGAGTAGCTGGGACGATGACAGCTCAACATACAAACAAGAACAGACACACAGCCTATTGGTCATCCTCTTCGGGCCCAAGGGTAGATTCATTGCGTTTGCATGTTTGGGCGCAACATCTTATTGACTTATGTATAGCGTAAAACGTGTGGTGCGACTGTTGTGTGTCCGTTGTTGCAACTCGTCTGTGCAGTGGCCCTACAAGCCGCGCCACATCTGTTCGCATTTCCGCTTTTGCTATTGAATGCTCATCGAATGCCAGTGGGTCCACACGATGGCGACGGCGCTGGATATGGCGAGGTGTAACAGCCGGATATGGAAGCCAGTATCGGCCGCACCGGATCAGATCGGCCAATGCCCTGTGGCTGTGGCCCATTTTGGTGGCTAAATGGGGTTTTCTTGTTGTTTTGTTTTCGGAAGCAAAGCAGCCGTATTGGCAGCAGTGGCAGCTGACGAAACCAACGGTGGCAGCGGCAATGTTTACAGGCCAACAACAACATCCGACAGCATTGACAATGACGATGACGACGACAAAGTCGGAAAAACAAAATAGCCAAGCAAAGCCGAAACTGCAGCTACAGTTGAATGTAGTAGAATTCACATGTGTTGTTGTTCGTGTGTGGCTGTTGTTGTTGTTGTTGCTGCTTTTGTCTCAATGCGCTTCAGTAGTCGCACGTTTAATTTCGGGCATTTAGTGACAACGACGCCGAGCAATGAGAGTTTCGACAAACCGGACAACAACACTTGCTGCGTCAGCGAGTGCAAAATGTATAACAACACACAAACAACAACACTCCAAATCAACAAGCATAGCGCAAAGTATCCCTTTTGATGTTTTTGCCACGCATGTGACATTTAAGCCGTTGTGGGCAAAAGTGGTCAGAGTGAGCGGGCGCAAGAGGAAGTGAGTCTGAGTGTTGTTGTTGTGTTCGTGTTTGTGATCGTATGCATGGCAATAAAAGCCGAAATTGCTTCCTTTGCACGTGATACACTTTGCACCTAATGGACAGTTGCTTTTTGTTGCATGCCCCACGCACTATCAAACAACGAAATTATACAAACGTGCGCGCTACAAACTGTTACCTACTCGTAGCATTGTTTGTGGCCGAAATGTAACGAAAGTTGAGGCTGAGGGAGTGCAAGAACTAAGTGGAGTGGAGTGTATGTATAACAGTTGGCTATTTGAATGGAAATGAAAAGCCCACAACTAGAAAGGTGACTTTCAAGCGCTCTTTTGAGTCTCACATGTTTGTATTTATGTGCATTAGAGTGGGTCGATCCCCATACAAATGAAAAAGTTTGTAATTCTGTATTTCCCTCTTAGTTTGAAAGTTTGCTTCAAGATCCGTGCTTGCAATAGCTACTTGTTTGGAAAAATATTGCATTTAGTTCAGATAGTAAAAAACTATACGGTCACTAAAATGTTTAATTTGTTAGCAACAAAATTTTTTGACTCGTCAACGATCAGAGGACGTCTTCTAACTTCACCATGCACGGTATATACTTACATGTGCTAGCATTTGTCATCGTGGGAATCAAAGCCAATCTACAATCACTAGACGATCATTACTTCCTTGTCCTATATAGGAGTTCTTTTTATCGCTCTTTCCATTTAATAACCCATTTAAGCCAATCCACTAAATTAAAAGGAAACATGGGTTTGCATGGCTTATGCAATCGACTGATCATGGCAATTAGCAGAAATCTCTCTACTGACTTTTATCCACTGGTGACTGTCCACAGAACCTTCTGCGTTCCAACGGGCAGTCACTTTCCCCTGCATCAATGCACCTGGCTGCTTCCGTATTCTTCTGTCTGTCGACGACTTGTCATCACAATTGGTGTTCCTCTCTTTGTTCGTAGGATTTCCGCGCTCTATTGGCCGCTCCCCGCTTAGTGTCGTTTTTCACATACCACTTCGAATTAGTGTTGCAGCTTTTCATATCAACACTGAATGCTAACCGTATTTGTCGAAGTATTTCCGACATTCCATTGCCATTTATCTAATCAGACGAGTGAATCATCTACATATTTATTTGGTCGTCGCATTGTTAGGACACGACTTAATTGCTACTGTTGCATAAGCTGGCCGTTGAATGCTGCTTAATTTTCTTATGTTGTCATGCTTAAATATATCTAGTGGTAGTAAACATACAAACGGACCTGAAGTTGGTATTGACCTTAAAAACACACAAAAAAAAAAATCAAGCAGTCAGGTTCTGCAATTAAATTACGAGTGAATTTCAACCGATGTCACTTCGAATTCAAATCGAATGGGGTTGAAATTCACTTGGAAGTGAATCGCAGAACCTGCCCGAATATGTTCAATAAATTAAGTGCCAATACACCTAACACACGAATCATAGACTCATACACCATGGCAAACGATTACCTCCTCCTTCCTTATTTTGAAACAAGGCACCCTCCAAAGTGCTTAATTTCTTATATAGTCTAAAGTTGGAGTGAGACTACACTTAGGGTTTAGCACACAGATCTTTTTAGGTCGCAACGCGAGTATACCCGATGTAATAAAAACAATAATAAAAGTATTTTCTTTTTTTTAGTTTTTCTGCCAATCGTCAGAATTAGTATCGATCACTTCACACTTCGACCAATTCTCACATATCCGTAGTATGCCGTCCATTGCTTTAAGCAAAGTGAAATTCAATGAAGCAAACTGACTTATTTTACTAATGTGGTATTGCCAATTATAGCCATGGCTCCAGACGAAGAAGAAAATCAAATAAAACTGCTCAAATAGGTTCACAAGGCGATAAATTGGATTATGCCATATGTTATTCCAAATATGATTTTTAAACCCGGTTTTCATAAATATATTTTTTGTGAGACCCATGGCACAATTCTGAATAATTCCGCATCAAGTCGATTAATTTTTCCTCCATGTCATTAAGAACTTGGAATAGAATAACGTTAGCTCATCAGTGAAATAGATAAAAATATCGTTACCGACTTATTTTATAATCCGGACACTGAAGAGCACTGACGATGAAAAAAAACTGCACTATGCCGCACTTGTCTGACCGTGAAGTGTCTTATTTAAAAAAAAAAGTTGGTGCAATGTAGAATAACAAAATGGGTAACAAATGAAAGTGTAAGCATGTAGATTTAAAAAAAATTTTTTTTTGGGTCACTTGGACGAAAAGCTATTAAAAAAGGTCCTTTATTTTATTTATTTTTTTAATCTAATATAGCTAGAAGTACGAAATTCAAGAATGTGTTCACGTATAAGGGCTGTTTTGCAGCTCTAAAGAAAAATTACAAGAAATATTTTCCATTATTTCTGTTGGTTGAAAAAAAACTTTGCTGCTGCTGTAAATTTTCTTGAAGAAATAAATATTCTAGCATTTTTTTTGCTTAAGCGCTGTACACTGATTTAAGAAATTTCGATAGGAGACAATTTCTTTTCCATTTCTTGTGCATCATTTTATATGCATTTTTCTTTTATCTTGTGAGCTGGCAAAAGCCCTGTATATGGAAAAATCTTTTGAGATGGGAATTTTTCAAAAAAGTTTTTTTTTTTCAACATATTATGACAATTTTGTTTCGGTGCGCTCATAATTATTTAAAAATGTAACCTGAGTAATTATAATTTGAAAGTTTCTATTTAGCCAAAGAAAAAGCAAAGCAGTACACGTAAACCAGCACTTCCAGCAGCAGATATTGACCTGGGTATTCGCACGACTGTTCCTGTTTTATCGTAAATTTTAGGAAATTCTTACCACCATACCACCGAGTAAATTGTTATTTGTGTCAAAATGAAACCTTTTTTCCAATAATAAATGATAAGCAGATTCTGCAACAAATTCACAAAATTAATTAAAAATTTGTATCGACCAAAGCATTGTTTATATACGCTCAACAATGATTTATTCAACTAACAATATTGTTCAATCAAGGTAGCCGTTTTGTAGTTATTAACAAATCTACACTTGTCACAACTAGAAGTCTCAGGTAAATTGCAGACTTTCGCGTACTAGATATTTATTTTGCCATATCCATCTATGCTATTTGGTCACTAAATATGACCAAATCTTGGTAATTACAACTAAAGCTTTTTCTGGCTGTAGGGTTACTAAAGTTAGCTTAACGAATTTTGTTCCATAAAGATCTTCTTCCGCTAATGCTAAGGGAGTCAAACAACGAGTCGACATACGTAGAAGCTTTATTAGAAACTCCCCTTGGAAGTTATACAAAATTTTAGGATTCACTTGGAGTAACAGTTCATTTTTTTTTTATGGTGAATCATATTAATGTACTTCGCTTTGAATAATTTGTGCTGGATGAAAAAATCGTTAGCGTTTTTAACTCGTTCACAGCTCATCAAAAATGCGTGGCAGAGAGCTATTAAACCGCGCAAATCCCAGTGATACTGTTCACTGTAATAAACATAAGCAGGAAAGTAAAAAAAAAAAAACAGTTTGAAGATGTCAGCCATAGTGATATACTATGTGGGATATACATACATACATATGTGTGATGGAAGACAATGCATATGATTAAGCGATGACACAGATTTCTAGTCAAATTGACTAATGTGGCGCAAAACTGTTAAATAAATAAAAAGGCTGACAAAATAACAAGCCATAATGAAAAAAGTGAGAATAAAAACAAAACTAACTGCTAACTAGCTAAGACATCAACGCACGCTTATCCCTATTTTACTATTCGTATATAAGTAAATGTGTAAAATAAAGGCCCATGTGTAGGAAAACGCATACACAAGTGAATAGTTCTGTTCTTAATTTGTATTGTGGTGTTCCGAGGCTTCGTGAAGAATATATGCAAAGGCACTACCACCTCGTTCGTTCAAACAAAAAGTGCTATATTTTCCCCTGCCAGCATAAGTCGCCGAATATTGGCGTAGTAATAGTCGTCGGAACAAAAAAATAATAAGATATCTCTTTCGCTTCTTCAATAATATAGTCTTCTTAATTAAATAAGGATACGGACTACGCATGGCTTAAATTGGAGTCAGGGTGGCACTTATACCGTAGCCCAGGGAGGAAATTCACTTTGATTCAAAATATTTTAAATTTTCCTATAATTTTACTTTTAGAGAGTGCTGCGCCTTTTTTTGAATAGTCGTGAATAGGGATGTTGCGATTATTTACATTCGCATTCGTTATACATGATGATACGCATCATTTTACATATTTTCATTCGACATTCGCATTCACATCAAATGATACGAATGTTTTGCGAATGCGAATGGCTACATGGGCAGACAGTCCACTCTAATATTGTTGAAATGGTTCTAAGTCTGTCTAACCAGGGTGCGGCTTTTAGCTTCCGGCGCTAAACGGTTAAGTAATATATCAAGCAACATTGATGGGCTTTCAGCTAAAACTCTTATAAGAAACCTAGATATAATTTTAGATTCCCCCAGCGAAAGCGAAGGCTCGGATGTAGAATCTAAAGACATAATAAAATGTGAAATTAAAGCTCAATTGAAGGCCTAACTTAAAGAAAAACGAACTCATATCGGTGAAAGTCCTCTCGATTGGTGGAAAATTAAACTAAAATACGACAAATTGACAGATCTGGCCCGCAAATATTTGAGCGCTCCACCCGCCAGCGTCCAAGTGAGAAATTGTTCAGGCCTTATATTAGGTACGAGCCTCTAAGAAATCGCCTCATTGGAGGAAAGGCAGTAAAATTACTTTTGTTGAAACATAATATTCTTCTTTTTAACCTTGACTACTAGATTAAAACACTGTTATCGCTTTTTTAATGTTATTCCTAACATTCGCATTCGCACATTCGCAATCCGAAAATTCGCATTCGCATTCTCATTCGCGAATGTAAAAAATATGATATTCGAAACATCCCTAGTCGTAAAACAATCCTATAAAACATAGAACATGGCTGTGTACTTTAATACACATGCCGTAACAAAGACTACAATTAATATAAACGCGGCAATGCTAAGGCCAAAGGTTGCAGAGGAATGCGTGGCAGTTCTAAATGGTATTAGCCCCGTCTTAAAGGTAATACTCATTTGGGTACCGGGGCAAAGGATATTGAAGGAAATTGCAGAGCCGAAGACCTAGCCAGGAAACGTAGATATCAATATTACACTGTGAGAAAGCAGAGGTAAGATTGAGATACACATGGCAACCTGCAAATTAAGGATTAGAAATAACTTTATTCACGTGATCAAAAGGTCGTGGTTAGACGGGACTAGGCTGCCATGGCCAAAAATTGATAGCAACAAAATCGAAGAACTGCTTCGCCCCTCAAGTGAAGTGGCCATGGCTTGTGTAACCGGTCACTAGCTATTTGGTAGACACGCTTCTAGATTAGGAAATTTCTCTCATGAATATTGCAGAAGTTGCAGAGATGAGGAAGAAGAAGAAACAGTTGAGCACTTCTTCTGTAGCTGCCCAGCTTTAGCTAAGAGCCGAGCGGGCTTTCTAGGAGGACACTTTTTCAGCTCTCTCACGGAACTATCCGATGTAGGAATATATCTTCAAAATGGTTGTATGCAGAATAGTGACTGAGGTTTCACAATGGTATCACAGTAGACCTGCAAGGTCTAAGTGAGTTGGTCATTTGACCGACTGCCACATAAACCTAACCTAATCTACTGTTCGCAGGCTGGAAGTTAGATGAAAACAAGCGAAACCATACGCCACATACCAATGGCTGCTCCGCTTTCCGGAAAGTACTTGAAAAAGCTAAAGATAAAAGATAACGCACACTTTACAAAAAAAAAAAACCTGCACGAAAGTAAAACTTCTGTATATGATTCTTGGGGACTTCGACTATCACCAACTAACTCTTTCTACAGTCGCATCCCTCCATGGGATGAGTGAACGGGAGGCAGTAGTTTGAAAGCAGCATTGG
This sequence comes from Rhagoletis pomonella, assembly GCF_013731165.1. NCBI lineage: Eukaryota > Metazoa > Arthropoda > Insecta > Diptera > Tephritidae > Rhagoletis > Rhagoletis pomonella. The sequence continues at coordinate 49,312,851 of NW_023458558.1, forward strand.
TTAACCTCTTCAGTTGAGAGTATCTTTTGTTGGAAACGATTCCTAACCTTAAATTAGGCTTCCAGAACATAATGACTCATGCTCTATTCGAGTTATGATAGGTATTGATCGGGGTTGTTGCGAATATTCGCTTCCGCATTAATTTTAACATTCGCATTCGCCTTCGCTTTCGCATTCGCAATAAACAATGCGGATCGTTTGAAAATGCGAAAATTGAAACCGAATTGACCGAAAATAACAGTTATTTTTTTACGAGTAACTTGGCCAAATATTTTTTATTCCGAAAAAAAAACTAAACAAGTTTGGTATCAAATGAAATTGGACTTAAATGCTTTAAAACTAAATGAAATGTCTAAACGAGGAAAGCCACATATTGAAAAATATATCAATAAAAAACGTTAAATAATTAAAGGATACTTTGGAAAATAACGGTGTTTAAACAACGATCTTGCCATGATGCTAGATTGTGAAGATGAAAGTTAGGAGGATACATCCGACATTTGCAGCCCCGATGAAATTCTCAGAAAGGAAGTTTTGCACGGTAAAAAAATATATATATAACTGAAAGTCCCCTCAACTTGTGCAGCGTCAATCTACAAGAATTTACAATTTTGTCAAATTAAAAGTTTTTCAAGATTGTCGCCTTGAACGAGTAATTATATAGTGGCGTAGGTTTGATTTACGACCCTTTAAAAAGTTTTTATTAAACACAATGTTCCAATTTGTAAATTCAGGTACTAAAAAAACACATTATTAAAAATTACTAACCTTTCCATTTTTTATTTACCTAAATCACCTAATTTATTCACCTAAATTATTTCTTACAAACCGCATCCGCGGATGTTAGCTTCCACATTCGCAACATCCCTAGTATTGATGCAAATGGCAGACAATGCTTTGTACAGTTAGACTAACGGTACTAAAATTTACCGTAAATTAATAGGTCCATTGAGCTAGCGGATCACTGTAATTTTTCTCAAGCTGAAAAAAGATAAATATTTTGACAAAGAAGGAGTACTTAAGGCCGTTGTAGACTGCAAGTAGACAAGAGGAAGGTTAGCCACGAAAAAAATCATATATATTGGATCCCAAGACACACAGGTTTTGAAGGTAATGAAAGAGCTGATGAATTAGATGGTAGAGAGCATTCTTCTAGAAAATGCCCTTTCACATTGCTACGGGTTCGGGAGCAACCAACCATTGGTCGTAAATGTTTCAGGCAACGTCACGCACGTTATTTTGGTCTACGTAAGGCTTTTACTGACCAGCTAACAAAACATAACCTAACCCTCCGTATCGATACAGGAATATTTATGTGCAAGCGAATATTTTTCACATTTTCGATATCGTTAATATCTATTGATGTTATCGATGTGTACGTTTATGTCACTTTGTGCACTGTTACCATTATTGATGTGTTCGAGGAAGTGATTATTGTTGCGGTTATGGTTATATATTTATCGATAAGTGTATCGGTTTTTTATTTATACTTTTTAAAGCCATCGATTAATTAAAACTAACGTATCAAGGTTCAATGCGATCAATGAGTTACGCAACTTTTGCGTAATTTCCAAATTGAAAATTTAATTGCCTTCGCTCTGCCCCAATGTTTATATCGCAGTTCAATTTCATAACGAAAATTGTCCTTAAAATAAGGAGTTTACACCAAATGTTGCATCTCGAACAAGTTTCCAAATTTGTTTTTTATGTACACACTCATAAATTATTTATTATTATTATTTTTTTTCTAGTTTTCAACACGCTGTTTTTATCAACTGCATGCAAGTACACAAATATATGTATGTACATATGTAGTATGCACAACGCATCCACAAAGGATTAAAAGCGTCTGTTGGCTTTTGGTGACGGCAGCACGGGAAAACTTCTCGCACTCCACTCACCGCGTTCATGCGGCCACACAGCAGCCGCGTTGGCTATGCATCATTTTTTTAAACGCACTTGCAACACACACACATACATATGCATGTAAATATGAACACTAACAGCAACATGAAGGCGACAAGGCTTAGGACGAAGCTTATAATATTCCTACATACATATATTTTACATCCGCCATTTAGGGCGCAGCATACATAGATAATTCAGCAAACGAGTGGGCTGATAGGCAAGCCGTAGCTGAAAGTCCTTTTGCTACGCGCTCATATATGTATATGTATATACATATTTATATAGTGCTTGCTCTTACAAGTCGATGACGACGACAAATGGTGGGATGCGGCAAGCAATTATTTTTATTTACTGCCAGCCTCTATGTGGCGCCATTGAAATGATTGCCCCAATACGGAGTTAATTTTTCAGCTGCTTAACGATCGGAAGTATCCATTTCGTGTGTCTGATTTAAATATGTGCCACATCGGATGGAATCGTGTTTGGTTGCCGCATATCGCAATGGTATTTTGTCAATACGAGTAACATTCCTGCTACATACATACATACGTTCACATGTGAAAATATGTATATTTATCATACATATTCTTGACTATAATAGGGAATTTACATGAGGCGATTTTTCAGGCGATTTTTAGTTGAAAGCAACAATTGCCTGGTGTAAACAGCCTTTCAACTAATCGCTTACAATGAAGTTGGTCGGCTCCCTACTTTCGTTCAACTTTTGGTTCAACTAATCGCCTGTGAAAGTTGAATCATGTAAATTCCCTATAAGATTCTAATGCCGTACAAGCACATACATACATACATATCTGCATATGTATATATGTTTGCGTTTGTGCCACTTTGCACGCACATTAAAAGCCATGTTAACTGGCGGCAGCAAGTGTTCGCGCGCTTGTCGCAAGGCGGCTAGTAGAGCAGCAGCAGCATTAAGGAGATACAGCCGCCCGCCCGCCATTGCTTCGAACTGTCATAAATGGGAGCGCGCGTGTGTGTGTGTACTTAGCAGCCAATAAATAGCTTTAGCTTAGCTTTTTAGATCGAAAAAACGATGATGCCACATAGAGTAGGCAATAATAAAAAAATAAAATAGTGTATAGCAGCTAATATGTAATGGGGATGAAGAAGTTGAAGAGGGCGTTGCCAGCTCACTGTTGCCGGGCTTAGTATTGCTGAACGTATGAGAGCTATCGGCGTGAAATGCTCAAGTTTATTGGAGTTTGCTGTGGCCTGTGTTTGATGTTGAATGTAATTTTCATTTCATTTCACTTTCCGCTTTGCTTTTGCAACTCCATTTTTTTTGTAATTTGTTGTTTTATCTTCTCGCTGTCTTCGCTTTAACAGATGCGTTCCCGCTTTACTTTTATATTTATTTGTGTGCGCTTTTCTTTCTTCTTAATATTGGTGGTGCCAGCTGTGTTAGCGTAAAAGTCATAAATGGATTTGCAAACACGCATAATATATATTTTTTATGTATGTTTGTATGTTAGGGTGGGCAATTGATTTTTATACTATGCGCGTATAGCACAATAGGATTCTACGTGTAATTCTAAATTTGCTGAAGAAACTATGGGTCTAAAAACATTGCAAATTGCGAAAATTGGTTTCGAAGAAGATGTGAAAATTTTCACTGTTGTGCTCGCTGGTAGAAGTTTTAAGAAGAATATAAGTGCAGAAATAGATTCCCCATATCAAAAAACCCCTCCTAGTAATTTTTTTACGACACTACAGCAAAAAGCTAAGAAACCTGCTTTCGCAATTTGACAAACTCAAAATTGATTTTAGACCCTAGGTTTCTTCGGCAAATTTGTTTAGTATTACACAAAGAACCATTCCGTGCTATATGCACATAGTCGAAAAAATTTCCAATACGAATTGGTCCGACCTAATGTATGTACATGGCCTTATACACTCAAGAAAAAACGGAAGATATCCCAAGCGATTTCGAAAACCTCCCTTCTTTCGCCGTACCTTTTCACCTCAGTACTACCGGAATCCTAAGGGACTTAACAGTTTTCCTTCCTTCAAAATGCGAGACTTGCTCAAAGTTTGATTCACCCCAAAATTTTAGACTCTTTTTATTTGTACAACGTGTATAAAAGTCATTAGGTGCGAGCCCAAACTGCTACGACGTCCTCTTTAAAAATATATGACCTGTAAATCGATACCTACCTAAGTGGTTTTGGCCGAGTCCAAAACAGCACGCCAGTCGCTTCCCTTTGTGCCTTCTGACGCCAATTGGAAATGACGAGTGAAGCCAAGTCCTTCTCCACCTGGTCTTTCCAACGCAAAGGAGGGCTTCCTCTTCCTCTGTTCCCAGCATCGATTACTTTTAGAGCTGGAGCGCTTTTGTCCATTCTAACGATATAATCTAGCCAGCGAAGCCGCTGAATTTTAATTAACTGCACTAAATATGTTTATATCGTTCCCAGCTCATCGTTAAATCGTCTTGAAATCTTGAAAGATTAAGATAGTTAAGCGGATTGTGGTAATGAATTGAGTAGATAAATACTCAAGGAGATGATGTTGGCAACTATAATAAAAAATGTGTAGCAACAAAAATTATTTATTAAATACTCAAGAAATATAGTTATCTAAGGGAAAACAGCTCGCTTTGTTGTAAATATTGAAACCTAATATTCACTGAAAATATCTCCCTCGTAGCAGCCGCAGTTGTGAAGACAGCTGTCGCTTAATAAATGTAATAATTTTTATAGCAAGAAAATTGCAAACTATTGGTTTTTAATTCAGACAAAAAATTTGTAGAAAAAATGATTATCCCGGCACAGCAACGCTTAAATTCCCAAATCAAAAGTTTTGTTAGTATAGATCGGCGATGGGCACTGCCTTGCCCGCAGGCAAAGCTCTTTTAAGCTTTCTATATTGTATTTTGTATAGGCGCGTGCAGAGTAAAAGCTCTCTCTGTCCATCGCTGGTATTGATACGCTCCATCTACTCATATATCCATATTATCATTTTTTTTTGTGTTGTTTTATGTTCTTAAAGCAAATATGAATACTTGTCACCAATTTGGCAAAATCATAAACACATAAAATCATTGTTGCGTCAGTTTTCCTGTCGCCTTCATTGAATTGGTTCCATGTTCTGTGTACAGCGACTTAAGTGTGAAAGCCAAAGTGTATATTACAGGCGTCTAGAATAATAATTTTGAGTCACAATTAAACACACATACACGCAAACTTTTAATGGGCTGTAGAGGAATCCACTTTTCGCTTTTGTAAACATATTCTGTGTGAATTAACGGAAGCTGAAAATAATAGGTATTATGTAAGTAGTAAGGGCTCAATCATATTTGTTTACAAGTGAAGCTGTGGCGTGAAAGGAAAAGAAGAATATTTCTGGCAAAAGGGGTAAGAGCTGATTTATTAAATTGTATTTTTCTCTAGACACGCGGCAGGATATACATACATACAAACATTTTATACTTTTGTGATGCGGGAAGGTTTGGTATTATAGAAAAATACTAGTTTTTAACCGACTTCCAAAAAAGGAGGAGGTTATCAGTTCGTCGGAATATTTTTTTTTTTATGTATGTTACCGCATATCTTTGGACCACGGCAACCGATTTCGATAATTCTTTTTGCATCGGAAAGGTAGTGTCTCAGAGGTGGTCCCATACTAATCCGATCCGATTAGCGGTTCATGAGATATATATATATATATTTTTTTTATATATGAGAGTTGAAGTCGGTTTTTTTTTTGCTAAAAATTACTTGTTATTTTTGTTATTAATATTGTGGCGTAATAACATTCGTCATCGATTCGCCACATCGCTCCTTGCTATTTTTGAACTCCGGTCGCTTAACGAAAAATTTTTCTTGTGAAAGCAACAACAAAGTTAGCTAGCAAGGATAGACGATAGCGAGTTTGGGTGTACCTCATTGAGCTCATTTGTTTCGCCACTGGCTAATTGTTGGCGAATTGATGAGGGTAATATTTATTTACACTTTTAGATATGTTTTATGAACTTAACATCACGATTTGTTTGTTAGAAAAAATGGAAAAAAGTTTAAGCGGTAGAAGTTAAAGCCGCTATTTCGGACAACACCACTCTTCTCTTCAGATTCCATTTTCTAGACTTCAGCGTGAATCGAACCCACATCATCGACGTGCAAAGTCAGCAACGTTAACCACTGAACTATGCACGCCCCGTAAACTCGGGTTGCCAATCCATTTACTTTTTCAAATAAAATATGCATTTTTGTAAGTTTTGGCTATTTTTCTTTATTTTATTTACTGTTTATTATTTTTTTTTATGAAAGTATAGCTCATTACTAAACAAACACCATATAAATCCTAGTTTCAGGCTTTACGCAAATATTGAGAAAATTCTGCAAAGTTTTACTTAAAATCAAAAATTTGTAATCAGAACTTTAAACAGATTTTGGTATGCAGCTTTTAAGCAATGGAAATGAAATGAAATGCAATTTTAAAAAATCTTTTTCAATGATTCTAGATTTATTAGCCTTGAAACAGCATTTCATTTGTCATATTATTATTTCGATATTTTGTGAAAGCAGAACACAAATATTCAGTTGTAATATCACTCATTCCTAGAATATTTTTCCATAACTTTGTACTTTGTGCTAAAGATTTTTGCCGCGCAAATTTTTTTTTTAAATTTCAAAGTAGGGAAACATGATGAAAATACGCGATTACTTTTGAAGCACGAGTGATATTCAACGGATTAATGTCAGACTCGGATTTCGACCAAATGCAATGTAATGAATATCAACCGAATCTAGATCTTTGAGTACTTCTTTACTTTTTCAACATTCTCCTGGTAGTCATCTTATTTGGAGTTTCTCATGTTGAAGATAAAATCCTTCGAAAAGTCAGCAATACTTTTTTTGGGTGTAGTTTCGCCTGAAAACTGGGGTGGAAAGTAAAATGTCAGCAAAAGTGACCATTTAAAGACGAAATTCTCCAAATAAGTAAAATCAGCTGCCCTAATTTTTTGGACCTATACATGTCATTTTAACGCAAAGGCGCCAAAATACCGAATACAGGGACCAATACCGAGATTTTTAAATTGGTTCGTAGGATATACGTTACTAAACGGAACCAGTTTTTAATATTTTTATTGAGCTTTGTTTGTACCACGATTGTTTATTAGGAAAAATTGAAAAAGCAACAAAGTCTAAGCGGTAGAAATTATAGCACTATTTCGGAGATCACCACAGCAATAAGCAAATGGATGTATAGAATTGACAACAACAACCACACTGTCGAGTTTAAATAGCGGCAAATCAGCTGCACTTGATAGTAGTTGGTTGAATAAGGAAAATGAATTAGCAACAAGAGTTTACGGGATGTACATAGCTCAGTGGTTAACGCTTCTGACTTTGAACATCGAATACGCAGGTTCGATCCCTGCTCAAGTCTATAAAAAAGAAGTCTGATGAGGAGATGTGGTGATCTCCGAAATAGTGGTACAACTTCTACCGCTTAGACTTTGATGCTTTTTCAATTTTTCCTAATAAACAATCGTGGTACAAAGCTCAATAAAAATATTAGAAATAAAATGTTAACAAGCCACGATAACATTAACAAATACATAGTTTAGGAAGAACCAGTTTTTGCTTTAAGCTTTTAACGGTAAATTGCAGATATCTCAAAAACCTATCCATGGAAAAAAAATTAACTCGATTTTTGGAATCACCGAGCAATTCTACATAGGAATTGGATAGTTGCATCCATAGAACATTTTGACTGTAAACCAGTGTAATTAACAGGTAGCCGAAGGCAACTATTATCACGTCCACAGCCATATGAAAATTTAGATTTAAAAATTTTGCCGTTACTTTATGTAATGAATTTTTGCCCCCCAACTAATTGTTGCAACTACACACAGTAAATTCCTAGTTCACGTTATGATCAGCAAGTGATGACATTCATTTCCATATTAATTTTCAGCGATTTTAATTGCGATTGTGGAAAGCAGTTTAATTGCACTTAAATTTCTAACAGCATCTCCCATTATTCACCATTAAAACACATAGCTTTATAAGAAATACATACGTATGAAAATTTACATAAATATGTATAAACACCTTCACCTGAAAATGGTATAGTATGTATGTATATGTGAGAAAATTTTAAATAGAATATCAGATAGACACAAACGCAAACAAGACGCGCAATATTTTAACGCACATAAAGTGAATGTAAGCCAGACCATAATTTGGCCTATTAACCTGTAAATGAATGAAGAGGATGCCGTACACGAAAGCGCCTCCAATTACATACCTTCATATGTACATATGTACAAGTACATAAACATACACATTCGAGAACAAATTTACAAACAAGTACTAAGTAGTTAGGTGTGCAGTGCAACATTTTGCTAAAAACAGCATTACAAACTCACCTGTATACAAACATTCTCACGCGTGTGTATGTACACTACTTACCTCCGTATTTACATACATATGTTTATATATAGGTAAATTATCTCAAAGAAGCGAAAACCGGATATACGAGCGAGCCGAATGTTATTTATTCGTTAGCCGAATTGCTGGAAATTAGAAGAGAATGCTCTCGTTTAATTTTCCGAAAACTCTCTTAACTCGTTATTTGTTTTCGGTTACATGTATGCTATACTTAACACTCGTAGACTCTCTCTCTGCCCAGAAAGTGAAAATGAAACGAATCTACGAAAAAGCAAAGCAAATCTAACGTTTATTGTCGAGTGAAAATCGCTTTACTGTTACAGCCTTATGCATGCGATTTCCGTTTTGAAGTGAGCATTTTTGCGCTTCGTTTATTAAATTAATGAATTTGTGTTTAATTAAAAACGAATGTGTGAAAATATGCTCTTACATGTGTACTTACTTATATGAATGTCTTTGTGTGCATAGGTAACGTCTGTAGACACTTGTAACTCTAGAATATGCATATATGTATGTAGCATTAGGGTGGTAAAAAAAAAAAAAAAAATTGTAGAAAAAGCAAGCAAGAAACTCCCACAATTTATTCAAATGCAAAAAAAAAACAAAACATGGCATGAGAAAATTTTAAATTTTCGAAAAGTCAATATCATTAGCTAGCGATTTCAAAAAGTTAACATTGAACTATTGAGATTTAAAAAGAACTCTCTCCCAAGAGATCAGGCTTATATAACTTCAAATATTGAGCACTCGGAACCTGTACAGCACCACCCTGAACTCCACAGAAGGGATAACTTTGGGGTGGTGCTGTACGTCGTCTGGGTGCTCATAATTTAAATAAATAAATTGAATATTTTTTCATCAATTTAACATGGAAAAATTCGGTGGCACGTGTATATGTTATAATTTTTGAAAAAACAACGTATTTACTTTTTTAGCACTCGAACAAATTGTGGGGGTCTCTTGCCTTTTACGCACTACACAATTTCCTGAAGTGCCTTTATTTATATAATCGGTTAGGCGCCAATCAAAGAGAAGACCAGGAAAAAGTTATCAGAGATAGGTGTGTCTGTCTTCACTTCGGAAACGATGCAGTTAGCCTGAGTGATACTTTTCTTATGGAGCTCACAAATTTCTCCAATGATATTTTTTGCTTTCTTCGCTAAAGATTCATAAAAGAATATCGATCTTATCGTAGAATTATCAGTCCATAGTATATCTCTAGGCAGCCTACCGCACGTTTTGCTTCAGACTTGCTCACATTGCCAAACTATGGCGAGATTTCATTTGAATTTTCTTTAGATATACTCTTGATACTCTAAGATTGGTTGGTGTAAGACTGTTGTGCCTTTTCGACCCGTTTAGAGAAGTAACAAGACTAATGTGAAAAGCGTTGCATACTAGAGAAACGCTAGGTACTTGAACATCCCATGAGTATTTGCTGCTATACGCTTACTTACACAGAGTTAATCAACGTATCTTTCCATCATTCTAGACACTATGATAAATACAGATTCGCTTACACCATAACTCTGTAAGTGCAAGCAAAAATTGTGATAATGATTTCTTCCCGGAATTTTCGTTAACAATAATTTTACTAGTTTTGACGCAATTGCATGCAACATTGTGCTTTTATGGCGCATTACTTTGTTGAAATTATTTAATAGAAATTATTTTACACTTTCACTACTATTTGTTTGTTTTTTTCGTTGTTTTTCTTATAATATCCAAATATAATATCCAAATTTTCAATATCATGTCATGTGAGCGACAATTTTGTGTCGCAGCAGCTTAACTGCAACACGTGCAACTCGACCAATAATGCAACATGAATTTAATTTCCATGCTTTGCATTGTTCAGCCGTTTGTTTTGTTTGTATGTCCGAAAGGTGTGCTATCCTGTGAATTTATTTGTATTTGTGTGGAGTATTTGTGAACGTAGCGTTGCGTCTTTTGTGTGGCATGAAATTAAAAAATTGCTATCTTTGTATAACTGAAGTGTTAATGCAATTTGTATGGGGCTGGCCCAGCAAAAAAAAAAACAAACAAATAAAATGTCGCATTGTTTGAACAAATAGTTAGGCGAAGAGTTCTACTATAAACACAAGTTAGCTGCATATGCCCGTTTGTACACAAATGCAGTGCCGGTACAAGAAATTGGTTAAAGTAGGAAAATTAAATCTTTTTCTTTCCCATGTAGTAATGCGCAGGAATGTAAAAAAAAAAATCAATAAATACTTCGCGCTCACATTTTTGTGCATGGAAGGACAAAAATAAATTGCTCTTATCTAGGAGCACGACTCTCAAACTTATTCGAACATGATTTCATACTTTCTGAAATAAGCGAAAAGAAAATAGACGACACCGTTCGTCTGACATTTAAATATTGTAAGTCAAAAAAAGCAGCTAAATATCTGTACTCAAGAACGTCTAAAAACAGGACTGTTCTATAAAACAAAAAACACAGGTTTTAGCAAGCGGCGACACAATGAAGCAGTTATTGAACCTATCGAAAATGAATTTATACAATCATCTTTGCACGACAGAATCCATGTTTTTTTAGTATTACTCGCAAGAGTTATTCTTCTATTGTTGGATCCAAAGTAACCAATGCTCTTCAGCACTTCGAAGTTATAACTTCCAACAGTTTCGTACGTCCCATTAGTCGTCGAAGACTTTTTGTAAGTTGCCATCAATCATTTTTGTTTGCTGACCTTACGGCCCAGGTGCTGAGGCCAACGCTGTCAACATCATATCGTTTTATTAAAACAGTCGCAAGAAAATGGGTCGCTTTTTCAAAAACCTCATTCGGTCTCGAAAGGTGTACTCTAGACGTATTTCACAAGATTTCCATGTTCGCAATGAAAAAATCAACGCCGACCCTAAGATCGTTTGGTTGCCTTATTTTCTGATAAAAATGCTCGCCCCATTCCTGCCTGCCAGCATCTTTCTGTTCCTTTTTCCAACCACTTGAAAATAAATATATATCACCTATTCCTTATTTTGGTGTCACAAGGATATTTCTCTGAATAGTCGAGACTAAATTTCCTCAATGTACCACCGAAGAGGATGGCTATGCCACTCGCTTTCTGCAAGCTCTTACTAAGGGAGAACTTCGTTGGAGAAGCGGCCTCCAGATAGGAGCGCACGGAAAACTGCAATATAACGAAGCTTACGTGGCCAAAATGGGATGTACGGAGATCGAGAGAAACTCTCACTCCCAATAAAGGCGATATGTCACTGGTCATTGGTCTGCCCACATGACATATCCTGATAGGAAGCAGGCACGCAGAACGCCTCGGGGTTAGTCACAACGACTACTGCAGCAGCTGCCACGACGAAGAAGAGTCTGAATCAATAAGGCACTTACTCTGCGATTACCCAGCACTAGGCAGGAAAGACAGAAATTCCTTGGTATAGGTCTTCTAGGCAATCTTAGCGCAACTGCTAAGTTTGGAATACGGCAGTTGCTAAGGTTCGCAGACTCCACGAATTGGTTTAAACAGTAGGCGTTTTGGATCCATGTGGTATCACAATGGGCCCTGACCGGGCTTAAGTGTGCTGGCGCCCTTTGGGCCTGGCAGCCACTTCAACCTAACCTAACCTAACCACCGAATATACTTTCTCCTTCGCTGGGTGAATATTATTAAATTAAGTCTTCTAAGCAGAGTCTATCTCCAGTAGTTTATTGACGGGGTGAATCCGTTTTTCTGAAATGGAATACATATATTCGGAGGGGTAAATCAACCTCTTATTAAAGAGCACTCCTCAGATTTCACTTTGTATACTCATACATATGTAGGTAAACATGTGCATAAAAACACCTTGTGGCAACAACAGCAAGGCAAGACGCATACACGTATCTCAGTACAATTACATTAACGAAAATGAAACACAATTTCTTTCTACGCTTTGTTTGTTTTCACACAACTAAGTTTTCGCAATATTTGTATTTGTTTTAGCCTTTCATTTTATGCTGCAGCATTCATTATCAATTTCATTGTTTGTATTTTTCTCACACGTAAACAACAATTAAAAGTTTTTCCAACGGACATTGGGCCACACTAACTTATATACACATACATACATACACACATACATACGTATGTACTGTATATGTATACATAGACATCCACCTAAACCTTCGGTCTTTGCATGCCACCCGCGTATGCTCCAATCCGCAATTATCGCTTAACAAATCTACTTCCTTTTAATATCTTCGCCAAATGCGTCGAGTGTACACAAGGCACGAATAGCACAGCAACACGAAGAACAACAACAGCATTCGAGTACTAAATGCTACCGCTATAACAGCAAAAATAATAAGTAACAAATTTAGCTTCATCAACGAAAACAAATACAGCATCAGCTTGCTTGCACAACACCATATCATCCTTGCTAACACCCAGCAATCACAACAACATGGGCATTCCTTCACCACTGCCTACATACTTACATACATACGTATGTAACAGCAGCAATGAATAATGACAAAAGCAAATCGAAGGAATTTCGTAATTTACTCTCAACGCCAGCATTTGCATTGGTATCGGAATTGGAACAGCAAAAACAACAACAACAACGAGTGCAAAAAACCGCAACAATACCAAATAGTGTTTCTATTCCAATGCGTAGCATTGCCCAAAACAATACCGTTACCACGCCTCCGCATTCCACCACTCATGCCTATTGCGTTTCAATCGGCCTTTCGTTCCGCTGCGTGGTTTGTTGCGAAATAGCCACTTTTATTGTTATTGGGTAGTACAATTGTGAAAATCATCTCTTCATCGGATGATAATAAAACTGTTTTCGTTCGCGTTTCACTGCTGGTTGTGCTTTTGGTTGCGGCCTATTGTGGTGTTGTATAGTGGGTAAGGTCTTGCATTTGCCTTGTAGAGTTGCCAACTGGCAAAAGTTATTTGAATGGATGATTGAGCTTTTACTTGCGAAAATCTTTAAGTTTTCTTAAAATTTGTAATAACAAGTATTTATTTGTTTTAATTCAACTAAGCTGCCAGGAATAAAAAAAGCACAATTTATTTATATCAACATTTAAAAAAGTGGAATGAGCTTAGTGATGTACATTCTCGGAAACTCGAACTCTGCAAAATAGAACAAAATAATTTACCCAAAACTTATAAAACACTTGGTTCATCTGAAAATTAAAGTACTTGCCTCTGAAATTAAATCGATCTGCTACCATATCGACGGTTGAGTGGACGATCAAACTATATCGGTAGCTGGTTGAAAAACTTTTCAAGAACGCCCTAATTCTGAAATTAAGTTGAGATAGGGTATAAAAAAATGTCTGCCAAATTTTCCCAAAAGCCAATTGACATATTCTGATTACTTAACATATGAACTAAATACACACAGGCAACTTTTGCGACCTTTGTTTAATATTTGAATTTAAGAGGGACCCAATTTTCACTACATACACTTATTCTATTAAAATCCACAAACTTTTTAAATTAAAAGGGCGTAATTTAAAAACTTTAAAACCTGCTCTCAGATTCGGATTTCTTACGACAAACTAGACATGCGCAACTGAGGCAAGTAATTAAGCGCATGCATTTTCGCATGGCAGGGCTCATGGGTGACAGCAATGTCTAAATATGTAATAGAGAATTTAAAGATAAAGTAGTTATAGAAAACATTCACATCGGAACAATAACTGGTATGGAAGATCTACCTTATAAAGCACGAATTTAAATGATTTTCACTACTGTGTGTGATCGATAAGTAAACCGATCACACAATTTAAGAGTTTTGTCCGCCTACACAAAGAAGTTATATCGCAGAAACTTGTATCTGAACAATCAGTGGTATAGGTATAGGAGATATAGCTTACTTGGCAACGAACTTGACAATTTTCTCAGAGACTTTTTACATATGATTATTTAGAAAACACCTCACGTAATTGCCCGGTTTTAACCATCCAAATGAAGAAGTCTTAAAGTAAACCCCATATCTGAACGATCAGATGTCCGGAGGCTATAGGTTATGGTAGTCCGATCTTTGTAATTTTCACAGAAAGATTTTTCTTGACAATTAGTGAAAATAGTGCAAAATACTAAAAATAACTTAAGATTTTTTTGGAAGGAAGAGAAAATAGCATAAAAGAAGAGCCTTATAAAAATATGCCTACTTGCAGAGCCCTAAAAAACCTCTTGATCAGAGCCTTAAAAGAAACTTATAAAAGCACAGTATACATTAAGAAGCTTATAAAAACACTGCTATTCACATTTTATACCATGTCCCCACCGGAGATACCACGTAGGTATGGCCGTTGGGTTGGTTATCCCGATAACCCACTCCATTTAGCGTAGTTTCGCCATATAAAATTGACAGCACTTAACCATTTTACTGAGATGGTTAAATGCTAAACAACTCGAAACCACGTCGAAAGTCTGATACAACCCTGTGTTTTCCCGCCATCTGTGGCTCATTAGCGTCAAAATGTAAAAAATTCGTTCCTTACTAGTGTTTGGAGTTAACTAAGATCAGATTTGATTTACTCCAGTTTTTGAAAAAATTTGAAATCTACTACTCTACTCTGCTTGACTGCAAATCTATTCCGTTTTTTTTTTCATTCATGTTATGCCCCTCTTGGGGCCGTTTTTGTGTGTTCACCACCGGTTTCAGTAAAAAAATTGAAAGTTAGCCAAATCTCAATGTTAAAAAGTAACTCTTTCATAGCAATGTGTCAATAAAGTAACTTGGTTATTTTTTGATGTATGGCTGTAGAAATTGGCGGATGCAGAACTTTACTTAAGTTGTTAAAAAATATGTGTAGAATGAAATTTATAAAAAGTAAAAGGTTTAGATCCTATTGCTCTTTAAAAAATTAAGTGTTAGAAACGTTCTACTTAATAGAAAATGCTAAAAATTACCTAAATATGTAACGTATTATCCCTACATTGACTCGCGTTCTTATATTTCCATGAATAGAAAATATTTTAGTCATACAATTAATGTCAGAAACGAAAATAAAAAATTCAATCTAGCACGGAAAATTTGTTTTCATTCAGATTTTTAGTCCTGAATCGAGTTTTGGAGCTCCGAACACTGTTCTCTACATTTGTACAGCTTTATAAACCTCAAACCGCAGTGTGGACAGCAATAGTTAGTGATGTGGTTAAGTTCGATTTGAGATGGTTAACTTTTTGGTGGGGACATGTTATTTGAGATTTGTGTTATCCGGGTAATAAGAAATTTTAGCATAGGGACGCTAAAATGACAAAATAAAACGCTAAAAGCATAGACAGACGCCAGAGTTGATCCGGATCAATTAGTTAACTCGGAATTTTCTCGGGAATTAACTGCTGTTGATCCGGATTAAGTCCTAGAGTATGTTCCCAAATTTAACTAGGATCAATGGAATTTTCGACAACAACATTGACCAAAACTCAGAGAGTGTAAAATACAGAGAATATGTAAAACAAGCATGGACACAGACCTTCTAATAGATAATGCAGTCACCGTACTAATTCAGATAGGAATCCAATTAAAATTGAATAACAACTTATCTGAAATAGTATGGAGACTGCATTACCGACTACAATGTGGATAGCTATGCTAGTTATAACCATTCCTTGTGCTCTGAGCAAACAAATACGAGTGGTGAGAGCTGTGTACTACAAGTTTGCAGGTCCCAGGTTCGATCCTTGGTTGGAGCGATTGCCAAAAAATTTTTTGTTTTTATTATTTATTTATTTATTTATTATTTGATTTATATATTTAAATTTACTTTGTTTTCTTTTCATTCGTTTTATTTTATTTCACATTTTTTTCTTTATTTTACATTTTTTTATTATTAGTTACTTTGAATTTCTAAACTTTAATATTACTAAAAAAGTCAAAAACAACTAAGTACAAAAAACAAAAAAAAATATAGAAGGTATAATTGAATCAATAAAAAAAGTTAAATGAAAAAAAATATATAAATAACATAATAAAAATAAAATATTCTACTCGCCGTGGGATTCGAACCTACGTCCTCGCGGCTCATTAATCCGCTGCCGTGCCGTCTGCCAAGGCACGATTTTGATCAGATTAATTGATTAAGATATGTTATTCTACATCAGGTGATTTCCGCAAGATATGTATGGGTCATTCCATACAATATTTACAACTCAATATTTTTTTTGGGGTGAAATATATATTTTTACATTCTTTATCGAAAACAAGAAGACACATATTTTTTTTATTTTTTTGTTGTTGTTTTATTATTTATTTCGCCACGATATTCGAAAATTTCGAAAAAAAATTCCCGAAATTTTGAGCTCACGGGGAAGTATCTTTTTCAATTGTTTGCAGTTAATAAACTATTTGTCGCAGAAATCAGTTAAGGTATCAAAATGTGCGTAATTACCTCGGCTTTCCACGAGAGTGTTAGATATATTACAATAAAAAGTTTTTTTTTTATTATTATCATGTTTGATATTTATCTTTTTCCACCTTAATAGTTGTCAAACTCTAAGGAGTAAAAATTTGAGAACGGAAACACCAAAACTGCACAAGTTACGGGTTTTTTCATACCTGGGTACATAAACTTTGGTATAGCGATTGTCAGAATCCCTGAACTTGAAAAATGGTATACAGATCCATATTCTTATGGCCAATATTAAGTTAACGAATTTTGGCGTTTTTGTATCATTTCAAAAATTGAGGTTTTCCTAAATTTCAATTATTAAGATTGCACATATAGAGCGTTAATATCCTACATACATAAACAGGTGTATTAAAAATTTACATATAAATAATCTCATATAGAAATCAATATAACACATCTTTGTTTCATATCCCCTAACCGCCACTACATCGAACCCGCAGCTGATATTACACTTTAAAATGGCAACAAGCATTTGCTATCTACATTAAAATTAAACACATCCTTAATTATTGCCGCACCTTAAAAAATGTCAATGCACAAACCGATACTTAAACCATACCGCTTTACGCCCGCACTAAATTCACACATTAATATTCCTAATATCTCTATCACTACAATTGCTATTAATGAACTTTATAATCAAAACATTTAATAGCTGCACTTATTCAAATGAACTATTCAAAACTATTGTTTCAATACCACTTTGTTCCGCCGTTGCACCAATGAGAGCATAGAGCAGCATCCAAGTTGTTGCGCCTGCTTTCGCCTCCCCTCCACCGGCAAACGGAAGTACGTGCCAAAGAGAGGATGCTCACTCCTATAGTGCTCACTTCCGCACAACACTCGTTACTCGTGGCACAAATAGAGTATCAGCATCCGGCTCCGCGCTCGCACGACACGCATGCAATGGGTGACGCCCGAATATCCACGTTGCTGTCGTTGTGACGAATGTACTAAAAGCAGTTATGCTCATTCTCAGCACCCGAAGTGGCTAAAGTGGCAACTCGTACACGACGTCAATGCTGACTTCCGCCGCAGCATCGCGGCTGTTGCCAAATTGCTGCTGAAGCTGTGAAGTTGGTGCTAGTGTCGAGTCATGTTGATGGGGTGTTGCCCCCGCTGTTGCTGCGCCCAACTGCTATTTATTTATTAGCGCTGTTAATGCGATTCCTTGCTGTTCCCAGAATTGCCGTTGCCGTTGCTGTTGCTACTTGTCTATACAGCGACGAAGACTGTCGCTGTTCCTATTCGCCGCCATACGATGCGACGACACTCAAGTGAAACTGAAACATACAGACTGTGCTCGGCCGCCGACCACTTGGTGGTAGTCAGTCTCTAAGGAACTTTTGTGCGGTTCGGTTCGATTTGGTGTACTTCGGGCTGAATATAAATCTATCGTTTGTTGTACGTTGCTCGCTACATGGATGTATATATAATGCAGTTTTCGCTGCGCCTCTAGTGTTTGGCCCACATTGCGAATGCGTCCTCATTACGTGCATTTTACTGTAAATTTTAAACAATAAAAAGGATTTCAACATATACAAGTATTTAAAAACCTGTTTTTTTTCGTGGCTTTTGAACTGCAAAGTGAAGTGATGAGTGCTAGGCAGCAAGTTGAAAATTCGCAAGTACATAGCCGCTGTACCGAGCGTCAGTGATAGCGCGAGTGCGAGTAGTTAGAAAAGTAAAATACAAAAAAAAAGCAATTAGCTTTGGCTGCTGTTGGTAGGCTAGCAGCGCATGAGCATTCAGCTACGCGTAACACCTTGCTAGTACATACATACATACATACATACGTACATATTTACAGCAGTGCTAATTGTTCGGTGTTAAATTGATGCAAACGAAATTTCGATTCGCAATAAAATTTTCTGCGAGCGCTGTGTGAACCCCTTTTGTGGATATTGTGGCCGACTTTACTAAATTCTGCAGCTTTACCGGTCGTTTGTTTTGTTTTCGTGTGTGCGTGTGCACTGCGCAGTCGTCGAAATTAATTGCTGCGACAGGTAACTATTAACTTTTATTGTCGTGCTTACTAGTTATTGTTATTGTTGTTGTGGCCACAAGCTGCGCTGATAAATTAAGTCGTTTTTGCCAGCGTGCATTCCTCCTATTATATAAGTACATAATACATGTTTGCGTCATAAACTTAAACGCTAAAGTGATTTCCAATCGTGTAAATCGTTGAAGTACTAAAAGTTATTTGTGTGCATTGCCACTGCCAGTATGCAGTAAAGGCAGCATATATGTATTTGCCGCAACAAACACTTCAACCTTAAGTGTCGTGACAGTCAGTTTGCCATAAAAAAAAAGCTTGATGTACTCGCTCGCTGCGGCACCTGCCCGGCATAGTAACACGTACTAAATAAGTTCGCATCCTTTGCGCCCACTTTTGGTCGGTGGTGTATAGGTACATAGCCAGTAACGTGCCGGTGCCGCACAAAAATACCCAAGCTGTGCCGCATTGAGGCTGCGGCGTGCTGCTCTATTGCTGAACGCAAGTACGGCTTGGTCGTCGTAAAATATCGCCGGTGAACGTGCGCGGATTAGAAAGCCACCTAAGCAGTTGTGCGGCCGTGCGGTGAGGGTGGCAGCGAGTTGTTTGTGCGCTGCTGCTGACTCTTTTTATTCGGGTAAGTGCCTATGTAATTGGATATATGTATGCATTATATCTGCCTGTATTTTAGTGAATTGTATGCACGTGCGAGAATGTATGCTCATCGTTCGTTTGCTACTCAACGTACTTATTTGCAGTTAGGTGACTTGTCTCTCCCCCCCAAGCGCTGTTTCGGCAAATTTTGTGTGTTTATATATTTATGTATATGTACATATTTAGGGATAGAAAAAATATATCTACATATATACCAAGCCGACGACGATGTAATTTCAGTTTAGTATTCTCATGTTGTAGCAGTTGTTGTAACGTAATTCTATTTTATATATATATTTTTTTTTTGTTTTTGCTTATAAACATAAGCGCCAACAACAACAACGTTTTCACTTTTCTCTTTCATTTCTTTCTTTTATTTGAGCGCAAAATAATTTACAACGTCAGCTGTTCGTTACATTCATACCACACACACCCACATCCACCCACACACATATAGGCCACACACTTTTTATTTATTCAAATAGATTTTTTTTTAGCATTTTATTGCTTTACGCTTTGCTTGTTGCCACAACAAGCAGTCGTACGTACAGCGCTGTGTGTCGCAAACGCAATTTTGTTGGCAAAATAAAATATTTTGCTAACGGTAATTGGAGGCACGCACCTCCAGTGGGGTGGCATGGATTTATGATGCGTTGGAATTCGGCGTTATCTTCTCTCGCTTGGCTGCTACAATTACGCTTCTACTAATCATACTCACGGCTTATGTGTTTGTGTGTGTGTGCGCACCGCCACTGTGAATTGAATTTGTGGCCCAGTGACGTGTGATAAGCGCTAACGGCCATTGGGAGGCGTTAGCGATGCAAATTTGTTGTCGCGCATAGTAATCGTAGCCGGTGGTTGGGTAGTTGGTTTGCAAGTTGGCAGTTGGTGAGCTGTAAAATTGGCGGCCAATAAATGTGGCGAGTAATTATTTTTAATTATCCAGTCCTGATCGTAATAAATATAATGCAGGTCTATGGTTGCAATGCAATGTTCAGTGGTTTAGGTGTTAGATGCGGCAGGTTAAAGATAACTATGATCCTTGTATGTATATTAGAGTGGTCCCAGTTTTTTATGGGGGGAAAAATTTTCAGCGTAGAGCATGTGGCACGCTGTTAGTTTGTTTTTCGTTTTGGTATTTGTTATATATGTACCAACTTTAAATTTTCTACTATAACCAAGACCCTCAATATCCTTGAAATTCTCTACTGAGTCCCTTTGAAACCCTCAAAGATATTGATGATTTTTATAAAACGCTGGTGTTTTCATGACAACTTAAGCTTGTGATATTATTTTAGCTAATCTACATTTGAAAGTATCTTAGGTTGCTTAACTTAATAAAGCATCCTCTAAATTTATACTTAAAAACGTAAAGTTTGGTGCCAGCCCCTAATTCGGTAAAGGTAATATTTTGGAAGGTGCCCTGAAACTTATCTCGGAATTTTTTTTTGGACCACTCCAATGTACATATGTATGTATGTAAAAACAGCGAGAATCGCACCTAACCCAGGCGACAAAATTAGAAAAAACGGCGTTTTGACTGCGCTTATTTGTGATATCTTGAAACTGTATGCCTTCCGCGATTCGATTCTTTACTCCATTTTATTTTGCATAAAATTATCAGACTTTCAGATTATTCTGACTTAGCTGACTGGAAGAATAAATTACATGAAATTACTAGAATTTAATTTGAACTTGGTTCCAGACAGCACCGACAAGTGTATGTGATACGATTCGGTGTTTTGAAGACACCTTCTCGTTTGTCTTCTAATGGCGCAGCTTCCAACAGGGTATTATTTTTGAAAAGGCTTTATTTATGTAGAAAGCTTTTATTTATGTAGAAGCACTCCTTATTTTGCCTTCTGTGTATGAGGTAACTCCTGGGTTCCGTCAAACTGAGAGTGGAAGACCCATTTCATCTATGTTGAAGAATTAATTGAAAGTAAAGAAAGAATTTAAAGAAAGAATACAGTGACCCGATCTTTGTTAATTTTACTGTAAACTATCTGTTGATAATGAGTGAAAATTGAGTGAGAAGTTATAACAAAGAATCTCATGTCTGAACAATCAGTTGTATGGGAGCTATATGTAAAAGTGACCCGATCTTTGTTATTTTCACTGTAAGAATTCTGTTGATAATCGTTGGAAGTATTGCAAAATTTCATGTTCCTAGCTGCATAAATAGAGGAGTCATAACGAAAATTCTCATAACTGAACAATCAGTTGAATGGGAGATATATGTTATAGTGACCCGATCTTTGTTATTTTCACTGTTAATATTCTGTTAATAATGAGTGAAAACGGTGAGAATTTCCATGTTCCTAGCTGCTTAAATGGAGAAGTTATGGCAAAAAATCTCATATCTGAATAGTCAGTTGTATGGAGGCTATAGGTTATAGCGACTCGATCTTCGCCATTTTATCTGAAAGTATTGTTTTGATAATGAGTGACAACAGTTCAAAATTCCATGTTACTAGCTACTTAAATGGAGGAGTTATAAAGAAAAATCGTATATCTGAACAACCAGTAGTACGGGAGCTATAATTTATAGTGACCCGATCTTTGCCATTTTAACTCTAAGTTCTCTGTTGATAATGGGTGGCAGTATTGCAAAATTTCATGTCCTTAGCTGCATAAATGGAGAAGTTATAACAAAAATCTCATATCTGAATAATCAGTTGTATGGGAGCTATATGTTATAGTGGTCCGATTCTTCCGGTTCCGACAAATGATTAATACATTATACAAATACACCCACCTACCAAATTTCATCCGGATATCTCGAAAACTGAGAAACTAGATTGCATACAAACAGACGGACAGACAGACAGACAGACATACAGACAGACGGACAGACGGACATGGCTAAATCGACTGAGCTCGACGTTCTGATAATTTAAGTATACATTTTAATGGGTCTATCTCTTCTTATTCTGGTACTTACAAACATCGGACCAAAGTTATAATCAGTGTTGCCAGAACTTTCTGGGCCAACCGGCTAGATTGGCAAAAAAAACGGCTAAACTGTTTCAACTAAATTTCACATGTTTTATTTAAATATATCATAAGTAGAAAGACTAGTTCTTGGGGAGAAGTGGCAAATTCAAGCTGAAAAAAATTTGACGGCAAGAATTTGCAATTAGAAAAAACATATGAATGTGGCACATGGGTGCATTTTTTGTCGACAATAATTTGAATAAACAGGTTCGTCAAATTTAAAAATTTACAAACTTGAGCGATTTATCGTAAAAAATTTAAGTAAAGACTTATCTACTTAATTAGTTTAGTTAATTCCAATGATTTGAAACGTACTCGTAACGCAATCTCAACCAGAGTCGATATAGGGAACGCGACAGTTAGTACGGCAAAGAAATTGAAACGTATGTTGAAGAAAGTCGGACTAGCAAGAAATATACATGTAGATCCTGTTTTTTGTCCCGCTGAAAGAACTTTAAAATTCTATACAAATTTCTTATGTTTTAAATGCAACCGTGGGCACTAGCTGGCAGAGAAACTTGCAACTGCAAATTTGCGTTCGTGTAGAAATGTGCAAGTTTCTCTACTTGAGAGAGAATTTGGGAGCATTTTTTCTTACTAACTGATATTTTGAGTGATAATTTTCGCTGGATTTTGGACGAACAAACCTATTGTCTTCCTAGAGAGTTTTGCTTTATATAGAAATTTGTGCTCTTTTACTTTCATTTTTATTTATTTCAGTGCTGGTTCTTTTAATTCAAGTTGGCCTTCGGTTTTTGGAATTTAAATAAGTTCTCAGGAAAAAAAAGTTAGTTTAAATAAGCCCATATGTGTACATAGTGCTTGAAAATATCAATTTATTCCTTGCCTTAAAACATTAAGCGTGGGCAACAATGATGTTTTGTAATTAAGGCAGGATTGAATATACGCTATCTGGGAAGACAATACCTGTAACATTTATTCTTGGAAGTATATCCAAACACAAACGCCTGTTAAGCAAAGAGTGAAACAATTTGTAATTTTCTAAGTTTGCGAATAAAATTTCACACTTAAATTTAAGTCATTGATAACAAACATTTTATGAAGAAAGTCCCCGTTACGGCTTTCTTTGAAAAAAAAAAAAATTGTTTAAAATAAATATATTCGAAATCGGCCCAATTTTATATAACCCTGCCTCCACGATAACGCTAGTAGCCATTTCTAACAGATTTTGGGTCGCTCAGTCAAAAATGGAAACATATATCTTTGAATTTTAAGAAAACAAAGAAATAGCAAAATCGGCTAAAAACGGCTAATTTTTTTTACAAAACGGCTAACAAATCGGCTTCCGGCTAGACCGAAATTTCTCCGGCTGTTTGCTATTGCAGCCGGCTAAATCTAGCCGGAAAACGGCTAAAATGGCAACACTGGTTATAATACCATTTCATGCTCATGAAAGGTATAAAAATCACACTAACAAATATCAAAGTTCTCTATGGAAAGAAATATTAAATTTTTTTCTGGAAAAAACTTTCACGTCCAAATTTTTTTCTATAAAAAAAAAATGGTTTTGAAAATTTGCCATTTCAAAAAAAAAAAATTTAAAAAAATCACAATGGTAGCTCTAAGTATTGCGCAATATTTAAGTATAGTACTAAGTACTAGTAGTAAGGTTGCACTCTACAATAATTTGAGTTATGATTTTTTTTTACACCGAAGTTGACTAAAATGTGTACACTACGAATTTATAAATTTTTAAAATTTTTTTAGATTTTTTTTTTTAATTCTGCAGTTTTGTAGCACATTAAATTTTAGTACAATAAAGTACAAGTTCTTGTGATTCTAATTTTTTTTGAGATGGCATATTTTCAAAAATTACTTTTTTATGTGAACTTTTTTTAAAAAATATTTTTTTTCATAGATAATTTTGATGTGTGTATGTGTGATTTTTTTTTTAATTTTTCCTCGCCTTATTCTCGAGATATTTGGAAAACTATTAAACCGATTTATTTGGTTTTTGTGCTGTAAAATTTTTAAAAATGTATTAATCAAGCCCAAATTTGATATTTATATATTACTAGCGAAAACCAGCCCGTTCCGCTGGTCGTCTTTAAAAAAATCTAGATTAATTAATTAAATTAAGCCGAAAAATACTGTGTGTTTTTTATAAAAATTCTCGCGCATGAATAGTAATGAAAGAAGTTTTGAATAGTAGTAGCAATTAAAAAACGTTTGATGTGATTTACTTTATTACTTTTTTTATTGTAATGCTCTTTGGTATACAATATTCTTCGTTTTTCCATGCGTTGTTGAATAAATGAACAATACCGATGGCTTACCAACTCTTGAGCATGAAACATAAAGTTGGCCATGAGAAAAACATGGGTATTCTAAATCAATACCACAAATTGATAAAGTTTGGCCTTGTGACTTATTGATAGTAATCGCGAATGCAAGGCGAACAGGAAATTGAAGACGTTTGAATTCAAACGGCATATCCGATGGTATCATTGGTATTCGCGGTATTAAAACGTCTTCACCAGAGTATTTTCCATTCAAAATTGTTGCTTCAATGACGTTATTCATCAAGAACGCATTACTTTGAAGAGCATGTGATAAATACAATTTGTCCGTTGTACAGTTAGTAGTCGACGCGATGACGCTCAAAAAATCACTTTAATTTTCTTCTTTTGTAACCACAATATGACGTCACTATTGAATAAATGTTGATCAACATTGATTTTATTTCTTTGTTTGAAATATTTTCATATTTCGTTATCTTTTTGGCAATTAAGAAAAAACTTGTGTATATACTCACGTAAATTTACCACTGTTCACTTTGCACTAACATAATAAAATTTCTTTCTTTTCCGGCTTTATCGTGGCAAATAATATTTTGAAACAAAATTGCGTGAAATTTCAGTAAATCTTCGTTTCCTATCAAATAGATGCAAAATATTCTAAATATTTACTCAAATGGTTGTTTTTATCAGAAAACAATTTTAAAAACGTGGTTTTCTCTGGAGAAAAAATACTCACTTGTTGTTTGCTTGAAAATCAGATCAGAAAGAAAGTTTGAGCGCGTCGTTGTTCCGTTCTGCATTTGCATAGATGCGCTCCCCTTTACACATAAACAACAACATCAATCGTATGATACATACACTTCGTCGTGTACGAAAAAGCGGAGAAGGAGAAGAGAACTGTTCTATTCCCCTTCGCTTTAACCCAGCTATGTGTTCAGGTGCAAATGACTTTTTTGCGTGAAGTCTGATATAAAATAAGTTCTATTTACTCTTCTTAAAATTTATATAAACTTTTCCAGGCGAAGTAAAAAAACTGACATATATTTGCTTCAACCGTATATTTGTGAGTACACAGGTAATACGTAAATATATGAATGATATAGGTAATATCTCATATTAGCATAACCTTTCTGCAAAAAATTAAGGAAACGATCACCAATCACGCCGGTAATGATACAATGAATTTTTCACTATAACTGACTTCAGATTAACGTTTATATAATAAGCGTATATGTAACATTTTAAAATTTTTTTAGAATTTTTTATTTTTATTTGTTTTTTTATTTTTAATAATAAGTGGTATTCCTCTTCCTCTTCCTCTTCCTCTTCCTCTTCCTCTTCCTCTTCCT
>NW_023458558.1:49338833-49341510 GCF_013731165.1 Rhagoletis pomonella
TTCCTCTTCCTCTTCCTCTTCCTCTTCCTCTTCCTCTTCCTCTTCCTCTTCCTGTAGCTATTCCTTTTCCTCTTCCATCTCCAGCTCCATCTCCTTTCTTTATCCCGGAAACGGGCAGTAAAAATTACTTCACTTAAAAGCTTTCATCAACAGCTTATATCTCGAGACCCTGGTCACTCAGAGATCTAAAAAATACTCTGTATTAAAGCACTCATCAGTAGCTTTGATTTGATACCCACAATGTAAAAACGCATCCTAGGGTTACCCGGGTCCTCGTGCAGCGCCACCTGGTGGCGAGTGGAATCAATAAGCATATTATACTAACCTTCTCCGTGGAAAAATATATATATATACCAAATTTCATAATAATCGGCCCAGACACACACGACCAAAATGTATTCAATTCTAATGAATGCTATGTGCGGTCCAAAAAATACGTGCGGCAAAGAGCAAAAACACACTCACTTAACCGACGCACCGCACACACACGCGTTATCGGATTTCAACCAAACTTCACAGAAACCTTTGGCAAAGCAACACCAACAATGTGTGAAACTTTCATTGTGTTCCTTACACGCGTTGCTGAGATTACCACGGACAAACGCACACTTTTTTTTGGCTTAATTTTTATATATATAGATTTATGTTTATCCATTAAACCTAAAAATTTGAAACAAATCAAACACAAACGATGAAATATGGCAAGAAAAAGATGAAGGCCCGCACTAGTCAATAAGGGTCTGTGTTGTAAAATTTCTCCTCCATTTTTTACTGAGACCAGCAGCGGAATTTCAACATTTGCTATCGCAAATTTTGATGGCAAAAAATATCCGGAAGAATAGCAAGTCCGCCTTAATGCAGTATCTAGTTACATGCTCCTCATAGTGGCAGGTTTGGCTGATTAATAGGCTGGGGATTTTTATGCAGAAAACAAAACCGAAAAACATGTACCCATAACTACAAGAAAATGTATACAAATTTATTTATTTTTCTTCTAGTTAAGTGGTACATACTTTTTGGCTTCGTTTTCCGTATTAGGTTCTGTACTTTTCTCTTATTTTCGGTGCAGAAAGGCTGCAGTTCTCTTCACATGAGAGTGTTTTCCATTTAGCGTGAAAGTTATGTTGTCGAGTAGAGTTGTGAGGGAGGCAACTGTGAACAGGCCTATATATATTGCCGGCTAATTTAATAGCATGCTCGTTTGATTTTCAGTATAACAAAAACCATGCAAATCCAATATTTAAATTTCATACAAATTTTAACAACTATATATTAAGTATATATCTCTGAAAAGTCGTTTTTCATTTTTCCGAATGTTACCGCGTACACCATCGCGTTAACTTCAAAATTGCATGTCTTTCTGATTTACTTAGGCTCTTTAGGGATAATTTTAGGTTATACTGTGTTGACTCATTTTTGGCTTTCCATGAAAATTTTTAAAAATTCTAAAATATATGCCATCAATAAAACTAAATCTCGATGTGCTAGAAAAAGGCTGTAAAGTTGTTCCTTTAAATTTTTCAAAAAAAAAACAAATTAAGAAATGCAGACTTTTTAGATTTGCAAAGGAAATTAGTATAATTTTGTAACATTTTTGAAAATAGTAGATATTACGTATAGTTAGTTTTTGTAACTAAGCGGCATTTTTTTAATAAATCTACAAATTGATAAGTCACCCCTTTAGACATCTGTTTGGTCTAATTTTAACCGTTTTTTTAAATAAATAATTGATTCTTTCCTGACTTTTTTCGGATTTGAGTATTGCTCTTACCGCCGTAGCCGTGTGATTAGATGTGCCTACTGCTATATGGTTGAATTTCTAGCGTTGGCAACATCAAAAAAATGGCAAAACACCGAGTGTAATTCTTCGGAGCTGGAGTAAAAGTGTAGATTACAGTCCGACCGAACGTTCGGCCTCGGCTTCGGCCGAATCGAATATTTGCATATGCGATGTTTTTGCCGAAGCCGAAACTTTTTGGTAGATCTTTATTTTTTTTGAATATTTATTATAATCAGGGAACGGATTTTTAGGACCTAAAAACCTATTAAAAAGGCAAAATAAAATAACGAAAAAGGCAGGAAAAGGCACTAGGTGTTGCAAAAAAGGCATAAAAAGGCAACACAAAATAGCGAAAAAGGCAGGAAAAGGCACCAGGTATTGCAAAAAAAGCAAAATAAGGTACTAAAAAAAGACAGAAAATACGAAGAACAATAAAAAAATACATCTATTTTAGAAATGTTTATATTACAAGTAAAAAGATAAAAACTATGAACTAGTTTCATTATATGAAAAATTTGTACTTTGAATCTTTGACTATTTTATCCTTTCGAGTTGCATTTTGAAGTTTTCTGGCAGCATTTTCATTCGATTTTCGCGAAAAAAAGCCTTGAATGTACTAGATGTGCGCTCAACGGAAGTTGATACAAGTGGAGCCCAATTTAAATATGGAACTTTTGAAACGTTCATATTATCAGGAATAAGGGCGTTTTCCTCGCCCTTTATAATTTTATCCACACCCCTCCATGCCTTCGTTAGCTGAGAAAACGGCTTTGAATTTTTCCAACACCAATTTGGCAAGAGGTCTCTGCGCTTCTATAAGCCGCATGGGCAATGTGTATATTTTTTAATCTTAAAAAGAAATTGTAAATGCTATAATCACTTTTTTAAAGGTAGAAA
>NW_023458558.1:49341610-49346519 GCF_013731165.1 Rhagoletis pomonella
CGAACCGAACACTGATTTTGGTAATAAAATTCAATGATTTGCAAGCGTTGCTCGTTAGTAAGTCTATTCATGATGAAATGTCAAAGCATACTGAGCATCTTTCTCTTTGACACCATGTCTGAAATCCCACGTGATCTGTCAAATACTAATGCATGAAAATCCTAACCTCAAAAAAATCACCCGTTATAAGGCCTGAACAATTTCTCACTTGGACGCTGGCGGGTGGAGCGCTCAAATATTTGCGGGCCAGATCTGTCAATTTGTAGTATTTTAGTTTAATTTTCCACCAATCGAGAGGACTTTCACCGATATGAGTTCGTTTTTCTTTAAGTTAGGCCTTCAATTGAGCTTTAATTTCACATTTTATTATGTCTTTAGATTCTACATCCGAGCCTTCGCTTTCGCTGGGGGAATCTAAAATTATATCTAGGTTTCTTATAAGAGTTTTAGCAGAAAGTCCATCAATGTTGCTTGATGTATTACTTAACCGTTTAGCGCCGGAAGCTAAAAGCCGCACCCTGGTTAGACAGACTTAGAACCATTTCAACAATATTAGAGTGGACTGTCTGCCCATGCAGCCATTCGCATTCGCAAAACATTCCTATCATTTGATGTGAATGCGAATGTCGAATGAAAATATGTAAAATGATGCGTATCATCATGTATAACGAATGCGAATGTAAATATTCGCAACATCCCTGTTCACGACTATTCAAAAAAGGCGCAGCACTCTCTAAAAGTAAAATTATAGGAAAATTTAAAACATTTTGAATCAAAGTGAAATTCCACCCTGGGCTATGGTGTAAGTGCCACCCTGACTCCAATTTAAGCCATGCATAGTCCGTATCCTTATTTAATTAAGAAGACTATATTATTGAAGAAGCGAAAGAGATATCTTTTTATTTTTTTTGTTCCTACGACTATTACTACGCCAATATTCGGCGATTTATGCTGGCAGGGGAAAATATAGCACTTTTTGTTTGAACGAACGAGGTGGTAGTGCCTTTGCATATATTCTTCACGAAGCCTCGGAACACCACAATACAAATTAAGAACAGAACTATTCACTTGTGTATGCGTTCCTACGCATGGGCCTTTACTTTACACATTTACTTACATATATACGAATAGTAAAATAGGTATAAGCGTGCGTTGATGTCTTAGCAAGTTAGCAGTTAGTTTTGTTTTTATTCTCACTTTTTTCATTATGGCTTGTTACTTTGTCAGCCTTTTTATTTATTTAACAGTTTTGCGCCACATTAGTCAATTTGACTAGAAATCTGTGTCATCGCTTAATCATATGCATTGTCTTCCTTCACACATATGTATGTATGTATATCCCACATAGTATATCACTATGGCTGTGGCTGTGGCAGCAATGGGCGACTGGAAGCCGCTGACATCTTCAAACTGTTTCCTTTTTTTTTTACTTTCCTGCTTATGTTTATTACAGTGAACAGTATCGCTGGGGATTTGCGCGGTTTAATAGCTCTCTGCTACGCATTTTTGATGAGCTGTGAACGAGTTAAAAACGCTAACGATTTTTTCATCCAGCACGAATTATTCAAAGCGAAGTACATTAATATGATTCACCAAGAAAAAAAATAAACTGTTACTCCAAGTGAATTCTAAAATTTTGTATAACTCCCAAGGGGAGTTTCTAATAAAGCTTCTACAAATGTCGACTCGTTGCTTGACTCCCTTAGCATTCGCGGAAGATGATCTATATGGAATAAATTCGCCAAGCTAACCTTAGTGACCCTACACCCAGAAAAAGGTTTAGTTGTAATTACCAAGATTTGGTTATATTTAGTGACCAAGTAGCAGAGTTGGATATGGCGAAATAAATATCTAGTACGCGAAAATCTACAATTTACTTGAGCGCACCGAAACCAAATTGTCATAATATGTTGAAAAAAAAAAAACTTTTTTGAAAAATTCCCATCTCAAAAGATTTTTCCATATACAGGGCTTTTGCCAGCTCACAAGAAAAAAGAAAAATGCATATAAAATGACGCCCAAGAAATGGAAAAGAAATTTTCTCCTATCGAAATTTCTTAAATAAAAAAAATTCTTAAGAAAAAAATGCTAGAATATTTACATATTTCTTCAAGAAAATTTTACAGCAGCAGCAAAGTACTTTTTCAACCCACAGAAATAATGAAAAATATTTCTTGTGATTTACGTGAACACATTCTTGAATTTCGTCCTTCTAGCTATATAACATTAAAAAATAAATAAAATAAACGGCTTCTTTAATAGCTTTTCGTCTAAGTGACCCAAAAAATTTTTTTTTTTTTAATTCGACATGCTTACACTTTCATTTGTTACCCATTTTGTTATTCTGCATTGCACCAACTTTTTTTTTTAAATAAGACACTTCACGTTCAGGCAAGTGCGGCATAGTGCAGTTTTTTTTCATCGTCAGTGCTCTTCAGTGACCGGATTATAAAATAAGTCGATAACGATATTTTTATCTATTTCACTGATGAGCTAACGTTATTCTATTCCAAGTTCTTAATGGCATGGAGGAAAAATTAATCGACTTGATGCGGCATTATTCAGAATTGTGCGATTTGTCTCACAAAAAATATATTTATGAAAACCGGGTTTAAAAATCATATTTGGTATAACATATGGCATAATCCAATTTATCGCCTTGTGAACCCATTTGCTTAGTTTTATTTGATTTTCTTCTTCGTCTGGAGCCATGGCTCTAATTGGCAATACCACATTAATAAAAATAAGTCAGTTTGCTTCATTGAATTTCACTTTGCTTAAAGCAATGGGCGGCATACTACGGATATGTGAGAATTGGTCGAAGTGTGAAGTGATCAATACTAATTCTGACGATTGGCAGAAAAACTAAAAAAAAAAATACTTTTATTATTGTTTTTATTACATCGGGTATACTCGCGTTGCGACCTAAAAAGATCTGTGTGCTAAACCCTAAGTGTACTCTCACTCCAACTTTAGACTATATAAGAAATTAAGCACTTTGGAGGGTGCCTTGTTTCAAAATGAGGAAGGAGGAGGTAATCGTTTGCCATGGTGTATGAGTCTATGATTCGTGTGTTAGGTGTATTGGCACTTAATTTATTGAACATATTCGGGCAGGTTCTGCGATTCACTTCCAAGTGAATTTCAACCCCATTCGATTTGAATTCGAAGTGACATCGGTTGAAATTCACTCGTAATTTAATTGCAGAACCTGACTGCTTGATTTTTTTTTTGTGTGTTTTTAAGGTCAATACCAACTTCAGGTCCGTTTGTATGTTTACTACCACTAGATATATTTAAGCATGACAACATAAGAAAATTAAGCAGCATTCAACGGCCAGCTTATGCAACAGTAGCAATTAAGTCGAGTCCTAACAATGCGACGACCAAATAAATATGTAGATGATTCACTCGTCTGATTAGATAAATGGCAATGGAATGTCGGAAATACTTCGACAAATACGGTTAGCATTCAGTGTTGATATGAAAAGCTGCAACACTAATTAGAAGTGGTATGTGAAAAACGACACTAAGCGGGGAGCGGCCAATAGAGCGCGGAAATCCTACGAACAAAGAGAGGAACACCAATTGTGATGACAAGTCGTCGACAGACAGAAGAATACGGAAGCAGCCAGGTGCATTGATGCAGGGGAAAGTGACTGCCCGTTTGAACGCAGAAGGTTCTGTGGACAGTCACCAGTGGATAAAAGTCAGTAGAGAGATTTCTGCTAATTGCCATGATCAGTAGATTGCATAAGCCATGCAAACCCATGTTTCCTTTTAATTTAGTGGATTGGCTTAAATGGGTTATTAAATGGAAAGAGCGATAAAAAGAACTCCTATATAGGACAAGGAAGTAATGATCGTCTAGTGATTGTAGATTGGCTTTGATTCCCACGATGACAAATGCTAGCACATGTAAGTATATACCGTGCATGGTGAAGTTAGAAGACGTCCTCTGATCGTTGACAAGTCAAAAAATTTTGTTGCTAACAAATTAAACATTTTAGTGACCGTATAGTTTTTTACTATCTGAACTAAATGCAATATTTTTCCAAACAAGTAGCTATTGAAGCAAACTTTCAAACTAAGAGGGAAATACAGAATTACAAACTTTTTCATTTGTATGGGGATCGACCCACTCTAATGCACATAAATAACGGGTGATTTTTTAAGAGCTTGATAACTTTTTTTTTAAAAAAAACGCATAAAATTTGCAAAATCTCATCGGTTCTTTATTTGAAACGTTAGATTGGTCCATGACATTTACTTTTTGAAGATAATTTCATTTAAATGTTGACCGCGGCTGCGTCTTAGGTGGTCCATTCGGAAAGTCCAATTTTGGGCAACTTTTTCGAGCATTTCGGCCGGAATAGCCCGAATTTCTTCGGAAATGTTGTCTTCCAAAGCTGGAATAGTTGCTGGCTTATTTCTGTAGACTTTAGACTTGACGTAGCCCCACAAAAAAATAGTCTAAAGGCGTCAAATCGCATGATCTTGGTGGCCAACTTACCGGTCCATTTCTTGAGATGAATTGTTCTCCGAAGTTTTCCCTCAAAATGGCCATAGAATCGCGAGCTGTGTGGCATGTAGCGCCATCTTGTTGAAACCACATGTCAACCAAGTTCAGTTCTTCCATTTTTGGCAACAAAAAGTTTGTTAGCATCGAACGATAGCGATCGCCATTCACCGTAACGTTGCGTCCAACAGCATCTTTGAAAAAATACGGTCCAATGATTCCACCAGCGTACAAACCACACCAAACAGTGCATTTTTTCGGGATGCATGGGCAGTTCTTGAACGGCTTCTGGTTGCTCTTCACTCCAAATGCGGCAATTTTGCTTATTTACGAAGCCATTCAACCAGAAATGAGCCTCATCGCTGAACAAAATTTGTCGATAAAAAAGCG
>NW_023458558.1:49346619-49395618 GCF_013731165.1 Rhagoletis pomonella
ACTTAAATTTCTAACAGCATCTCCCATTATTCACCATTAAAACACATTGCTTTATAAGAAACACATACGTATGAAAATTTACATAAATATGTATAAACACCTTCACCTGAAAATGGTATAGTATGTATGTACAGTGACGAGCAAAACTGTAACATGATGTAACACTTTTTATTTCAGCCACCGCTATCTTTCATAGTTCTAACGACTTTCATACTTTTGTTGTATATTCTTATTGGTACACTCCTACTCCCGCTCTCATAACGATTTGAGGTCAATCCAACAACAATAAAAAAAAAACCTGGAGACAAAAATGTAAGTTAAGGCAAATGTTACAGTTTTGCACTCACTCTCAGTTTTGCATTTTACAGTTATCTTTTGCTTAGTTGGAAGTCAGATGACTTTTTTCTTTATTGTAATTTATTCAAGAAGTGATCACCAATAAATAATATGGTTAATCAGGAAACATAAATGTAAATAATAGATTTACTGCGAAAAGGCGGGACCGCAGGGAAAGGGGCAAAAAATTGTGGAGTTTGCCACATGAAAATGTTAAGACTGAGAAAAAATATAGCCTAAAGTGTTACTAAGGACAAAGAAAGTCTGTCAAAATATATTACAGTCCGATATCTTGTGAACTTAGTAGCAAGTAGCGCTGCAGGCACTACTACAGAAGCGCTTAAGGTATTAAAATTGAATGGAAATCAGTAGATAGTGAGGCGAAAAATTGCCAAATTGAGCAAAATGGATCATAAAAGACGAAAAAAGCAAATTTGATCAAAATACATGTGCGAGTGTGGCAGCGTTTTGCTGCATCGCACGAAAACCGGACCGTTGTCTTTTGGGATATGTTAGGCATTACAGAATGCAATAAAAAACACATTTTTAAGATTTAATTGAGGGTTATTTGGTTTGACAAGACTAAATTAATAGCTTTCAATCAGATGGCCGGGCATGGTATTGGATCAAAGGCCCAAATTAAGCCTAAGCGCATCATGTAAGGCACACTGTGAATCACAGTGGTCGGTCAATAATAGTTTGGGGTTGTATTTCAAAAATGTTGTTGATCCGTTTGTACGCATTATGCGTAAGGAACAGTATATGTTCATATTTTAACAAAATTTGCAAGATGTAGTCAAAAAAATTAGAGTTTCTGCTGAAAAAGCAACCAAAACACACTGCACATGTTCGCAAAGACTGGAACAAAAGCAGAAATTTGATAATTTGAAATGACCTCCACAATCCGAGGACATGAATCTCATCGAGAATTTGCGAAATCAACTAAAAGCGCATCTTACTAAGTATCCAAGTCCGTCCAATGGAGTACATGAGCGGTGATAGCACACCAAGGATATATGGGAGGCTATACCTCCAGAATTTTTACAGACATACACGTTAGGTATGCCAAATTGCAACCAGGAACTAAATAAAGCAAAAGCATACTGAACATTGTGTTAATAATTCTTTTTTTTTTGTGAAAATTGTCAAAAAGTTATTAAAAATATATGAGTGCAAAACTGTAACATATGCCTTAATTTACATTTTTGTCTGCTGGTTTTGTAAATGTTGTTGAATTGACTTCAAATCGTTATGACAGAGGAAGCAAAGATGTACCAATAAAAATATACAACAACCGTATGAATGTCGTTAGAACTTGGAAAGATAGCGACAGCTGAAATAAAAAGTGTTACTGCATGTTACAGTTTTGCTCGTCACTGTATATGTGAGAAAATTTTAAATAGAATATCAGATAGACACAAACGCAAACAAGGCGCGCAATATTTTAACGCACGTAAAGTGAATGTAAGCCAGACCATAATTTGGCCTATTAACCTGTAAATGAATGAAGAGGATGCCGTACACGAAAGCGCCTCCAATTACATACCTTCATATGTATGTATGTACAAGTACATAAACATACACATTCGAGAACAAATTTACAAACAAGTACTAAGTAGTTAGGTGTGCAGTGCAACATTTTGCTAAAAACAGCATTACAAACTCACCTGTATACAAACATTCTCACGCGTATGTACATATGTATACTACTTACCTCCGTATTTACATACACATGTTTATATATAGGTAAATTATCTCAAAGAAGCGAAAACCGGATATACGAGCGAGCCGAATGTTATTTATTCGTTAGCCGAATTGCTGGAAATTAGAAGAGAATGCTCTCGTTTAATTTTCCGAAAACTCTCTTAACTCGTTATTTGTTTTCGGTTACATGTATGCTATACTTAACACTCGTGGACTCTCTTTGTCGAGAAAGTGAAAATGAAACGAATCTACGAAAAAGCAAAGCAAATCTAACGTTTATTGTCGAGTGAAAATCGCTTTACTGTTACAGCCTTATGCATGCGATTTCCGTTTTGAAGTGAGCATTTTTGCGCTTCGTTTATTAAATTAATGAATTTGTGTTTAATTAAAAACGAATGTGTGAAAATATGCTCTTACATGTGTACTTACTTATATGAATGCCTTTGTGTGCATAGGTAACGTCTGTAGACACTTGTAACTCTAGAATATGCATATATGTATGTAGCATTAGGGTGGTAAAAAAAAAAATCGTAGAAAAAAGCAAGAACTTCCACAATTCATTCCAATGCAAAAAAAAAAAAAAACAAAACATGTAAAATGCTTGAGAAAATTTAAAATTTTCGAAAAGTCAATATCATTAGCTAGGGGTTTCAAAAAGTTAACATTGAACTATTGAGATTTAAAAAGAACTCTCTCCCAAGAGATCAGGCTTATATAACTTCAAATATTGAGCACTCGGAACCTGTACAGCACCACCCTGAACTTCACAGAAGGGATAACTTTGGGGTGGTGCTGTACGTCGTCTGGGTGCTCATAATTTAAATATATAAATTGAATATTTTTTCATCAATTTAACATGGAAAAATTCGGTGGCACGTGTATATATTAAAATTTTTGAAAAAAAACGTATTTACTTTTTTTTTGCACTCGAACAAATTGTGGGGGTCTCTTGCCATTTACGCACTACACAATTTCCTGAAGTGCCTTTATTTATATAGTCTGTCTTCACTTCGGAAACGATGCAGTTAGCCTGAGTGATACTTTTCTTATGGACCTCACAAATTTCTCCAATGATATTTTTTGCTTTCTTCGCTAAAGATTCATAAAAGAATATCGATCTTATCGTAGAATTATCAGTACATAGTATATCTCTAGGCAGCCCACCGCACTTTTTGCTTCAGACTTGCTCACATTGCCAAACTATGGCGAGATTTCCTTTGAATTTTCTTTAGATATACTTTTTTGATACTCTAAGATTGGTTGGTATAAGACTGTTGTGCCTTCTCGACGCGTTTAGAGAAGTAACAAGACTAATGTGAAAAGCGTTGCATACTAGAGAAACGCTAGGTACTTGAACATCCCATGAGTATTTGCTTGCTATACGCTTACTTACACAGAGTTAATCAACGTATCCTTCCATCATTCTAGACACTATGATAAATACGGATTCGCTTACACCCATAAGTCTGTAAGTGCAAGCAAAAATTGTGATAATGATTTCTTCCCGGAATTTTCGTTAACAATAATTTTACTAGTTTTGACGCAATTGCATGCAACATTGTGCTTTTATGGCGCATTACTTTGTTGAAATTATTTAATAGAAATTATTTTACACTTTCACTACTATTTGTTTGTTTTTTTCGTTGTTTTTCTTATAATATCCAAATATAATATCCAAATTTTCAATATCATGTCATGTGAGCGACAATTTTGTGTCGCAGCAGCTTAACTGCAACACGTGCAACTCGACCAATAATGCAACATGAATTTCATTTCCATGCTTTGCATTGTTCAGCCGTTTGTTTTGTTTGTATGTCCGAAAGGTGTGCTATCCTGTGAATTTATTAGTATTTGTGTGGAGTATTTGTGAACGTAGCGTTGCGTCTTTTGTGTGGCATGAAATTAAAAAATTGCTATCTTTGTATAACTGAAGTGTTAATGCAATTTGTATGGGGCTGGCCCAGCAAAAAAAAAAACAAACAAATAAAATGTCGCATTGTTTGAACAAATAGTTAGGCGAAGAGTTCTACTATAAACACAAGTTAGCTACATATGCCCGTTTGTACACAAATGCAGTGCCGGTACAAGAAATTGGTTAAAGTAGGAAAATTAAATCTTTTTCTTTCCCATGTAGTAATGCGCAGGAATGTAAAAAAAAAATCAATAAATACTTCGCGCTCACATTTTTGTGCATGGAAGGACAAAAATAAATTACTCTTATCTAGGAGCACGACTCTCAAACTTATTCGAACATGATTTCATACTTTCTGAAATAAGCGAAAAGAAAATAGACGACACCGTTCGTCTGACATTTAAATATTGTAAGTGAAAAAAAGCAGCTAAATATCTGTACTCAAGAACGTCTAAAAACAGGACTGTTCTATAAAACAAAAAACACAGGTTTTAGCAAGCGGCGACACAATGAAGCAGTTAGTGAACCTATCGAAAATGAATTTATCCAATCATATTTGCACGACAGCATCCATGTTTTTTTAGTATTACTCGCAAGAGTTATTCTTCTATTGTTGGATCCAAAGTAACCAATGCTCTTCAGCACTTCGAAGTTATAACTTTCAACAGTTTCGTACGTCCCATTAGTAGTCGAAGACATTTTGTAAGTTGCCGTCAATTATTTTTGTTTGCTGACCTTACGGCCCTGGTGCTGAGGCCAACGTTGTCAACATCATATCGTTTTATTAAAACAGTCGCAAGAAAATGGGTCGCTTTTTCAAAAACCTCATTCGGTCTCGAAAGCTGTACTCTAGACGTATTTCACGAGATTTCCATGTTCGCAATTAAAAAAACCTACGCCGACCCTAAGATCGTTTGGTTTCCTTATTTTCAGATAAAAATGTTCGCCCCATTCCTGCCTGCCAGCATCTTTCTGTTTCTTTTTCCAACCACTAGAAAATAAATCTATATCACCTATTCCTTCTTTTAGTGTCACATGGATATTTCTCTGAATAGTCGAGACTAAATTTCCTCAATGTACCACCGAACAGGATGGCTATGCCACTCGCTTCCTGCAAGCTCTTACTAAGGGAGAACTTCGTAGGAGAAGCGGCCTCCAGATGGGAGCCCACTGAACGCTGCAATACAACGAAGCTTACGTGGCCAAAATGGGATGTACGGAGATCGAGAGAAACTCTCACTCCCAATAAAGGCGATATGTCACTGGTCATTGGTCTGCCCACATGACATATCCTGATAGGAAGCAGGCACGCAGAACGCCTCGGGGTTAGTCACAACGACTACTGCAGCAGCTGCCACGACGAAGAAGAGTCTGAATCAATAAGGCACTTACTCTGCGATTACCCAGCACTAGGCAGGAAAGAGGAAAGACAGAAATTCCTTGGTATAGGTCTTCTAGGCAATCTTAGCGCAACTGCTAAGTTTGGAATACGGCAGTTGCTAAGGTTCGCAGACTCCACGAATTGGTTTAAACAGTAGACGTTTTGGATCCATGTGGTATCACAAAGTGCCCTGGCCGAGCTTAAGTGTGCTGGCGCCCTTTGGGCCTGGCAGCCACTTCAACCTAACCTAACCACCGAATATACTTTCTCCTTCGCCGGGTTGATATTATTAAATTAAGTCTTGACAGAGTCTATCTCCAGTAGTTTACTGACGGGTGAATCCGTTTTTCTGAAATAGAATCCATATATTCGGAGGGGTAAATCAACCTCTTATTAAAGAGTACTCCTCAGATTTCACTTTGTATACTCATTTACTTACTTATGTACATACATATGTAGGTATAAATGTACATAAATACACCTTGTGGCAACAACAGTAAGGCAAGACGCATACACGTATCTCAGTACAATTACATTAACGAAAATGAAACACAATTTCTTTCTACGCTTTGTTTGTTTTCACACAACTAAGTTTTCGCAATATTTGTATTTGTTTTAGCCTTTCCTTTTATGCTGCAGCATTCATTATCAATTTCATTGTTTGCATTTTTCTCACACGTAAACAACAATTAAAAGTTTTTCCAACGGACATTGGGCCACACTAACATATATACACATACATACATACATATGTATACACAGACATCCACCTAAACCTTCGGTGTTTGCATGCCACCCGCGTATGCTCCAATCCGCAATTATCGCTTAACAAATCTACTTCCTTTTAATATCTTCGCCAAATGCGTCGAGTGTACACAAGGCACGAATAGCAGCAACACGAAGAACAACAACAGCATTCGAGTACAAAATGCTACCGCTATAACAGCAAAAATAATAAGTAACAAATTTAGCTTCATCAACGAAAACAAATACAGCATCAGCTTGCTTGCACAACACCATATCATCCTTGCTAACACCCAGCAATCACAACAACATGGGCATTCACCACTGCCTACATACTTACATACATAGAATAACAGCAGCAATGAATAATGACAAAAGCAAATCGAAGGAATTTCGTAATTTACTCTCAACGCCGGCATTTGCATTGGTATCGGAATTGGAACAGCAAAAACAACAACAACAACGAGTGCGAAAAAACCGCAACAATACTAAATAGTGTTTCTATTCCAATGCGTAGCATTGCCCAAAACAATACCGTTACCACGCCTCTGCATTCCACCACTCTTGCCTATTGCGTTTCCATCGGCCTTTCGTTCCGCTGCGTGGTTTGTTGCGAAATAGCCACTTTTATTGTTATTGGGTAGTACAATTGTGAAAATCATCTCTTCATCGGATGATAATAAAACTGTTTTCGTTCGCGTTTCACTGCTGGTTGTGTTTTTGTTTGCGGCCTATTGTGGTGAGGTATAGTGGGTAAGGTCTTGCATTTGCCTTGTAGAGTTGCCAACTGGCAAAAGTTATTTGAATGGATGATTGAGCTTTTACTTGTGAAAATCTTTAAGTTTTCTTAAAATTTGTAATAACAAGTATTAATTTGTTTTAATCCAACTAAGCTGCCAGAAATAAAAAAGCGAATAAACATTCGCGGAAATTCGAACTCTGCAAAATAAAACAAAATACTTTACCCAAAACTTATAAAACACTTGGTTCATCTGAAAATTAAAGTACTTGCCTCTGAAATTAAATCGATCTGCTACCATATCGACGGTTGCGTGGACGATCGAACTATATCGGCAGCCGGTTGAAAAACTTTTCAAGAATGCCCTAATTCGGAAATTATGTTGAGATAGGGTATAAAAAATGTCTGCCAAATTTTCCCAAAAACCAATTGAAATATTCTGATTACTTAACATATGAACTAAATACACACAGGCAACTTTTGCGACCTTTGTTTAATATTTGAATTTAAGAGGAACCCAATTTTCGCTACATACACTTATTCTATTAAAATCCACAATCGTTTTAAATTAAAAGGGCGTAATTTAAAAACTTTGAAACCTGCTCTCAGATTCGGATTTCTTACGACAAACTAGACATTGTTGTTACTCATACGCCATGACATGCGGAACTAAGGCAAGTAATTAAGCGCATGCCTTTGGGTTTTGACTTTTACTCCACAGGCAGCCTAACTCTTTCGCATGTCAGGGCGCATTTAAAATTAAATTTAAAGGTAAAGTAGTTATACAAAACATTCATATCGGACCAATAACTGGTATGGAAGATCTATCTTATAAAGCACCGATTTAAATGATTTTCACTACTGTGTGTGATCGATAAGTAAACCGATCACACAATTTAAGAGTTTTGTCCGCCTACACAAAGTAGTTATATCGCGGAAACTTGTATCTGAACAATCAGTGGTATAGGTATAGGAGATATAGCTTACATAGCAACGAACTTGACAATTTTCTCAGAGACTTTTTACATATAATTATATAGAGAATACCTCACGAAATTGCCCGCTTTTAACTGTCCAAATGAAGGAGTCTTAAAGTAAACCCCATATCTGAACGATCAGATGTCCGGAGGATATAGGTTATGGTAGTCCGATCTTTGTAATTTTCACAGAAAGATTTTTCTTGACAATTAGTGAAAATAGTGCAAAATACTAAAAATAACTTAAGATTTTTTTGATTTTTTTTTTGGAATATTTTATTAAATAAAATGACCAATGGAATAATTATTTAAGGATTTTGTATAATTTTTTAGCATTTCTCCCTAATATAAATTTATGAACGCAAAGAATTATTCCGCAAAATCGTTACCGCTACCCCTGCTAAAATTTACGCGTCTATGAAATTCTTAATATTCATAAAAAATGTGGAAAATCGTACATAAAAAAGCATTTAGATATAAACATTATAAAAAAAATTGTGAAAATGTGATATTCAATATAATTTTTTAATAAAAATTTCTAAAAAATTACGAAACGGGTGATTAAATTTTTTCGCCTGACAAAGAAGAAAAAATAATGTAGCGCCACAGCCTCTCTAAAGTAACTTGTAAAACAAATTTATATATTAAAATCTAAAGTAGTCTACGCTAAAAGCTCTTCATAGGGTATTTCTTTTTTGAATCGTATATTTTGGAGTCTAAAAAAGTTTCTGGGAAGAGCATTGAATAGAATAAATTTGCTTGTTGCTGATTAATTGTTCAACAAAAAATTACTGAATAATCGCTTTGAGTGAAAAGAATTTACAGAGATCTAAAAGTTAAAGTTTTTAGACGATTTTTCCTAGACACAAAATGGAAGGCAGAGAAAATAGTATAAAAGAAGAGCCTTATAAAAATATGCCTACTTGCAGAGCCATAAAAAACCTCTTGATCAGAGCCTTAAAAGAACCTTATAAAAGCACAGTATACATTAAGAAGCTTATAAAAACACTGCTATTCACATTTTATACCATGTCCCCACCGGAGATACCACGTAGGTATGGCTGTTGGGTTGGTTATCCCGATAACCCACTCCATTTAGCGTAGTTTCGCCATATACAATTGACAGCACTTAACCATTTCACTGAGATGGTTAAATGCTAACCAACTCGAAACTACGTCGAAAGTCTGATACAACCCTGTGTTTTCCCGCCATCTGTGGCTCATTAGCGTCAAAATGTAAAAAATTCGTTCCTTACTAGTGTTTGGAGTTAACTAAGATCAGATTAGATTTACTCCAGTTTTTGAAAAAATTTGAAATCTACTACTCTACTCCGCTTGACTTCAAATCTATTCCGTTTTTTTTTTTCATTCATGTTATGCCCCTCTTGGGGCCGTTTTTGAGTGTTCACCACCGGTTTCAGTAAAAAAATTGAAAGTTAGCCAAATCTCACTGTTAAAAAGTAACTCTTTCATAGCAATGCGTCAATAAAGTAACTTGGTTATTTTTTGATGTATGGCTGTAGAAATTGGCGGATGCAGAACTTTACTTAAGTTGTTAAGAAATATGTGTAGAATGAAATTTATAAAAAGTAGAAAAGGTTTAGATCCTATTGCTCTTTAAAAAACTAAGTGTTAGAAACGTTCTACTTAATAGTAAATGCTAAAAATTACCTAAATATGTAACATATTATCCCTACATTGACTCGCATTCTTATATTTGCATGAATAGAAAATATTTTAGTCATACAATTAATGTCAGAAACGAAAATAAAAAATTCAATCTAGCACGGAAAATTTGTTTTCATTCAGATTTTTAGTCCTGAAGCGAGTTTTGGAGCTCCGAACACTGTTCCCTACATTTGTACAGCTTTATAAACCTCAAACCGCAGTGTGGACAGCAATAGTTAGTGATGTGGTTAAGTTCGATTAGGGATGGGCAAAATCGATATTCGAAGCTTCGATATTCGAATTTTAATCGAATTTTAGCTCCAAAATGGCGAATATTTGAAATCGAACTTTGTGTTGCTAAAATTCGGATAAAATCGAATTTTTCTAGAAAAAATCGAATTTCATCTTTGTTTCCAAAAAAATCAACTCTTCAACTTTCTTCTTTCTGACTAAATTTGCCATCACTGTGTGTGGCACTCCATTTGTCTTAGGGATGCAAGTAAAAAAAAATACATGATTTTCGAACTGATGCATCGCGATAAAAAATCTGTGCCTAGAAGAAAATGTTATTCCAAACTCAAATTTAAAATTTTGTTTGTAAAAAACTAGTTTTTTTGTTGATTTTTTATTTTAAATGTTTAGAGACTTTTACGTTGGTGGCACCCCTCCTAAATGTAATTAAAAAATAAAGCTTATTCAAAACCATCGATTGATACCTAAATTAGGGTAATTTATTTAACTTATTAAATAATTTGATTTTGATTACATACACACATCTACAGGGCAAGCCCTTTCATTTAACACCTACCTCCTTTTTGAAAATCGAACGAACGATACAGATTTTATGACTTGGTGTTAAATATTTAACGTATACATCTGCGAAAGCGATTATTTAATTTTTTTTTTAATTTAACGAACGATACAGATTTTATAACTTGGTGTTAAATATTTAACGCAAACATCTCCGAACTCGATTAAGAAGTTTCAATTAAAAACATTTTTGGAAAATTCGAAAAAATTCGAATCAAATCGAATTTTCACCACCAAATTTCGAATCGAATAATCGAATGTTTGGGAAATGTTCGAAATTCGGAAAAATCGAATTTCAACCCCCCACTACCCATCCCTAAGTTCGATTTGAGATGGTTAACTTTTTGGTGGGGACATGTTATTTGAGATTTGTGTTATCCGGGTAATAAGAAATTTTAGCATAGGGACGCTAAAATGACAAAATAAAACGCTAAAAGCATAGACAGACGCCAGAGTTGATCCGGATCAATTAGTTAACTCGGAATTTTCTCGGGAATTAACTGCTGATGATCCGGATTAAGTCCTAGAGTTTGTTCCCAAATTTAACTAGGATCAAGGCAATTTTCGACAACAACATTGACCAAAACTCAGAGAGTGTAAAATACAGAGAATATGTAAAACAAGCATGGACACAGACCTTCTAATAGGTAATGCAGTCACCGTACTAATTCAGATAGGAATCCAATTAAAATTGAATAACAACTTATCTGAAATAGTATGGAGACTGCATTACCGACTACAATGTGGATAGCTATGCTAGTTATAACCATTCCTTGTGCTCTGAGCAAACAAATACGAGTGGTGAGAGCTGTGTACTACAAGTTTGCAGGTCCCAGGTTCGATCCTTGGTTGGAGCGATTGCCAAAAAATTTTTTGTTTTTATTATTTATTTATTTATTTATTATTTGATTTATATATTTAAATTTACTTTGTTTTCTTTTCATTCGTTTTATTTTATTTCACATTTTTTTCTTTATTTTACATTTTTTTATTATTAGTTACTTTGAATTTCTAAACTTTAATATTACTAAAAAAGTCAAAAACAACTAAGTACAAAAAACAAAAAAAAATATAGAAGGTATAATTG
This sequence comes from Rhagoletis pomonella, assembly GCF_013731165.1. Classification (NCBI taxonomy): domain Eukaryota; kingdom Metazoa; phylum Arthropoda; class Insecta; order Diptera; family Tephritidae; genus Rhagoletis; species Rhagoletis pomonella. The sequence continues at coordinate 49,357,978 of NW_023458558.1, forward strand.
AATCAATAAAAAAAGTTAAATGAAAAAAAAATTATATATAAATAACATAATAAAAATAAAATATTCTACTCGCCGTGGGATTCGAACCTACGTGCTCGCGGCTCATTAATCCGCTGCCGTGCCGTCTGCCAAGGCACGATTTTGATCAGATTAATTGATTAAGATATGTTATTCTACATCAGGTGATTTCCGCAAGATATGTATGGGTCATTCCATACAATATTTACAACTCAATATTTTTTTTGGGGTGAAATATATTTTTTTACATTCTTTATCGAAAACAAGAAGACACCTATTTTTTTTATTTTTTTGTTGTTGTTTTATTATTTATTTCGTCACGATATTCGAAAATTTCGAAAAAAAATTCCCGAAATTTTGAGCTCACGGGGAAGTATCTTTTTCAATTGTTTGCAGTTAATAAACTATTTGTCGCAGAAAATCAGTTAAGGTATCAAAATTTGCGTAATTACCTCGGCTTTCCGCGAGAGTGTTAGATATATTACAATAAAAAGTTTTTTTTTTTATTATTATCATGTTTGATATTTATCTTTTTCAACCTAAATAGTTGTCAAACTCTAAGGAGTAAAAATTTGAGAACGGAAACACCAAAACTGCAGAAGCTACGGGTTTTTTCATACCTGGGTACATAAACTTTGGTATAGCGATTGTCAGAATCCCACTGCTGAACTTGAAAAATGGTATACAGATCCATATTCTTATGGCCAATATTAAGTTAACGAATTTTGGCGTTTTATGTATCATTTCAAAAATTGAGGTTTTCCTAAATTTCAATTATTAAGATTGCACATATAGAGCGTTAATATCCAACATACATAAACAGGTGAATTAAAAATTTACATATAAATAATCTCATATAGAAATCAATATAACACATCTTTGTTTCATATCCCCTAACCGCCACTACATCGAACCCGCAGCTGATATTACACTTTAAAATGGCAACAAGCATTTGCTATCTACATAAAAATTAAACACATCCTTAATTATTGCCGCACCTTAAAAAATGTCAATGCACAAACCGATACTTAAACCATACCGCTTTACGCCCGCACTAAATTCACACATTAATATTCCTAATATCTCTATCACTACAATTGCTATTAATAAACTTTATAATCAAAACATTTAATAGCTGCACTTATTCAAATGAACTATTCAAAACTATTGTTTCAATACCACTTTGTTCCGCCGTTGCACCAATGAGAGCATAGAGCAGCATCCAAGTTGTTGCACCTGCTTTCGCCTCCCCTCCACCCGCAAACGGAAGTACGTGCCAAAGAGAGGATGCTCACTCCTATAGTGCTCACTTCCGCACAACACTCGTTACTCGTGGCACAAATAGAGTATCAGCATCCGGCTCCGCGCTCGCACGACACGCATGCAATGGGTGACGCCCGAATATCCACGTTGCTGTCGTTGTGACGAATGTACTAAAAGCAGTTATGCTCATTCTCAGCACCCGAAGTGGCTAAAGTGGCAACTCGTACCCGACGTCAATGCTGACTTCCGCCGCAGCATCGCGGCTGTTGCCAAATTGCTGCTGAAGCTGTGAAGTTGGTGCTAGTGTCGAGTCATGTTGATGGGGTGTTGCCCCCGCTGTTGCTGCGCCCAACTGCTATTTATTTATTAGCGCTGTTAATGCGATTCCTTGCTGTTCCCAGAATTGCCGTTGCCGTTGCTGTTGCTACTTGTCTGTACAGCGACGAAGACTGTCACTGTTCCTATTCGCCGCCATACGATGCGACGACACTCAAGTGAAACTGAAACATACAGACTGTGCTCGGCCGCCGACCACTTGGTGGTAGTCAGTCTCTAAGGAACTTTTGTGCGGTTCGGTTCGATTTGGTGTACTTCGTGCTGAATATAAATCTATCGTTTGTTGTACGTTGCTCGCTACATGGATGTACATATAATGCAGTTTTCGCTGCGTCTCTAGTGCTTGGCCCACATTGCGAATGCGTCCTCATTACGTGCATTTTACTGGCAATTTTAAGCAATAAAAAGGATTTCAACATATACAGGTATTTAAAAACCTGTTTTTTGCGTGGCTTTTAAACTGCAAAGTGAAGTGATGAGTGCTAGGCAGCAAGTTGAAAATTCGCTAGTACATAGCCGCTGTACCGAGCGTCAGTGATAGCGCGAGTGCGAGTAGTTAGAAAAGTAAAATACAAAAGAAAAAGCAATTAGCTTTGGCTGCTGTTGGTAGGCTAGCAGCGCATGAGCATTCAGCTACGCGTAACACCTTGCTAGTACATACATACATACATATTTACAGCAGTGCTAATTGTTCGGTGTTAAATTGATGCAAACGAAATTTCGATTCGCAATAAAATTTTCTGCGAGCGCTGTGTGAACCCCTTTTGTGGATATTGTGGCCGACTTTACTAAATTCTGCAGCTTTACCGGTCGTTTGTTTTGTTTTCGTGTGTGCGTGTGCACTGCGCAGTCGTCGAAATTAATTGCTGCGACAGGTAACTATTAACTTTTATTGTCGTGCTTACTAGTTATTGTTATTGTTGTTGTTGTTGTGGCCACAAGCTGCGCTGATAAATTAAGTCGTTTTTGCCAGCGTGCATTCCTCCTATTATATAAGTACATAATACATGTTTGCGTCATAAACTTAAACGCAAAAGTGATTTCCAATCGTGTAATTCGTTGAAGTACTAAAAGTTATTTGTGTGCATTGCCACTGCCAGTATGCAGTAGAAGCAGCATATATGTATTTGCCGCAACAACACTTCAACCTTAAGTGTCGTGACAGTCAGTTTGCCATAGAAAAAAGCTTGATGTACTCGCTCGCTGCGGCACCTGCCCGGCATAGTAACACGTACTAAATAAGTTCGCATCCTTTGCGCCCACTTTTGGTCGGTGGTGTATAGGTACATAGCCAGTAACGTGCCGGTGCCGCACAAAAATACCCAAGCTGTGGCGCATTGAGGCTGCGGCGTGCTGCTCTATTGCAGAACGCAAGTACGGCTTGGTCGTCGTAAAATATCACCGGTGAACGTGCGCGGATTAGAAAGCCACCTAAGCAGTTGTGCGGCCGTGCGGTGAGGGTGGCAGCGAGTTGTTTGTGCGCTGCTGACTCTTTTTATTCGGGTAAGTGCCTATGTAATTGGATATATGCATTATATCTGCCTGTATTTCAGTGAATTGTATGCACGTGCGAGAATGTATGTTCATCGTTCGTTTGTTACTCAACGTATTTATTTGCCGTTAGGTGGCTTGTATATGTATGAAAGAAAAGAAAAATATATCTACATATATACCAAGCCGACGATGGTCCACACTCCAATTCTTTTTCGATGTAATTTCAGTTTAGTATTCTCATGTTGTAGCAGTTGTTGTAACGTAATTCTATTTTATATATATTTTTTTGTTTGTTTTTGCATATAAACATAAGCGCCAACAACAACAACGTTTTCACTTTTCTCTTTCATTTCTTTCTTTTATTTGAGCGCAAAATAATTTACAACGTCAGCTGTTCGTTACATTCATACCACACACACACACACACATCTACCCACACACATATAGGCCACACACTTTTTATTTATTCAAATAGATTTTTTTTTTAGCATTTTATTGCTTTACGCTTTGCTTGCTGCCACAACAAGCAGTCGTACGTACAGCGCTGTGTCGCAAACGCAATTTTGTTGGCAAAATAAAATATTTTGCTAACGGTAATTGGAGGCACGCACCTCCAGTGGGGTGGCATGGATTTATGATGCGTTGGAATTTGGCGTTATCTTCTCTCGCTTGGCTGCTACAATTACGCTTCTACTAATCATACTCACGGTTTATGTGTTTGTGTGTGTGTGTGCACCGCCACTGTGAATTGAATTTGTGGCCCAGTGACGTGTGATAAGCGCTAACGGCCATTGGGAGGCGTTAGCGATGCAAATTTGTTGTCGCGCATAGTAATCGTAACCGGTGGTTGGGTTGCAAGTTGGCAGTTGGTGAGCTGTAAAATTGGCGGCCAATAAATGTGGCGAGTAATTATTTTTAATTATCCAGTCGGAGTTACGTGCAGATCCTGATCGTAATAAATATAATGCAGGTCTATGGTTGCAATGCAATGTTCAGTGGTTTAGGTGTTAGATGCGGCAGGTTAAAGATAACTATGATCCTTGTATGTATATTAGAGTGGTCCCAGTTTTTTATGGGGGGAAACATTTTCAGCGTAGAGAATGTGGTACGCTTTTAGTTTGTTTTTCGTTTTGGTATTTGTTATATATGTACCAACTTTAAATTTTCTACTATAACCAAGACCCTCAATATCCTTGAAATGCTCTACTGAGTCCCTTTGAAACCCTCAAAGATATTGATGATTTTTATAAAACGCTGGTGTTTTCATGACAACTTAAGCTTGTGATATTGTTTTAGCTAATCTACATTTGAAAGTATCTTAGGTTGCTTAACTCAATAAAGTATCCTCTAAATTTATACTTAAAAACGTAAAGTTTGGTGCTAGCCCCTCTTTTGGCAAAAGGAAAAATTTTGGAAGGTGCCCCCAAACTTATCTCGGAAACTTTTTTTGGACCAATCCAATGTACATATGTATGTAAAAACAGCGAGAACCGCACCTAACCCAGGCGACAAAATTAGAAAAAACGGCGTTTTAGCTGCCCTTATTTGGGATCTTTTGAAACTGTATGCCTTCCGCGATTCGATTCGTTACTCCATTTTATTTTGCATGAAATGGCCAGACTTTCAGATTATTCTGACTTAACTACCTTTGGAAGGATAAATTTACATGAAATTACTATAATTCAATTTGAACTTGGTTCCAGATAGGACCGACACGTGTATATGCTACGATTCGGTGTTTTGAAGACACCTTCTCGTTTGTCTTCTAATGGTGCAGCTTCCAACAGGATATTCTTATTGAAAAGGCCCGCCCGGAAAGCTTTTATTTATGTAGAAGCACTCCTTATTTTGCCTTCTGTGTATGAGGTAACTCCTGGGTTCGTTCAAATTGAGAGTGGAAGACCCATTTAATCTATGTTGAAGAATTAATTGAAAGTAAAGAAAGAATTTGTTAATTTCGGAAACACTATTGATTGTAGTCTGATTTTTTAATTTGGGTCGGGGCATGGTACAATAATTACAGACAATACCTGAGAGCACATATTCCGACCTGCCTTATTTAAAAATAATCTTTGTTGCCCACACTAAAAGGTTTACTGCTAGGGAAAAGGGATATTTCCATACCCCATATATCATAATGTTCACGTATTTTTTTAAACAAACCATCTTGCAGAGAACTTATTTAACTTGCAAAAGCTGGGAAAAAACATTTGCTCGTAAATAAATTCAAAATTTGTACGGCTTACTTAATTTTAAACGTTTTTTCTTTTGTTTTGAAAAATTATAAAAATTAAATTGAGCGAAAACAAAAAGCAAAGCCAAATGAAAGTAAAAGAATCAACATTGAACTTCGTCAAAATGAAAATAAGGGAGCACGATTTTGGTTGTGAAGCAAAACTCTCTGGGAAGACAATACCTGTAATTATTGTACCATGGGTTGGAGGCGACTTACATACTTACACATATCAAAATTCTCTATGAAAAGAAATATTTTTTCTAGAAAAACTTAAAAAAAAACTGAAAAAAAAATCACAATCGTAGCTCTAAGTATTGCGCAATATTTAAGTATAGTGTTATGGGTTGCACTCTACAATAATTTTAGTTATGAATTTTTTTTACACCGAAGTTGAGTAAAATGTGTACATTACGAATTTTTAGAAAATTTTTAGAATTTTTTTTAGAATTTTTTTGAGTATGTAGTTTTGTAGCCCATTAAATTTTAGTATAATAAAGTGCAAGTTCTTGTGATTTTAAATTTTTTTGAGGTGGGTTATTTTCAAAAACTAATTTCTTATGAAAAGATTTGTATGTAAAATTTTTTTAAAAATATTTATTTTCATAGAGAATTTTGATGTGTGTATGTGTGATTTTTTTTAAATTTTTCTCTCGGTTTATTCTCGATATATTTGGAAAACTATTAAACCGAATTGTTTTTGTTTTTGTGCTGTAAAGTTTTTAAAAATGTATCAATCAAGCTCAAATTTCATATTTATTTATTATTTATGTTTGTCCCTAAAAATTTTAAACAAATCAAACGCATGAAGTGTGAACCCCGTCCATTCTGGCATAGAACGCCCCATGTACAACTTTTTCGGCCATACCACAGATTTAAGAGTATGAAATATGGCAAGAAAAAGATGAAGGCCCGCACTAGTCAATAAGGGTTGGTGTTTTAAAATTTCTCCTCCATTGTTTACTGAGATCAGCAGCGGAATTTCAACATTTGCTATCGCAAATTTTGATCGCACAAAATATCCCGAAGAATGCGGTATCTAGTTACATGCTCCTCATAGGGGCAGGTTTGGCTGATTAATAGGCTGCGGATTTTTATGCAGAAAACAAAAGTTAGGAAGTTATGCTGTCGTGTAGAGTTGTGAGGGACGCAACTGTGAGCAGGCCTATATATATTTCCGGTCACTTTTAGCATCTTCTTTTGATTTTCAGTATAACAAAAAATGCAAATACGATCTTTAAACTTCATAAAAATTTTTACTACTTTATATTTTTTTCATTTTCCCGAATGTTACCGCGTATTACCATCGCGTTAACTTCAAATTTGCATAAGTCTTTATGATTTACTTAGGCTCTTTGGGGATATTTTTAGGATATACTGAGTTGACTCATTTTTGGCTTTTCATGAAAATGTTTAAAAATTCTAAAATTATGCCATCAATAAAACTAAATCTCGATGTGCTTGAAAAAGGCTGTGTGTAACACCTTCAATAACAAATTTAAAACTTGTTGAGTTGTTATAAGTATTTTATATACATAGTTAAAAAATTTGATTTAAACGGGTTTTCGTTATAGAAAGAAAAAAAACATAACCGACTTCAATTCTTATACAAAAATTTAGTAGTATCGTTAATTTCTTCATGATTCAATGATCGAATCAAAACCAAGTTCGGACCGGACCACCCTTGAGGTACCAACTATGGAAACCGGTATTCGTGGTCCAAAGTTATGCGGTTAAGTCGGTTGAAATAAAAATTGGTATTTCTGAAAGAAAGTTTCAAAGTCTTATATCCCAATATTTCAGCCTTTATTTTACGCTGATCAAAAGGTCATACTGTGCATCCGTATCTTTCTAGAGAAGTTAAAAATTTCCAAAAATACATTTTTTACCATTTAAAGCTCAAATATATAGGGTAAATTGAATAACTTGAAGGCCGGATTCTTCGAAAAAATCGTACAAGAACTTGTGGTGACTGGTTGTGCCACATACAGTTGTTGGAATTCCGCTGAGATTTTCCTTAAATTTTAAACTGTACTGATATCTTGGCGCTAGGTTTTGTGTTGCGATTTTCTGCGATTTCTTATAAAACGGCTAACTTTGTGGGTGTTTAAGTGACTTACGCATTTATCGCATAAGCCAAGTGCAGCGAACACATACACGTACTTGTGTTTAAAGGCCATTCGCATGTTCTTAATTGGATATGCATTTTTTAGGAAATTCTCAAATATATAATCGCTGAACTTGGTGAAGTGATAAGTTGCTGGCATTTCCAACCTAAACCACCTTGGCTATCACACGGTGCCTTAAGCTTAGCCCACACTTCACTCCCAAAAAAATGTTTGCATGTCAATAAGCTACAGCTTACAAGCCACATAGGGGCACTGCATGAATGCACCCCTAAATATATGCAGCTAATTGCATAGCGGCTTACGGCAGCTAGATCATGACTTTTACAATGGAGTCTCCCAATTGATACATGGTAAAAGGGACATCTTGCGCTACCGCTTCATTGGCCCGCCCGCACATCTCTCTCTCTCTCTCTCTCTATCATATAGATTTTGTAACTAAGTGGCATTTTTTTTGTACGACTATTAAAAATAGTGCATTAAAATTTTTTGAATAAATCTACAAGTTGATAAGTCACCCCTTTAGACGTATGGGTAGTTAACTATTTATGTTTGGTCTAATTTAACCTTTTTTTTAAATAAATAATTGAATTTTTCTTGATTTTTTCGGATTTGAGTATTGCTCTTGCCGCCGTAGCCGTTTGATTAGATGTGCCTACTGCTACTCGGGAGGTCCATGGTTCCAAGAACGCAAACAAATCGTTGCATTTAACCGCTAACTAGGCGCATGGGTTCAAGGCCATTTCAGGTTGAAAAAAACATGTCTTGGAGTACTTGGAGCGTGCTCGCGCTCTGTCTAGCTTCCTAACTCCCCGCAGGGTACGTAAATAAACACGGCCAGAACATCTGCGTGTACAAATGTGTCGCTACAATTTTAAGTATTTACCCCATGCCAGCACTTACGTAACTTTGGCGGAGATAAGTTTTTTTTTTGTATCTAAGTTTGAAGTCAAAGTTATGATTTTCTTTCGTAAAGCTATCTATAATAACGAGCTTTAATTTTTATGACAAACGCCTGAGCAGTGTTGCCACTAATCGATTGATTTTTTAATCAATTAGTTAATTCGATTCAATCCGATTACAGTTAATCATGATTTATTTTAACAGTTAATCATAATCGCGATTAAAAAGAAATAATTTTTATTCAATAATCCTTAATTTGATAAAGTGGGTTTGGTGATTAATTAATTTATGCTGGAATTTTCCTTTGCATATAAGGCCAGTTAATCGGATATGGTTAAGTCGGTTTTCCTCATCAATCAAAGCAATTTGGTGGGCATTTTCATTATGATCTATTCCAAAAGACGTTTTGATAACTAGGTTATAATATCTCTCTGCACATGTGCGATGGGTTGTAAAAGTTCTCAGTTTATGCATTACTAATAACAATAATAATATTATTTTTTTTACATGATGTGTTTTTTGCAAGCGGGTTTGGTTTCAAACTCGGACAAACTGGACCATATAATCCGATTTTCTTTTTATTTAGATTAACGATTAATGACTAAAATTAATTAATCGTAATCACATCCAACGATTTACGATTAAAAATTTGTAATCATTAATCGCACAGGTGATTACGACTAATTAATTTTAATCATTAATCGCGAATAACATTTTAATGGTTAATTTTTATCGTTATTCAAATTAACATTTTGCCAACACTGCCCCGAGTGTATTTCTGTCATGAAAAAGCTTCTCATAAAATCCATTTGGCACTCGGAGGTGGCGTAAAACTGTAAGTCCCCCCCCCATTCGTTGAACAACACCAACACGCACAACACGAATTAGAGAAGAAGTTTGGCAAAAATGTTAGCAAAAGCGTAAGTGTCAACATTCTATTCTTATATATATTATTAAAGTCCATACAAACAAACATCTTTGGTACACAGCTATGACTAAATATGCACAGAAACTGAAATGTTACTACAATTATTTTAAGAAAAAGTGCATGTTTATGTTTATACACAAGAGGTGAATAAGTTTCTATGTATTTTGTATTTTATGTAGGCTTAAAAAGACAAGATGGGGCTAATTCTTTGAAAAAATAGATTTTCTTAATTTTAAATTAAAATGTCGGCTTCGTAGTGAAATGCAACGGTTGTATAAATTCCCTCGGTTTATTTCTATTCTGTAAGGAAATATTGAACAATTGTATCATCCCAGTACAGAATCCAGAAAAATCAACCAAGTTCTCTGACCCAAGATGTGGAGAATTAAAAAAATACACAATCAGGAAAAGCTGTGAGACTTTTGATGACTGCAATAATTTTCAGTTCAAGCTAGTACACCGAATATATTTTGAAATCACCTGACAGAAACCATGCTCTATTTGGGTTGCTCTACTCCATGCTGTAGAGTAGCGATTCCCAAAGTGATCCAGGTGGATCCCCAGGGGTCTACGGGAGACTCGTCGGGGGTCTACGTTGGCGTGAAAAAAATACGGGGGTCCACGAGTTGGTAAGTGGGGGTCCACAAAAATTTATCGATAGTAAAGAACCAAAATGGTTGCTTGATATCCTCTATATTTAACTTTAATTTGTTTGAGTGATGTGTAGTGCCCTTGAAGCACTACTGCACTACTGCACTTACCGGCACTTTTTGTCTTCATACGTGAGGAAGCCTTAAAGGCCACCTTCAGACTAAAAAGAAATGGATATTCGTATAACATTGAGTAAGGCGGGGAGAAAATTGCTGGCGAGAGATTTGACCACTTATGTTTTTTCAATACTATATGATAGTAAGCCGCCATTACCTTTGTTGAAGAGATTTTATAATCTTGAGTTCCCTGAGGTTAAATGCTGGTTTAATTCCAACACTCAGCGCGGACTCACACATTGTTGAATCTTCACTGATGGCTCCAAAACTGGCTCTGGGTCAAGATCTGGGGTATGCCCCGGTCTTCCTGGCTGAGATATTTGCAATCCGCAAAGCCATGGACAAATAGGTGGTGGAAAATAGATAGAGGGGAAGGAGCTCACATATCGGAAGTGACAGCCAGGCTGCACTTAAGGCATTGGCCAGGCCTCTGTCTAAGTACTTCCAGACTAGTTCGGCAATGCAATTTTCGACTTAGGGTATTATTTTATATTGGTAAACATAACAAGCTTGCTTTACTCTGGGTACCAGGTCACTCGGGAGTACCTGGTAATGAGACATCTAACCATTTGACCAGAACTGGCTCAAACCAGGCATTCGCATCACTTTAAAACTCGGAGCGATAAAACTAAAAATGATGCCATCAACATAAATAAACTATTTTACGAATACGCCACATGCAAATTCATGAGTGAGCCGAACATGTGAGGAGGCAATGATACAGAAAATGTAAACAACGCTAGCTCTCGGAGTTCTCTTAAAAAATATAACTCCTCAGATCAAGAGAGTACTTTGATTGCTTTACGAGCTTTGTTTTTTAAAACTTGCAAGTGTATAATCACATTGTTTTAATAAATAGAACACAATAAAATATTTTATTTTTATTTTTGCCACTCCGAATTTAGCTTTGGAACTTACCCGCGATGCAAATTGATGAGATTTGGGAGTATATTAGAAATGTAGCTGCTGGGGGTTCACCGAAACCAATAAAGTTTTGAAATGTGGTCTACGGCGAAACAAGTTTGGGAACGTCTGCTGTAAAGCGACAATTGTGCAGCGGTATTCAGATACTTTAATTGCACTTTAGTACGCCAAATTCAGCAAAACAATTTCACCACTGCGAAATTCAGGTTTTATTCGAATTTTAAAAGTTTCACTTACCAAAAAAAAGAGCACAAACAAAAAAAGGCGACTTGAAATTGTCAATTATGTGAGGTAAGTATTTCTTTGAAACAGAAAATTTTCCATACGCAAATTGTGCATCCCAGTTCAATTCCTCTAATCACCCGGCGTCAAAGTTTTCTCAAAAACTTTCAGCTTTGACAGAGTAAGCACTTTCTTTTCTCCCAAAACTTATGCATTTCACATGAACTCGCCCCCTTGCTCGACCTCCCATTTCGCTACCTTGAACAAAAGTGTACTTCGTTTTCTTTTATTGACACAAATTAGCTTCGATGTTGGGAAAAGTCCTGACGCATATTGCTACTGAACCAGATGTTTTGTTGTTCTGTTAAAACATATATCTGTTGTTGCCATTGTTATTGTTGTGCGCATATTTCCCGCTGGTTTATTATTTGCACGACATTTTTTCCCCAAGCATTGTGTTTGCGCTTTCAGCTATTCTAAAGATTAGACACCGCACTTACACATATGCATATTATGCACACATGCACATATGTACATACAAACGTACAAATGTATTGTAAGTGCATGTGTGGCATCCACTTGCGAATGCTTGTCTTAACTCCGCCCCAAAGCCGTCCCTTCCCATCCCTCTCGTTAAAGCGTGACTTTGGGAGTGATGCTCTTAAACTTTTGCCTTGTCGCAATGCACTTTAATGCAACGAGTGAGTGGTAGTTGCAACAAACAACAACAAAAACAATAAAGACAAAAGCCAGAGCAAAAATTCATGCAACGAAAGTCATATAAAACTGTTCTGGCGCAACGGTGGTGCGCGGCAAAAGTGAAACGTGGCTTTTAAGCAAATTTGAAAATTTCTGCCCTGTGCATTCACTTACACAATTGCAGCTATATGCATGTACATACATACATACATACATATATGTATGCAGATGCACAAGTGAATGCTACCTTGCATAAAGATGCGTTTTTGGTTTGGTTTGCAGCATTCCAGTGCAGGCTGAGGCGACCTCCCTTTCGAGTTTTATTGCCTTTCTACAATTTCGCAGGCTTTTGTAACTGCCACTTTTTGTTGCTGTTGTTAGTGTTGCTGCCTTTTGTGGCCTACAGCATAACGAACCGCGGCGTGCGCATTATAAAAATGATTACGTAGCAAGACTTTGCCAAAAGGCGCTGGTCTTTTGGGAGCTTAGTGCATACAATCCGGCAAGCACGTAATGGTATAAATGTTATGTACATATGTTTTAAGTTTGTTTTTTTTTGGTACATTGCGATGCAACTTTTTTGAGCTATAACCAGACATAGACGGAGAGTGTGCATTGAGTGTATATATACGAGGCAGTAGTTTTATTTAACTAAGTTTTTAATTATATAACTAAGTGTAAGTATCTACATAAAAATAGATAAGAGTTTCATAAAAAGTAAATTTTTCTCCAAATCGTGTATTTAACTCTTCCAAGCACATCTTATGGGGTATAAAATTAAAGGGAAAGAACAAAACCGATGTAAGAGATGCTTTATTAGAAACACTGAGGTACAAATATGCAGGCCCGCCAAATAATGTGGGTATGGTTATATGTAGTTATACCCATACGGAATTTAGTAGGTGGGTAATTACCCACACAAAAAATGCTCTCAGTATAGTTAAAATGTATCATAGTTAATGTAGAAATTTTAAGTGTCTCTTTAACCAAACATAAATTACTTCAGATTAACTCAGCGGTTGATCTTAATTCAATTTATTGGCCAATTATATTTTAGCATCTTCACATACCTAAAAAAGATTTTCCGCTTAAATTAAGTTACTCCGTAGTTTGAATCGCAGCCAACTACATTCAGTTAGCTGACTGACTGCGAGCAAGGAAATATATACGAATTACAAATAACCTGGTGTGGTGGTAAACAAATTTTTAAAGATTTGTAGTAAGGCAAATACGGACTATATGACGTAGTTGGAATGCATTTTTTTACTTAGTATGCTGATTGACATACATATTTACCTGCACAGAAACATTGAATACGTGCCTAAAAAGTTCTGATCTCTATGTAACTGAATCATAACAAAAGATTAACTCTTCTGTGGCAGCCTCTCTCGCTCTCCTTCTATTGATATCCTTGGTACAACTGTAATACTGGGTGTATTTTAAACTAAAACCATAGTCCATTATTATTGCAATATTAAATAATCTATTTTTCTAATGGGAATTTTAGAATATTCATATGGCTGTGTAATTTTAGCCAGCAAACATTTGGAGTCGTATTAAGTCATTAAGGAGTTCTATTTTGGAGCCTTTACTCTTCCTTCCTCCGTAGGGGTCGACTTAATTATATGACTTTCGGACCCTTATTTCAGGTTGACTTTTAGCCTTACTTATTTGCCTCACACTAGAGTCATGCAGTTTCTAAGGACTTTGAATATCGTTTACTGTCAAAATTTCAATTTGAGTTGTCAAATATGTCTTTTTGTTCTCAAAATGTATTTGTAAAGGCTATATGTAGTAGTAAGTAGTCTCTCTGATTTTATTTTAATACAAGATCGCTCCCACCCGCTTCGCTGAGTGTATGAAATTTTTACGTGCTACATTAGGTGTAATTTATTTCAATTAAACTCAACATACTTAAAATATGCAAAAAGCAGGAGATTTTAAATCTTCAAAATATTTTCAAACTAAAACTATCTTAAACCTCTATCTTGTGATACTTTTTCATACTTATGTGCATGTAGTTTAGAAATGAAGCCATTTCAAACCCATTTTGATTGATACCGGTATTACAAAAGTTCATTGAAATGATTAAATAGTTTGAATTTTACCTCTTAAACCGTTAATTCAAATAATTCAAGTAGAATTGGAATTTTAAAGCATGTGGAAACCCTGCTATACATATATATGTATGTTGCTTAGAAATAAAGCCTCAAAAAATTATACATGCTCGACTTTAAAAACTGGTGGCAGCCCTCTACCAAATATTTTCCTACTAAAACCCTATAAAATCCCCATCGTATAACATCCTATTGTGATACATATTCCAATTACCGAATTCCCTTAATTAAAGAAAAATTAGATTTTTCAAACAGGTGGCAACCCTCCTAAGAGGATGTTTAGGGGCTAAAGACCCTTACCAAAAACCTTTCAGTTGAAATCCGTATTGTAGTAATTCATTCAAATTAATTGAATTAAATTTTTAAACGGGTGGCAACGCTTTTAAAATACCTCTGTAATATTTTAAATGTTCAATGGGAAGGTTTCTTAAAAATCTTTCCTTTGACACCCATTTATTAATTTTTCCGAATGCTTGCGAATAATTATTTTAAATTAGGCTTTTCAAACCGGTGGCAAGCCTTTTCAAAATATTTTTCAAGCTACAACTTTTTTCAGCTTTTTGGCATCCATTCTTTAAACCTTTACGTGGATTTGTCGAATTTAACCGACGTTTCATATGGATGCGACTAATTAACTCCCCTTTCATCTGTAAATAATAAAATAAAGATGTTTATTTAGTGGAATTCCAAAAGCTAATTTTAACAAAATTAGTTTTTATAGTTTTTTTTTATATTTTAGTGTTAACACTATCCCACAGGTAAACGATTTTTAGCTTACCGTCATTTTTTTTCGACAGTGAAAGGGTTAATATAATTTTCAAATAAATAATTCCCTTAATTCAAGTTGAGTTTGATTTTTTTAAACTGGTCGCAGCCCTCCTTCATGAGTATTGAATTGATTTTATATATATCTATACCAAGTTCCAGTACTTTATCAAAAATATGAGATATGCGGTATGAAAAATTACTTTAGTATAGGAAGTACCATTCCCCTCGTCTAATCTAGATTAAATCTATCCTATATTTTAAGTAGGGCTAAATGACACCTGTGCACAAAATTTCATGAGGATCGGTTGAGTAGTTAAATAGTGAAATTATAACAAATAAACAAACTCACTTTCGGATTTATAATATTAGTAAGGATAGTAAGGATTTCGTAGTTTTCAATAGCCACATATCAGTTATTTGTTCATTCAGGCTTTTAAATGCTCGTAGTAGGAAATTATTTAGCATACTTATGCTTTCATTGGAATAAAAAATACGTGCGCTTGTTCTAAAACTATTTACCTATGCAACGTATGCTTGCTTAATAAACAAAACTACCTCAATAATTCATTGAAATAATATTTATGTGGATAATATGCGCACAAAATCGAACATATGGCTGTAGGGCATAAATACATACTTACATACTGGTATTGGTAAATCGGTTTGTGTGTTTGTACAACCTGTTTGTTTTAACTTGGCAAGCCATTGAATCAACTTTCTATGGAATAGGAAAAAGAAGGCTTAAAAACACATTGGCAATCTCGTAATATTTTGTTGGTAAATCACTGCTGTATTGATACATGGAAAATAACTAGCACTAGCAGGTGTACATATGAGAAAGTTGTGCGACACTTTCGGCGACACTAAAACCCCTTTGTATGTATGTATGCCTACCTACTCGCATAAATACATAGAAGTTTTCCACCCTTTTCGGCTCGTTTTGCCCCTATTTGTTTATTGCTGTTTGTTGCTCGTGAGCATGCAAAGCGTGTTGCGCAAAGTGAAACTTTCACCATATTTTGCAAAAGCTTTCGAAGTTAATTATCAGAGGCACGTAGGAAATCACATGCCACACACGTAGTAGAAGATGTGCACTTATGCGGTTGCCATAACAAAAAAGTAAGCAATAAATAAACATTGATATGTACATATGTAGGTACCATTAAATACATGTTTGAGTGATAAATAACCTTCTAGGAAATATTAAGTTTTATCAAAAATAAGCGATATTTATTTTAAACTAAAAGTATATGTAAAAGTTTACTATCTCACACCTTAAGGTTTTGGTGGACCTTTTCTTCGAGTTTTTATTGTGCGTCGTGTTGGGACCTAGTGCTGTATATCACTTCCAAACGACTATTTAATCGGTGAAGTCCTAGCTATAATTATAATTTAGTAAGAGGTCACCTCACTTAACTTACACTGTTGTTATCATACCAAACGAGGTACACCTCAACGAGAGATTATATATACTCTGCTATGAAGCCGCGTGCTAAACGAATTTCTGGTCGAAGGAAAATTTATCTCGACTGTCAATGAGATACAACAATCTGCTATCAACGACCGTGAAAGCTTGTCAGAGAGGAAAAGTCCATGGTTATATACCTTCAAAACAGAACTTTTCCTGTCCACAAAGCGATTTAAGATAAGAAAATATTCTAATTCTATCCAATTGCAATGCTGCAAGTCTTAAATTTTAAAGAGAGAAGAATTTTTTGGGCGTTATTTTCGACCTTTGCGTTACTGAAAAATAAAAACTGAAGAGCGTAAAAGAAAAGCGCACAGTGCGTTCCACTTTTGAAAGTTTACAACTGGGAAAGACCAGAGGCTACGGCTGCTAGTAGAATATCATGTGTGCGCAGCGGTAGCCAGAATAAATGTCGCACCTTCGGCGAATTGGTGTGGTGGGAAACGGTCGACAGCAAATCTTACTTACTCAATCCGCAAACTGCGCGAAAAGCCTGTCTATATACAACGGCAGGAGTTCACTCGACGCCCTAATCGGCATTAGAAATACTCCGCGGTATTTCATTTATAGCTGTTTTCTTAAAGGGGGTCGCAGCTAAGAGTGGATTGAGGCCTAGGGCCTCTAACAAGCATTGAACTACTTGCAAGGGTCGTGGACATATCAAATGTTGCTGCGATTTCAGATCATTGAAGTTGGCATTGACAGAAGTTGCAGGGAACTTAAAATCGTTCCTAACTACGAAGAAGTCTTCATCTTTGCAGACGGCTCCAAAGTGGACATTGTGAGACAATCTGGCGTTTTCTCTCGAAAATTATTTTTGGGCGAGTCAAGTAGACTACCAGATTACTGCAGCGTATGCAAAGAATTTATCAAAACTCAGTACTATGGCGTAATATTGTTCTCAACTTAAATTTTGGGCGATTTTATTTCAACACATACATAGCTCGTTACAGAATTGTCAAGTTTTTGAATTTTGAAGTTGGGCATGGTTATTTCCCGATTTACCTAGTAGGAAGTTTTAATGCTCCAATCACCCTTTTTAATGAACCTCTTCCGAAAAAGCTAAAAAAAGTCCCTGAATTTTATTATAGGCCTCTGAAGCCAAAATTATTTATTAATTTAAATCTATGTACCTACATTTAGTATCGTCCTATTTGGGTATACCTTTAATTTAAATAAATACCTATAGCGTCTTCAGTTTTAGTCGGAGCGTTTTTATTCATCTTTGGTGACCTCTATTTAAATTTCATACTTAAATTTTAAAACACTTTAATCCTCCATCTGCCATTTTTAATGGTCTCACATGCAAGTTTTTTAAGCTAAAGGTTCAGAAGGCCAACAAAGTTGCTGTTCAGGGTTTGAAATGTTCTACGAAAACATTTCCTGGTAAATTATGTAACAGGACTCTGAAGAAAAGAATGAAATAAAATTATATGTAACCGGCGAAAATTCTCAGACTGAACTCTCCGTGAGGGTGCCAACTCAAAATGGACACTACAGGGCAAACCCCTATGAGGGAGGCTTAGGGAAGCTTGGGTCAGGGATCAGTGTTGCGTGATTATGCGTTCTACAATCGGTAGGTGCTACGAAAATACTTCTTGATCGTTGTCAGGAGGTAGGGCTGTACCAAAGGTTAGGGTAGGCTGTACCAAAGCGTACCGGCCATCACCAAACGTAGCCATCGCTAGGAAAATGAAGACTGCCATGAGGATTTTAAAGAAGTCCAAATCGACGCCGGATCTGTATAGCAGTGCACTCTATCCAGGGTAAAACTGTGGTTGATCGGAGTTGCGGAAAACAGGCTTTGACCCTCATTTGCTGAAACAGAGAATAATCGCATTTTTCTAGGGGTCTTAGATAAGAGCCACGGTGAGAAACTGGAGCCTATTGGAAATGCGTGAAGCCGGATACGATAAGTATCACCGTCCGCGTGCTTTTTGGGCATCCCGGACCGCCTCCATCATGCTCAAGTGCTGGTTGTGGCGATGAAATGGCCTCGGAACTTTTTGAGAAGATAAAAGTCACTTTAAAGACATACCATTCAGGTCACGAGCGAGAGCATGGACACCGGCGAAACCATCGGAATCTGAGAAGGTTTACCAGAATAAATATAAGATATTCTTTACAATGTGATGGGGCTGGAACATAGCCCCGTTAGGGTCGTATTAATGCCGAACAAGTGGCCCTTGCCACACCTAGAAAAGCCTAGTGGCGTCATTAAGTATGGTTCCGATATCATAAAAATTAGAGTCTACGCCAATGATGTCAATACTGCAAGAAATATAGCATAAGTTAACTTCAAAGAAGCCAAGATTTGGGAGGAGATGAAGGTACTGCAACCCTGGTGTTGGACACACCTCATCGACGTCCATGCTGGGGTCGATTTCACCATTCGACAATACAACGAAAAGGAGCTGATGTCAGGCGACGACGAGGTGAACTCAGCAATAAAGGAGGGGGTGGGAAGATGCGGCCAAGATGATGTACGTTCTGCAGATAAACCTTTATTTAAATGTAAAGAAATTTTAATTCACAGCGTAATTCTGGAAAATAAAGTTGAAAATCTTTTGTAAAACAACTGAAAGACAGGTTAAAGACAGTCGTACAAAAAAAAACTCCTTGCGAACTTTCATGGTTAAAACCTCTTTTATATCGCATAGTAGAGTGAGCAAAGCACTAGCGTGCCATTCGAGATATCCGAGCTCCGGGCTCTCGGGCAGCGGAATTTTCCTTTTCTTTTTTTATTTACTTTTTAAGTTAGTTTTCTTTTAATTTTTAGATTTTACTGTTTTAATCTCATTTAAATTGTAGAAAACTATTTTATTTTTAGAAAACTATTTTATTTTTTTAAATAATTGGATTTTTAGATTATAGCTATTGTTTTAAAACGAAAAAGAAATCTTTTTAACCACTTCAAATAAGGAAGAGGTTATCAATTTGTCGGTTTTTTTTTCATGTTCACATATATGCTACCGCATAACTTTGAACCATGTGAATCGATTGTGGTCACAAACTAATTTCCGATTATTGGATCATGAAGAAATTAACGGTACTCCCACATTCTTATATGAGAAGTGATTCTGTTGCTTTTTTTCCTTAAAATTTCATTTTTTTAATTTCAAAAAAATAAAAATATATTAATATTATTATAACATATTTTTTCTTTTGTTTAGTTATTTTCTTTTTATTTAAAAAAAAAAACTATTTTCTTAATTTCCTTAAAATTATAGGAACTTCTTTTATTTTCCTTTTCCTTTTTAATCATTATTTTTTTCTTTTCCAATTTAATTGCATTTAATGATTAAATTTAATTTTTTTAAAAAGAAACATATTTTTTAATATATCAACCTGTTTAATGAACATTTCCTGAAAAAATCAAATCAGTTCTAGCCAGACCATACCCCTAAGGTTTAGAGAAGCTATGAATTTCTAATTTTGCGAGGAAAATAATATTTTAACCTTTATATGTATGTATGTGACTTTTCACTCAGCACGTATGTGCGATAATACAAACATATGTCTGCTTATGTCCATATACATATGTATATATGTATGAATGCGTGTAGAATTATCCTTGAGCACCGCAGCATAATTTGTGCTCTACTACCTTTATCGGGTAACATATGTGACAAGCGTACGGTTGAAAACCGGTGAAATTGCTATTTGCTGGTGGAGTTGAAATCACCTCTGTGCCGACTACGATGAAAGCTTTGTTTTTGTGCGTACATACGCGGAGGGGGATATATCCATACATACATACATGTATGTGCACCTTTAGGGTCACATACCGTTTGCTCGTAAATAAGTAGAATGGCAGTAGCCTCACACACACAAAAGAATAAAATTGTGAATCAACTGCAATCGCACTGGAACTGCTCGCTGTCTGATTTATGACAATCGAACGTTGTGGTGGCCATACCAGCTACCCGCTGCCCCGCACAGGTACATATTGCAGCTTAGACACTTGCATTTCAACCGTAAAAGCGTATGCCATATACTCCACTCCACTTGCCAGAAAGCTGCTTGACCAGCCAATAAATATGTAGTATAAATGCCTCCAGCTGCTTGTGCAAATGTTTATGTGACTTTCTATGAAAATTTGTTTGTATTTGCCTGATTGCTTGTGTGTGCGTTTGCTGGTTGTTGAATTTCCATGTTTATTGCTGTTTACACAGAAGGTGGCCACAGCATCCTTTTCCGTTTCCGTTGCTATTGCTTTTGCTATTACAGTTTCTAGCTCAAATGGAATACCGAATAAGTGCGTCTATTGTAGAGAATCGTACTTCGTTGCATCGCATAATGGTTCAGCGATTCCAGTTAGATTGGTGTTACTGTGATTCGATGCGGTGTAGTTTAGCCACAGTTCACAGAGCTCTGCTTAACACCACCCTTGGGTTAGTGTGGTGGTCACTTTCACATAAAGTTTGCTTAGCTTTGAAAACTTTGTGAGCGAGCGAACTTGTGACGTTTACTCTTGTCGTTGTCGTTGTTGTTGTTTTTTGTTTCAAATTGTATGCATGTATTTAAGCACACTTGTGGTCTTGCAGCTGCCCCGGCATCGACCGTTTTCCATGCGGATTGAATCCCTTTGCGTGAACTAATAGAAACGTACTCAGCACAGTTGTATGTTCTCACTCTTTATAAGATTAAAAAAAAAATCAAAAAAATACCTTACCAGCATTGAAGTCAAACCAATTTCCACACCGCCCATTCACAATCTACCTCACCGCTACTCTGCTCACCTGGCAAACGCTTCAATGCTGTACGTTGGCTTGTTTGGTTGCAACTTTGTAAACTCATCAGAACATCAGACATTTCACTTTTGAAGTGACTTTGTCGCTGACAGTTTGCAGCCAGACAGACAGCCTTGGCGACAATATCGGAGGAATTGTAAATAGAAAAGCTGGCAGAAACCAG
Organism: Rhagoletis pomonella; assembly: GCF_013731165.1. Lineage (NCBI taxonomy): Eukaryota > Metazoa > Arthropoda > Insecta > Diptera > Tephritidae > Rhagoletis > Rhagoletis pomonella. The sequence goes on from NW_023458558.1 coordinate 49,379,161, forward strand.
TGAAAAGAGGGGGACAAATTTTTTCAAAAATTGTTTTCAAATTTAATAAAATCGTGACATTTACCTGATTTCTCTGATTTTGCATACCTATATGCACCTAGCGAAGCTGTAAAAGTCGTCCCCATGTCAAGCGCGGCCACTCAGCCCTCTTGAGCAGACATGTGTGTGTGTGTGTGTGTACAGGTAACTGTGTCATGTCTTAGAAGTGTGCGTGCGTGCCTTTTGCATTACATTACAGTTGATTCATTTTACGTTTTCACTCCAACAGCTTTACAGCCTAACTGAAACAAATGCTTGCTTTGACACGTAAAGCGGCAAAGAGGCGGCGCATGGCACACGGCACACGACGACGCGTGACATGTGGAAGTGGCTGACATTTCGTTGAAAACACTTTTCATACCCTCATTTTTGTTATAGGAGTTTATTTCCTTTGAACCGCATTCCCTTGTTGCTGGGCTACACACCTACATACATACATACATACGTACATATGGTGACAACCTACTACTCTTGTCAGACTCCTGTAGGCTGCGCTACACGCCTGTGTGTATTTTAAATTGAAAATATATTTGATTTGTTTAGAGTGAAAGTAGGAGTGGCAGTTGTGGTGTTCGTTACACTCAAGGTATGTATGTATGTGCGAGAGTGTGCCTTTATGTTTGAACGATCCACCTTCTTGCTTGTGTAACCTTTACTAACGACCTGCCAGAGTAAAGAATGGCAGCAGTTCATAAATTTACTCTATATTTCATTGCGTCTTTGAGTGATTTACACTGTTTTTATTTTTTTATCAAATCAGTATTTATTGCGGTGCTTTTTAAGCGTAAAACGGTAAATACATATATATGCAGATATATGCACTTGTTTTTCAGCTCAATGCAAGAAAATTAATGGTTTATTGGTACAATCGCTGACATGGTTCGTGTATGTGGCGGTGGGCGTTACAGCACATCATACAGAAAGTAGATTTGTAGTATTATCCGGTATTCGGCTGAGTAATAGAGATGCTGCTTTTAAATCGATTTAATCAAAGATCGATTAATCGATCCCTTCCGATTCGATTGTTTGTCGATTGATATTTTGTCAAAATTGATATTTACTATAATTTCTAGACGAAAAATAAGAATATTATAAATTTTTGGAAAATGGGCGTAGTTACGCCCACTTATGGTTACATGTGCATATCTTGGTAATCGCTGCACCAATTTCTTCCAAACTTGGCACAGTTGTTGGCCAACATGTTGGTACAACATATGAAATGGCCGAACATTTTTTAAATCGCCCACATCCCATATAACGGTATTTTAGAGAAATTTATATCTACATAGTTTAAAGGAAAGTCGAACCTACTGAACAGATTATGACGAGATTTTTTCTAATATACTCTGTATCGTCAGGAGAGAGGTTTTACTTAGAATTTTAATAGGGTTGCCACCTGTCTAAAAAACTATAAGATCCGCACCGTTCGTTGGATTACATATGATGAGGTGTCAAATAAGAGGGATCGGCCTTTAGCAAAGCACTACTGTTTTTTTTTGAATAGGGTTGCCATCTGTTAATAGAATTAGTATATTCAAGCCTAATAAGCGTAGGCATCAGTTTTGCACCGTCACTGTCAAACGAAAGTACTAAGCCTTTACATGTGCAATAATGTGTTATTTTTCTGAGTAGGGTTGCCACCTATTAAAAAGTTAAAAGGTTTTGTATTACGAAATGAGATACCAAATGAAAGGGCCTGGACATCGCTTGTACAAAAGCTTTAATTTTTTTTTGAACACGGTTGCCACCTGTTTAAAAATACTATCTGATATACATAGTATAAAGGAAATTCGAGATATTTCGATTACGCTAATTTCAAAAACTACTAAATGAATATATACGAGATTTTTTAAGTATAATCTGTATCGATAGGAATATTATCGTTAGTGCTTTCAACTCCTTTAGGGTTGCCACCTGTCTAAAAAATGATTACTTCCGCACTGTTCGTTGGATTACAAGAAATGAAAAGTCAAATAAAAGGGCTGGGCTTTCCCTGCAAAAATCGCGACTACTCCATGCATGCGTGTAAAGAGTACTCCCTAAGGATCAAGGAGTACTCCAAAATTCACCACAATTCATATAAAAAATATGGTCCAATTAACATTGCGATGTCCTAGGGCAGGACAATATACTCCATCCCTGGATTACATCAGAGTAGCACAACACTACTCCAACATATTAACAATGGCATTGTTGTTATATTTTTTCGTTTGTACACGCTTTTGTTCTTCACTTCTCAAATGCTTTTTCGAAATAAATAAAAACCAAGCCAAAAATTAAAAATTACATGTTGCCTCTGATGGCATTCGAACCCGAACATGCTGGGAGCTAAGAACTAACAGCGAGCATCTCTACACGTTCAGCTACAGCCAGACATGCATGCAATGTGCTTTCAAATGATCAACTTCAATGACATTTCGTTAAAACACGAGCAGTGATCGGATAACAAACAATAAGCTGGCGCAGAGACACGAGTTGGTCCGATACAGCATGACAGAGGAACACTTTTGTAAGTACTCCAATTTACCACAAATAGACTACATGGTCCAACGATTTTTGCAGGGTTTATATATTCATTTAGATGTTTAATAAAGTATGACTTTTTAAGTAGTGTTGCCACTTTTTAAAAATTATAAGACCTTTACCGTTTGTTGGACTAAAAACTGATGTACCAAGTGAAAGGATATGGTAATGACATTAAATTTACACAGTTCATTCAATCTAAAAATATGAGGTGTCAAAGGATTTGCACAGTAAGGTTTTATTTTTCGAAAAGGGTAGCAACCTGAGCGAAAAACTAAAAAATGGGAGCTGTTCGTTAACTAAGGTACTAACCAATACTTTTTTTCGAAACTGCGCTTTTCACATATTTTGGTAGGATGTATTAAAATTTATTTATTTGTGAATTAAGGTGATAATGTGTGTATATGTATAAAAAATATTTCTTTATTGGCGCAGCAATTCCAGCCGGGCACAAACACACACACACGCTAGTGACTAGTGACCCAGCAAAAAACCGGTAATCGCTCTTAGTGGTAATGTGTTCTAGAATGCAATACCTTATAATGTCTTCTAATTTTTTCGATTCTTTTAGGCAGTGCCGGCAATGCATAGTGGAATGTGTTAGAATATTTTTTTTATTTCGCTTCCTTGATTCAGTACGGGAAATTTATAGTAGAATGCTTCATTGTAGTCAGCTGAAAAATAGAATAAATCCCAAAAATTCTTTTTCTGTGAAAATTTCCATTTCATAAAAATCATGGTTTGCTTTGCTTAATTTACAGCGAAGTCAGTCAATGACTTTGGGTTTATATAAATATGTATGCATAGATTTTTAAGAAATATCTAAACATAGCTATATATGTACATATATGTATAAAAACTGATTTATAAAATGTTTAATTTCAAATGTAATCGAAGAAAACTAAATGTCAGATAGTTAATTTTAAACTTTTAAGATAATCTATGTTTTCTGTATTGAATTTAATATATATGTACATATCTAGGCATTCTAAACTAGTTTCCCTGTTCGGCCGAGATTCACCTCCCATATGTGGCACGCGCCTTGAGGTTGTCACACAAAGGGGACTGTGCTTTTACGAGAAGTTGTTTTTCATGGCAGAAATGCACTCGGAGGTTTGCCAATGCCTGCCGAGGGGCGACCGCTGTTAAGAAAAAACCATTTTTCTATATTTTTTGCGATGCTGCTTTGACCATACTATATACCAATTAAGGACAAAAACTTCCCTTCAACCACTTCACCAATTAAATTTGTCATTAATTTTATTTGCCCTCTTAACGGTACCTCGACTACTTATTTACTAACTAAAGTTTATTAATTTTTAATACTTGCCACCCTTGCAAACACAAAAAGTTTATCTAACTGCCTTTAGCCGCAAATTGCATTGCCGCACTGTGCAGAAATTAGGCCAGCTTTTAGACGAAAATTTCCAGTACTAGCTTCTTTACTTTAACTTTTCTACAATTGCGCTCATTACCAACTTTCTTCATCATTTGTCGACTATTCGCCCGTTGCCTTTGCACTTCGCTACGCCCGCCCTCTCACCCAAAATTCATGTGCCTTGCGAAAAAGTTTTTTACACTACCAAAAAACGTTTCTTTGGCGCACATTTAGCGCGTAAATAAGTGTTAAAATATTTGCCACTTCCTCTATCTGCTTAACACCTCGTTGGCGGCATTGGCAATGGGAATGGCGAGGACTGCGGCTGCGGCTCTGGCAATAGCAACAACACCAGACACCGACCGCAACACATTTACCCACTCTTCAAAATGGCGCACATCTACTTTTCTACAGGAATACACATATGTGTTAGTAATTTCTCTACGATAGTGTGTGAGTGCGGGTTGCCCAGGTTATGCTTTCAAGTTTTTATTGCATTTTTTCGCTCTGTTGCATAGCACGACATTTTTTTTTATCAAATTGAAAATTAAGTTCACTTTCATGTAGCAGACAGTCAAATAGACGCAAGTGGGACAGAATGGGTGGTGATGGGTGGGTGACCATTGAGGAGGAACTTTTTAAATTGCAGCTGTGTCTCTCCCTCCAACTATCGCTTAATGTGCCATATCATCACCTTCATGCTCCCATGTATGTACATATGTACATTAGACCCTTCCAATTTACAAGCAAAGAAAAAAATCGTCCTGCACTCTGAATGTAACTATTTTTTTTCAAATAAAATTGAAATATTAATGTGCTTTTTTTGCCCTAAACAGGGTTCACGTTTTTAAGTTTTTCGTCATATCTTTTGCAGTTATAGTCGAATCCTAAATGTTTTCCCCAAGGTTCATTGACCTAAAGTACGCCATTCTAGCGCCGAACCACTCTAATGTCAATAAATTAAAGACTACTGAATATAATGAAGCTTTTGTTAAAAAAGTGTTTTGATTATTTTAGTAGAACTATTTAAAAAAAAAAAAGGATTGCTCTATGTAGCTGCCACTAAAAAATGTAAAAAGGCCAAAAAAAGAGAAATATATAATTTTTCGAAATTATTTTACTAAAATACTTTAAACTCAGGGCTGTACGGCGAATTTTTTTTTCTGGCACGGCCTAATGCACATACATACATACTTCGTACTATGTAGTTATTTACCCACCCACTGTTGCTGTATCCTTTGATGTCAATGACAATTCCCGTAAACCAAACAAAAATTCGCGTGTCGCATTTGGTAAATTTAAATTGTTTCCACTTGCCATTGTTTTCCGTTGCTATTTTTGTCAACTACTACTTAGCTACTCATTCTAGCTAACGTTATTTGATATGTATGCAGACATGAAAATATGTATGTAAGTATGCATTGCTTTTGTTCTGTGAGTTGTTATTTTTTCGGGGGTAAATGAAACCCCGAAAATACATAGAAAAATACAGTAAAGAAATTGAAGTAGAGTCCGACCGATTCCAAATTTTTTTTTTCAGGTACCGATGCCGATAGTGGTCCACAAAATAAAAGAATTAGCTGGTATACAACAAAACCCATATAAATTCAGATTTCAAACTTTGTACAAAAATTAGAAAAATTCTGCTTATTTTCACCAAAATTTCAAACTTTTTAATCAGAATTTGGTATGCAGTTTTGTAGACCATTTCATTCTAGTACATATAATGAAGTGCAAGTTTCAAGCTGCTATAAAATCCCGTTAATTTTTGGCAATTTTTTTTGCTGGCAGTGTTCTCCATAAAAATAATTTTTGTGAGCCGTCTGCAAATGTTTTTTAAAGTTGGCTGTCGCTTCACCTGAACATTTGAAAAGATATTCCAAAGAATCGGCGAAAAAAGGCCGATGCCGATGCCGATGCCCAATTTTGTGCCGATACTAGCCGATGCCGATGCCGATTAATCGGTCGGACTCTAAATTGAAGTCACTAAAAGAAATATTATACAATATTTGCATACACAAGAATTTGAAAAAAAAGAAAAAAATTAAACCGAAAGAGAAGAAATTAGCACTTAAAAATTAAAGAATATTAAAAATATTTTTATATTTTAATCAAAATATTCAACCATTTCTATTGAGCTTGAGGCCGTTTTTAATGAAAAACTATTGTGGAAAAGCAACAGTATTTTGAAAAAATGGTAGAAGTGATAGCTATTTCGGAAATCACCACATGCCCTCATCAGACTTCTTTCATTGGGATTCGATCCAATGACCCCAGCTAACTCAGCCAGTTGCCAACTTATTGTTGAAATAGCTAATAATTGTTATAAAGCCATATAATAACAAAAACATATTTTAATTAAATGTTTAAAATTAAAAGAAATAAATATTAGAAAAGGAAAAAAACAAAATTTAAAAAAAATTTATTTTTCTTTTTAAAATAATAAAATCTAAAACCAAAATGATAATTAAATAGAATAGAAAAAAAATTTAAATAAAAAATAGAAAAGAATAAAAATTTAGTGAAGATAAAATAAAATACATTTTTCATTGTTAAACAAAAAAAACTTAAAAAATTTAAAAATTTTGTGAAGTACAAAAAATATATTTCCTTGTTTTTAAGCCAATGAAATTTAATATTTAAAGAAAAATTAAATTAAAAATAGAAAAAAGCTGTAGTCAAACAAAATTTGCTAACCGAGGTTTCAAAGTCGGCCATAACTGCTTTTGGTGCTGCACGAGCTAAATGATATACAAGTGCTTTCTCTCAAAATAGCTTTTCACCACGAGTGTTCAATGAGAGAGAAATAAAAACTACAGAATTTTATTTTCTACTATGATAAACCGGATTTTCTAAAAATTCAGATAGGATTCCCAGCTCAACTATGTAAGTAGGAATATATATATATACGGTGGCGAGAATGTAAATAGGGAAGAGACGGTTTAGTAAGTTTTAGCTATTTTTAAATGTTTATTATTTTTTTTTTTTTTAGAATAAAAACATTTAAATCAAAATTTCCAACTTTGTAGAATATTTACATATACAAATTCGACAGATTTTAACAAATCTTCATTGAAAGTTGAAACATTTTTATCAGAGTTTTTAGAATTTATTGAGTACATATGCAGTTATGTAGCTCATTAAAGTTTGGTATAAAAAGGTGCAAGTTTGAAGTAGCTAAAGCGTACTGTTGATTTTCCATTAGAGATTTTTTTTTGTATGGAGAAAAGAGCAGCACCTTCAAAAAAAAAATAAAAAATAAAATCAATGATAAAACCTAGCTGCTTCAAAATTAACTTTATCACTAGAATTGAATGGGCTGCAAAATTGCACATTCAGAACGTTTCTAAGAGATCTATATAATTAAAAAACTCATAATTTTGATCGAAATTTTTCGAGCTGTCCTTATATTTGTATAAAGTTTGAAATTTCGACTTACATGGGTACAAATATATTAAAAAAAATGAATGTATGTACGTAAATATTGTTTGGAATTTTAGCTTACTGTCATTCTTGATTTGCTCATTGGGGATTGTGGAGACCCGCTGTTAATATTGATGCTATGCGCAGCAAACGCAATGGTAATTCTACTCGTATGTCATATGCTGAATTCACATTAGAGTGGTTCTTATTTGAAGCTGTGTAAAGTTTTCAAACTACACTGAAAATATTCAATTAGTTGGTTCATGTAAAGCTGAAGCCTCAATCACCCGTCTCGTGGAGTGGACAAAGCGCACCGAGAATCCAATTCCCAGGCATTTATTCATAATACCGAATTGTGCTTGATAGCTTGTCCATGCAAGCAACTAACACTTCGATGCCACACCGTGAAATTTGTTCCCCATTTCGTGTCCATATATCCAAAAGTAAGCTATAAATTTTGGGGGTTCATTCTTTTAGGTTGGCTAAAATGATGTTTCAGCTATAGAAATATGTCCTAAACGGGTTTCGACCTAAGTTAATTCCAATAAAAATGTTATATCAGAGTTTATATTTCATGCACATTAGGCTGGGGCGGGTAGAAGTTTTGCAGTTGTAAAATTGAAAACTAACTTGGAGAGGATTTGGCGCCATACAAATTTTGGGTCCAACCGTACGTCAAATATATATAAGTAGCCAAAATCAAGTATTTATCCATACAACAACCGACCCTCTCTAATGCACACACGAAATTGTTCTCAACAACAATGCGACCGATTTGAGTAGTTGCTTTGTTACTTCAATTTTATTATTGTCTACTTTCGTGGGTTGTTGTGTGGGCGCCGCAGTTTTCATTTTCATTTCCACATTTGCCTTTTGTGTTTCGTGTTAGTGTGCGCGTTTTCATTACTATTTCACATAGGTGGCAACGGCACTAAAATGCCGCTTTAACGGTTGCTAATGTTGTGCAATTGATGTTGGCGCTGAAAGTACGCTTAAATAAAAAAGCAACGAAACAAAGCATTATTTACTATTTTTTTATCATAAACGTTTTTCGCTCGCATTTCTTGTGGCATTTCGCTTTTCAGATACTCAGTGTTCGGTTTTTTTTTTTCGATTTAGGAAAGTTTCCATACAAACATATGTGTATAATACCTATGTATGTATGAGTGCGTGTACTTAATTTGTGTATTGCGGGGTGGGAGCTGGCATTGGGTCTGGCAGGTGGTTAATGACAACAAAGGAAATAAAATAGAAGTTAAACCCAATATCTACACGCATCCGTTTTTTGCCCATAAATAGCACTTTAAGGATTAGTAGAATGTGTGAAAAGCTGCATTACACTTTATTGTCGATTTTTTGTTACTTACTTACTTACTTACTTACTTACTCACTTAGCAATGTGCACATCGTAAATACTGTTTGTGGCAGAGAGTTGCTGCCTGTTAGATTAGGCGGGCGCTTTAATGGAGTTTACTGTCGCAATTGTGTTTGTTTTGAAAGTGAACACAAAACATTTAATTTTTTGAATTTAAGTTCAAGGAAAATTTAAGTTATTTAATAACTATTTTAATAATTCACAAGCTTGCGACTTTATGCCTTTAAGTCATTTAAAATGATAAGTGACTTTGAAAAAAAAACAGCTTTAGTAGTGTCCTGCGCGTTACTAATAACTTGTTATTGGTATAAATTTATAAAAAATATCACCTTTGTACACACATATGTATGTACATAGGTATGTACCTGAATATATTTTTCTCAGTAAATAGGCAATAAATTTATTGACTTTATACGCTTAATTCGTAATTAGCAAAAAAATTGCATTGCATTACCCTTTGATGGAATTATGTCAATTTTAAATTGACATTACATCACTTTAATTAACATGCAAACATTAATTAATTGAATCGCTGCACACCCTGTCGAGAAAGCGCTGGAAAGCATTTAATGAATTTCGCTGAGCGCTGGTTTCGCATTATTCGCACATTCACTGGTTATTTTTGAACCTAGAATATTGAAATTTTCGGAAACTATATAGCTAACAGCATTTTTATTAATTTTGTTTTCTGCAAAACGTGCGACGCGACTATCTGGGACTCCTTCGGGAACAAGCGCAGGGGAAAATGCGACTAATACCGCTTTGATATATTTGTTTTGTTCGAGCATGCTTTATGAAGAGGCTAAGACACAAACGGGTATGAAAAGCGAATAGGTTAGGTTAGGTTACGTTAGCTTTGATTATTATGGCAGACCGAACGAGGGGACTCACTTAGCCATTAGGTAGATTTTCCATTGTGTTACTGTATTACACAAATACTTTGAACGGTAACTGCAGGTTCTCTGTGATGAACTTAGAAAAGCGCTGGGTAATCAAAGCGAGCTTTTGGGGAGCGTTGATGAAATGAGCACCGAAATGCTTAAACCTTAGTAAAGCCAATGCTAGGCAGCTGAGAAGGAAGTCAACCAAACAGCCTCTGTTGCAGTGGGTTGCCGTGACGATTTTAAGTCTCATCGCGAGGTTTCCGAAGGACCAATGTCCAGAGACTGCCATTCTCCCATTCGCGCTTTGGAGGGATGTGCGTGGAAAAAGATCCGTTTGGAGTAAGCACTAGAGACACTACGATCTTTTTCTTATGGTAGGAAGTTGAAGCTTTTGAGAATTATCGAGTGCCCGTATGCAGGGTTGAAAGAGAACTTAGAGCTTTCAAGCCTAATGGCTGATTGAACCGCAGCTACTTTTCCCGCAATATCAACAGGTGCGACACTGAGCGTAGCAGGAGTGGTCCAGAGTACTCCGCTGATTTCAATGAGGGCATCCCTTTGCGCGCCGCCAGTGAATTCCACCAGAAAATGGCCCCATGTAACATGGTTGGCTTGATTTTGGTGTCATAATGTCAGTAGTTTACTTTTTAAGTGAGACCGCACTTCCTCAATATTTGACTTCCATGATAACTTCCCGGCCAGGATCACCTCCTAGAACTTGACACTGTCAGAGAGAACAATTGAAACATCTCCTATTGAGGGAAGCCGGAAATGAGATTCTGTGTATCTCCTGTTGAATAGTACGAGATCTTTCTTTCCAGGATTAAAAACAAGTCCGCAGCTAGCAGGCTAATTTTTGAACAAGGTTAGGTACCCTTGCATAAGATCATACAGAGTGTCAAAGTACTTTCCTCTAACGATGAGTGTTACATCATCAGCGAAGGCAATAACCTGAATCCTCTCCCTTCCAACTCCTCCAAGACGTCAGGTATCACGAATTTCCAGAGAGGGTGAAAAGGCGCCTCCCTCCGGAATGCCGCTGCTCACTTTGCGCTGGACAGAGACAGTGACAGTTCTATTGTGCCGCATAAGGGAGATGAGCCTTACTAAGTAGTTCTATACTCCGGGCTTAATTTTTTGGTAGAAAATAATTTGTTTTCTTCCGGCCCACCATTTTTAATTTCATATAGAGCTACTAAAAACACACGTTTTTTTTTAGCAAATTAAAAAGTATTGAATTAGTTTTCTTAAATATGTTTAAATACCCGTTTCTTGGAGAAATCAGTTTTTAATTAGTTTGAGTGTAGCTGAAAAAATGATTTGAATTCTTGGCACACAGTCATTTCACGATATACGACGGTCGACGGTGAATATGAAAATCTATTAAAAAGTGCCTATATTCGCCGCAAGGTATTTTACACCATTAAATGTTTGCAATACATATGTAATTCCATAAACATGAGGGGAAACCCAAAAGTTATGATATGCAGTGCTATTTTTAGCAGAAAGTTTAATCAAATACCTAACCTGGAAGAAGCAAGTGATTTCGAATTTTCAATTCAGAGTATATCTTTTGAAAGTTACTCAAACATACTGGTCCTTTAGAATAGAACTGGTAATGATGCACAGGTGATGTGTTCAAAATGAAGTTACTTTTTTTTTGCTGTGCTGAAGTGTCTTTACTCTACTAACGTTAGTTCAGATAGTAAGTATCTGAAATATTTACCTTGGCTGGTTCCGAAAGAGTCCAAAGTTATGCTGAAGTAGCAATAAGTAGAGACCAGATCTATTGAATCTATTTAATATAGTCATGTTAAATGCTTTTTTAAAACCATTTTTTTGTTTTAGCTTGTCAAGTTAATTTAGTGTCAAAATTTAACATGTCTTTTAGATCTTGAAAAAAAATACGACTATAGAATATGAAGCATAAATGAAAGTTCTTTACGAAGCAACCTACTCTTAGAGCACCCCTCGTATGTTAGTTTGGTACTTATCTCATTAAATTTGATGCGAAACAATTTAGCTTTCAGTAAAAAAAAATAAATAAAAAATTTAAATGAAGTTGATACTATCGCATCGAAGCAATCAAGGTATGTATATTAAATTATCCGCTTTTTTTCTGAAAACTTTAGCCGCCACGAATATAAAATGCATTTTTCAAATATTTAATAGGCAATTCACCTTAATTAAAAATAATGTTGGCAATCGATTTTTTCCTTAAATTGCTACCGAAGTGAGGCTTTAGTAAAAGAAGTGAATACAATGTATTCGTATGAAATGCAGTAAAATTTAAATAATGGCCGCTACAGAGGCAAATCTTTAATTTTCTGAAGGCTTGAACTTGAAAATATTTTATTGGTAAATTAAACTTGTATATAAAAGTTGGATATAAAAGATGAACAGCAAAAAAAAAACATGTAACCGAGATGACAAATTTTAAAATATCAAAAGGAGAACCCTTGCCGAATACTCTTATTAGATTTCGTGATCGTGATTCCTCCTTCTCCTTGGCTGTATGTATACATACATATATACGCTGACTTAATCATCATATTTTTGAAATACACATACATACATATCAAAGTGCTAAAAGTTTATTTGCCCATGTACATACATACATATTTCTCCAATATATTTTTTAGGCTCTTCGAATTCGAGCATTCGAAGGATTTTTTAGAATTTACGAGTGCTCATACACTCAGATAAGAGTCACCTAAATAAATTTTTCTCAAAACAAGATTTGGTGACTATTACCAAGTCATTTGTTAAGAGAAATATATTTAGCAGAATTTTTCCTGAGTATAAGGGCACCTTTCCTTGGCGTGGGCAATGACATAAATGGCTCTGATACCATTCACTAACGCATATACGAAGGCACCCAGGGCCTTAAGCGAACAAATTTTTAATTTTAACTCTACTTTGTTATATTTCAGCTGCATTCCAATTAACATCCAAAGATATTTAGCTGAATTTTGTGGATGAAGTATCCAAGAAATTCTTCCAATATAATACCGACAAAAAAAAATCAAATTATAAAAAACACGGCGCCGGACAAATCTTATATGTATGTATGTATAACAGAAATTACTGTTTATTTATGTTGGTAAAAATTAAATACGGATTCAAATTTTTAATAAATTTATTAATAACTCATAATTCTCGCACATATTTTACCTTTTGTTTTTTTTTATAAAATTATATAGAATAGAATTAATTTCAGATAGCTAGTTTTTTAAATCCTATAAAACTTGGGTCGAAAATAATTACAATCTCAAACCACCAGCGAGCTGAAAAGTTGAGTGGAAAATCGATAAGTCTCGAAACGCCAACGATTCGAAAAATAACAATTATAGAATCTTCAACGATTCAAAAAATAAAAAATTCTCGAATCGCCAACGATCTATCGCCGCGAAGTATCGTCTCGATAATTCTATCAGAGAAAACGAGCTCGTCTCGAATTCGAGGCGAATTCGTTGTGTTTATTGGGCAAAAACATGTTTTTTTTTGCTGCTCCGTTTCTTTTCTTCAGTGGAACAACCATTAGGTACTTTTTCTCGGAGGGAGATAGGCCTATTGACTACATATCCGCTCAACGCAAATATCTGGCATTATTCTTGCCTAAAGGCATACAAAATACCAATTTTCTGTTTACTCAAGAATGATAATCAACCTTAAGTGCCCTCCACACCTTTATGCTCAAGTCGTCCCTTTGAGTTGCGAATTATGAGCAGATGAAAAAAAGCCATGCCCAACATCTTTGATTATTTGTCCTGTACAGAAAATGCAGCAAGGGTCATTTTCGTAAGTAAATCTGCATAAATCTGATTCAAGGTGTTCAATGATCCCTACGTCATTAAAAAAACTTCTTGCTTCTTTAATCCGACCAATATTAGAATATTCGTCGATTGTTTGAAATCATAGATATTAAACGCATTGCGGAAGGCTTCAATCAGTTCCTTCGTTATGGGTTGCCATATAGACTGAAACTGTATTTAGCAATAAAATAAGAACCAGATTTATAAAGCAAAATTGCTATACCAAGATAACATAAATCAGTGGAATAAACTCAAGAAACTAGAAAATTCTAGTTGACGGAAAATTAGTACTCGCGATGGATTTAACAAAAATGTAGTGAAATACTACTATTTTGCAAAAGTACCATTTTGGCACTTTGTGCTTCTTTTGCTTAGCGATATTATATAATAATATAATATAATCCTAGAAGACCTTCAAGGCATAATAAGTCTACCGCTATAAGTAATTTACTAAGAAGACTCTAATAAAAATTAAAACCGTTTCGATACATCTGATTAGCTTTTTATAGCTAAAAATACTCTAACTGAAGTTTTAAATAAATAATTAGGCACTGTCATAACTGGGGCGATGAATCCTGCTCTACTGATGCACTCAGCGCCTTGGTTTGAATACCTCCCTTTCCTATTTGAATAAAAAAACACCTCTGACCGGAAGATCAGAAACATGACGGGTCCTAATGATATTCGCTAATTATCCCATATTTCAAATGCGGGACAAAAGTTGAGGTACACATTTCAAATCTAGCTCTCTGAAATGAAAGGAACCTATACCCCAAACTAATTGGAGAGCTTTGGTGCAGAGATGAATCTAAACATGATAATGGTAAAACTGGGGCTGGCATATTTTTGGGCCGAACTTCAAAAAATCGATACCAGGCGGAGATGCATGCAAAAATGCATGCAATAGAAATTTGTGGCAGAGAATGCCTTAGAAGAGGCACATCCTCGAAATACAAACATTTGCATTATGAAAGTCAGTCAGGTAGCCCAAATGTCACTGAAATCCCACAAAATAAATTCTCAGCTAGTATTTATATGATTGCTTGAATGTCCTAAACGCTTTTGGAGCCAAAACTACTGCTTTATTAGGATAAGTGCCGGCATGATGGCAACGAGTAGGCTGAACCCCCTAGCGAAACAAGGAGCTACCGCAGTAGTTAATGTTCCAAAACCCTTCTGTGGCTCACCAAAGCACACATAGAGGAGTTCATAACTAACTGTGTAGCAAAATGTTCAACAAAAGAAGCTTCAAAGAAACTACTCAACTAGTTCACTTGGGTGGTGCTAAACTTAATCTATAAGAAATTTGAATCTGCTGGGATCTATTAAAAGCCTTCCAATACTGTGCGGAGGGTCACGCACGTCATACAACTTTAGAGGTCGCGGTGCATTATGGCCAATAATAATAATAATAATCTATCGGTTCAAAGCTAGCTGAGGAGTTGAATATATGGCAGATATGTATGTACGCACTTTTAGTCAAATAAATAAATTAAACTGTCACGTTTTTCCTGAATTAGTTTCGCAAAGTTTGCAAACTCTATTGCCATATTGACCAGTATTGCATAGTCACACAACGAATTCTGTCATCTGAGTATATACGTATATTCATATTTTTGTACATTAGGGTGGTCCAAAAATACAAAAGAAAAAAGGTGTTTGGTATTTTCCCGCTGCAAATCCCAGAATTATATCTAGAAGATGTAAAATAAGGAGACCCGTATTTTATTATTTTGAAATCGGTTAAAATTCAACCGTGTCGCCGCACAGTGGGATGAGCAGCAATTCTAGCGCGCCAAAGTCATTTTGAAAATTGTCTTAATTTTTTATGGTATTCTCTGAAATCGCTGCTAATACTTTTAAAATAATTCTTTCAATACATGTTGTTGTTTTTTACTATTTTTATCTGTATAAGCACACTTTGCAATTGCAAGTATACTTCATGCTGAATTTGCCGCTAATTATTGTCCCCGATGAATAAAAAAAAAAATTCTGAATCATGGCCACGCCAATTTGATTTTTAATTGTTTGTGTTATTGGTCTTGCAAGATAGAATAAATAATACCGATCATAAAAGTTTTAGTTTTTAGGATTTCATAGCAATTCTGCGAAAAATTGGTTTTGTTCTATGGTTGGCTGGACAAAAATTTTGAGCCACCCTAATATAGATAGCTACATATATTTATAATAAAAATTTTCAACACTTTATTTGGTTATACCAATTCGATTTCAACTTTACAGACACTTTATAAAATTGTTTTCCATTCGAACTTTTGTCTTGCTTTTCTTTATTGTGCCTTTCATTTGGAACCAAACTCGCCAACAGCAAGAAAAGCTTTTGACATTCTAAAATCACCTATTTAGATGGTCTATTTTTCATTTTATTCAATTACCTATGAATGAAAGTGGCTTTGTGTGTGTGTGCTTGTGTGTTCTCTATTGTTTGTGTATTATTACTGTTGAATGGAAAAATTAGAAATGCCATGAAAATACGCCAACTTGCTTTTGTGTTTTCATTTCCTCTGAGTTTTTTTTGTTTGGTGAATTTTTAGCTGCGTATAGAAAAGTTTTTGTACAACTTCGGAAGACTATTTGGTGTATATTACTTTTCTTTGTTCAGCAAGAAAATGCCAAAGATAGTGAGCGAAAGAAAGAGGCCACAGTTGCAGTGCACTTGCGGTATGTCTTTCGTGCGACGAAGCCAAGCCGCAAAAATAAAATTAATGTCAGAACGCGCTTGCATCATCTTACGTGCAAAGATTCAGCGCGACAGTCAACTTTATAGCATCCCAGCCAACTAACTCTTCTCGCATACAAAAGCAAAGTTTTAAAATACAAGAAAAACAAAATTTGTGGAAGCATCAAAAATTCGCTAGTTGTTTTGAGTTCTAACCGCGATACATGAATGTACTTACGTATGTATACATAGCTACATATATATATACGGTGACCATAAATATGGATTCAAAATGAAGGACAATTTTTCAAAAATATGCCTACATATATTTACGTAGTATAAAA
>NW_023458558.1:49395628-49413602 GCF_013731165.1 Rhagoletis pomonella
AAAAAAAAATAAAGCAAATGAAAAACACGTCAAATTTGTGGCTGTGGCATAACTAAAATGACACTGATACACTTGAGTTAGCCAAGGAGTGAAATTTAATTTTTCCTTAGCAATAACAACAATGCCTTCTTACTTGCAGCTACTATAATGGAGGAAAATGGTGACAGGTCAAAAGCGCTGACAGCTGATGAAAAGCAGGCTAAGCTGATGACATGGCGCATTTGCATTTGGAGCAACGCTTGCCGAAGCCTTGATTGGAGCAAGGCGAGTGCGCGGAAGCGGATGTAAGGAGCTGGGCGTAATGAGAAGTGGTTAGTGATGTGGGTGGAGTTGTTTAATGCGTCTTAGTGGATAGTAGCGATGACACGGATAACTTTTATGACGTTGATATCCGCCATGAATCTGATTTCGTGGTTGCCTACAAGAGGTTTACTTTGCACATGACTAGTTGAAAAATAGCTGAAACTAAAATAAGTTTAATTCTGTAAGGAGATTTAGGAGTTTATTTTTCTTTAAAATAAAAACGATTTGAGAATTCAAAATCAATTTGTCAGGTAATTGGATACAATTTTGTCGAACCCTATTACATTTGTCATCAGTGCTGAATACTGCAAGGGTCACTAAACAAGTCTATAAATTGAGTCGATCAGACCTTTGCATTGTGTAATTTGACATGTTTTGCATTAACATGCTCAGAACGGTATATATGTAGTACGAGCGCTCTTACTTAAAGGTTCAAATGAAAGTTTATAAGTGTGGTCGTAGCTGGCTCGTCGATGAGCACGCATCGTAGGCCATCTAATATTGGTTTGTACGCTAGAATAAATCGGCGCTGGCGGCAGTACGATAATGAAAGAACGTCACTGGATATACAGGCATACAATATTGAATGAACATTTGGCGGTTAGAAAGCTATGCATGTGCGAGTTGGATCTTACATAATATGGCAATTGCTCTAAAAACCAAGCTCGCGCCACCTAAGCGCTATTTTTCATAAAAGTATTTCCAACCCCTACCTGCAGCATACCTACCTGCAGCCGAAAATTCGCTTTTTTTGAAAATTGATTGGTAATAGCAAAAATATGGTCTATCATGCTCTAAAACCATCTGTGTGAAAAATTAAAATTTTTGGTCAATACCTTAGGCTCGCCCAAGTCCATTAAAATTCAAGTGCCAAAAAAATTTTTGCTTAGCTTACTTCGATTCTCTTCCAAAAATGCCCATATACCAAATTATGTAGGCCTAATACTTTCGAAAATACTTGCAATTATAGTAAAAAACTTATTAATTAATTGTATTTATTAATTTTTATTTTTTGAGCACATTGAACTTTGATGGACTTGGCCGAGCCTAAGATATTGACCAAAAATTGTCATCTTTCACACAGATTTTTTTTTTTTGAGCGTAATGAACCCTGTTTTTGCTATAACCAATCAAAATTCCAAAAAAAAACGGATTTTCGGCCCAGAATTTATCAGTCAGGTAAAAATAAATAATATGTTCGAAAAATGACCCCGTAGGTGGCTCTGAAAACTGTATTTGAAGTTCGATTTGATTCAAGTTCTGAAAATTTTTCCCTTCGAAACAGCGAACCTACGCGTTGTAAATAAAACAGGCAGGATTTAAGAAAGTTTAAGATTAGTTATTTCATACAAAAGTGTAGCGGCTGGCCAACTATATTTTAAGACAAATTGTATCTAATTAATTAAGTGCACCTTTTTCATATCTCAAAATCCCGAAATTCGGCCATATCTCAAAAACTGATCTCTCTTACATTTTGATTTTATATTCGAATTCAGCGGAAAATTTTATATTAGAATGTACATAAAAATGTCGCAGAACAATTTTTCCATCAAAAAAGGTAGTTGCGAAAATAAAAACAAAAATGGTACATTGTTTAAAATAATGAATATTTTTTTTGCAAAAAAAAAAATTACGCAAAAAATTATAGTTTTCACCAATCAGCACGAAAAAAGTTCCAATAGGTTAGCAATTTTTGATTATCTGTAACATAAGTGCCACATAGCGGCTTAAAATAGAGCCTTTCTTTGTCTGTGCCACTGCACCATGGGTAATTTGAGCAATTTTTGTGGCCAAACCTAATTATAACCAAACAAGTAGATTACTTAAGAAATGATTTTTTTTTATTGATTGGCACAAAATTTCTCACATTTTTCCAAAAAAATACCCTTACCCTTTACGACCAGTGGGTCAATTGTGGTAACTTTTTTCAAGTATGGTTTTATAGAAAAAGCTTAAATGCATTTTTTTGCCAAGTATCTGTTATAAATATGACATGAGTAATTCTTGTATTTAAATATGTATATACATAATATATCCATAGGTTTCCGGAAATTGCTCTAAAGATTTTGTGTACAGATAATGTTTTGCATTTTAAAGTTATTTAAATAGGAATTATCCGATTATCCGATAATACTCCTATAAGGTCGCCACATATAATTAGTTACAAATTAGATAAATTAGCTTAATATGGGTATCAAATGGAAGGTATTTTAAAAATTTCCAATTCAAAAATAGTTTTGAAAAAGGTTGGTTTAGAACCGCTTTCGTATATACTAAAAGAAGGCTGTTAGGTAATGATTTGCCTATATAATAAGTGTTATCACTTATTTTGGATTCTGCAAAATTTAACTAAGACACCGCAATGCGGATATAAAATGAAAGGTAGTTTTGTGAAGCTTATTCAAAAATACTTTCGATGAGAGTTGCCACGTTTTTTTAATACAAACTTGTTTTTTTTTATATGTATATACAGTACACGTATCATGGTTATACAATTATTTTTATACTTTTTGACTATTTAAATGGAACCCCCTACAATGCACATATTAACATTTACCGTTAGTTTATTCATGATCCAACAATCGGGAACCAAACCAAATATGTACGGAGTTACTTCTGAGGTGCCAATAAAAAAAAAAATAAAATATTCCGACGCACTTTTTTGAATTAGAAAATATAGTAATCCATGGCAAAAAAATTAGAAAAAAAACTAAAGTAAGATTTCGTGGTTTTTGAAAATTAAAAGCTAAGATAAACGAAGATTCTCTGCCCGAAAATTTACTGTAAGAATGTTTTTAACTTAATTAGAAAATCTGTGCTACGAAAAATTAAGAATAACTGAATCCTTCCGTGGACGGCTTTAATTTTTAAATCAAAACTTTTGGTTATGCGGACAGAATACGAATTAATCCTTATCCAAGCACACCGTTGTAGTGTGAAATAGAGAAATTAAACATAATGAAGTCAACGGAAATTCTGGTATTTATTTATCAGACACTTTCTTTGCGTAAAATTATTCGCAATAAGAGGACTGTTCAGTTTTATTACTCTACTTTATCGGTTCAATGAAAAGAAAATATGAAATGATTAAGGTACACCACAATATCTGCCGCGTAACTATTGATTTTTTTCATCAGATCAGTAAAACGGCTTTTCACTCTCCAAAAAACGAGTATGAAAAAGTTCATTTGCAACTTGCTAGGCACACTTGCCACACCACATCAGCAACGCACTTCAAAAAGTTAAATGGCACTCAAAGTGAAACTCATTAACCACAAGCTTTGTGCATACATAATACTTATATCTATACATATACATATATACGGACGCATATGGAGCGTGACTTTTATATATGATTTATTGGTTTGCATTGGACGTTGTTCAGCCAAGCCATAGACGTTGCCACTGCCTGTATCGCTTTCATTTCAACAGCCATTGCTGCTGATGTTTCTGCTACTCTGATTGCTGTTGAAAGCACCCACCGTTTGTGCGTGTGCCGCATGAGTGCGCTGTGGGTCAAGGTTTGTTTGCGTTTCACTGATTTAACCTTCCCACACAATCTCACACAACCGTTCGCGAATACTGAAGCACCACCATACATCGACTTTATTTGACTTAAACAAATAGCTTCCGCACTACCTGATCACACTCAACGCAATGGCGGCAGGCAGGATTGTGGAGCGGAACGGATACGAGACTGTTTTATAAGTAGCGGTATGTGATTGAACTTGTATCGAATACTGAATCGAAGCAATCGAATTCGCCTTTTTCAAACTACTTAGAAACACACAAATGCATTCGAAAACACTTACCCACACACATACATATATATGTATGTATATGTATGCGCATGTACATACATATTTACATTTATATAAACTTGCATATACATATACATATAAATATACGAGTAAAATCAAAGCATAACATTGTTTTGAGTTTTTGTTTGTTTTTGCTTTCTGGATCAATCTTAACTCCACACGACTGTACGACTGTTGCTATATAGCTACGGTGACCACAAATATATTTTGAAAATGCAGGACAATTATTAAAAAATGTACCTACATATAATTGCGTAGTATAAAAATAACAAAAATATATTACATACATATATACATTCCTCGTCATTTGAATAGCGCACCCTTTTTTGATTTTCTTCGATACAAAGTATGCTTGACAAAATTTTTACATGGAAGAAAATAAAAAAATTTCCGCCCCTATGTTGATTTTTTTTTAATTTTCGAAAATTATTAAAATCGGATTTAGACGTAGAATATGCTATATCTTTTATAACAAATTAATGAATATTAAACAAACAAAAGGAAAACTGTAACTAGTAAGTATTAAAAGAGTGCGCTTTCAAATAACGAGGAGTGTATATTTCTTAATTACACTGGTCTACAAATTTCAACTTTTTTTCTGCGAATAAGACGGGACCTGGTGTTTCTGAACGGATTTTTCGTGCTGAACACGAATCCGGGGTCAAAAATGTCCCATCACGTCACGTTTTCGAGAAAAAAGGGGTTGAAACCCCTAAAAACAGCGTTTTTGGCCATTTTCGAAAAATTATAGAGCTGAACCCTGACGTGGTACAAATTTTGCATATATCAGAAATTAAAGGCTAAACCGTGCCCTTTCGAATGAGCCCTATGCCGAATTGATCGCGTGCACCCTTAAAGCAGGGGGTGTATTTGTGTTTAGGGGTGCAGGAAAAATTGATCACAGAAAGAATTTAATCTTAAACGATCATAGAAAATTAATAATGCCAAGGTTTTAACTATATTAAAAGTCGCTGATTACGAATCTGCAGTTAGATTTTAAAAATTTAAGATGACGGGTCGAATATGGTGGATATAAAAATTGGACTCCTAGACACAAATACACCCCCTGATCTAAGGGTGCATGCGATTAATTCGGCATAGGGCTCATTCGAAAGGGCACGATTTAGCCTTTAATTTCTGATATATACAAAGTTTGTAGCACGTCAGGGTTCAGCTCTACAATTTTTCAAAAATGGCCAAAAACGCTGTTTTTAGGGGTTTCAACCCCTTTTTTCTCGAAAACGTGACGTGATGGGAAGTTTTGGACCCCAGATTCGTGTTCAGCACGAAAAATCCGTTCGGAAACACCAGGTCCCGTCTTATTCGCAAAACCCTTGTAGACCAGTGTTATTAATGTAATTTTAAACTTTAAACATAAATCACATTTGCTTCATTGGTATTACTCTTTTTGCAATGAATATTTACAAAATTATAATAAGGCATATTACATATTACTTGACACGAAATATGAACCTCTGCAAAGCAAATTTTTTAGGCAAACTGGTCGTTGGGTCGTTGAACACGTAAAAAGACCCATGGTTTCAAAGAAGTGTTTTCGAGATTTGTTCGAAAAACGTATTTTTAGTACTTTTTCAGTTATTCTTCAATATCTCATGAAACGACCAACAGTTCGAAAGGTATTGATGGGCTCTTTGCATAAATATATATTTTTTGTGCAGATTGTGTTCCGTAACATCTACATTTCTCATCAGATTTTCATTTACTGTATAAAGAAAATGATTGAAATTTAAATTTTTCGATTTTGGTCGCTTGTAACACTAATAATTTTCATCGAAATCGGCAAAGTAATATATTTTTGTAAGAGGACTGTAGGTAGCTTATGTTGATTGGATAATTTGTTCATGAGATATTGACGAATAGGTTCAAAATGTACCAAAAACACGTTTTTCGAAAAAATTACGAAAACGCTTGTTTGAAAGGAAAATTGGCTTGGAAATTTTTTTCTTAAGCGATTACCACAAAATTTGTAGAACTTGTGTTATCGACATATTTGATGCTGGTCTTCAATTTCCGGTCATTGTCCATAACCGTACAATATTTAGAACGCATTGACTAGTTGAACCTTCAAAACCAGCTTACCCTTATGTGACACTGCTTTTATTTCGATAAGGAAAAGTTAATCATAAAATATAAAAGAAAATGCGGGACAAAAGCAGGACACTTGGAAAAAATCAGTACATTTTGGGGGTTTTCTGTTTTGAAAAACTACGCAGGACAGACCTTTAAATAACAGTACGGTCCTGCAAAAAACAGAACGGATGGTCACCGTATATATAGCGGAAGTGAAGAGAAAATCACTCATACGTCACGGTGCACACCGCAACGGCAAATGATTACGACGTAAGAAATTATACTTACGTACGTTTACGAGTGCATACATTATTAACATACATATATACGTACATACGTATGTATGAATGTACCTTAAAAAGTCAGCTAAAACGAAGAAAAGGAAACTCTACAATGGTATAGTATGTAGTGTAGGTGCGTATGTATGTAAGTGTACCAGTATGTGGTGCAGCAGACGAGTTATATGTATGATAGGTGGTGCTAATAGTAAATCACGTGACTAACGAATAATAGTGCCCACGCATAATTGGAATGAACGCATTAGCGCACTTCCAATTAATAAAGTGACAGCTGCCACAACTGCCAATCGTACCCAACTGCTGCACCAATAACAACTATGTATATATGCACCTGCAAACATACATATGTATGTATATAGTAGGAAAACTAACCACAACAGCGTGACTATCTAAAATGGCAACAGTGATGCATACTACACATATGCAGACGTATTCGGGATCTAATTTAGTTGGGTAGACATGTACATACATATTTGTAGGTACATATGTACCTGTTGGGTCTTCTATTCATTATTTTCATATTTGTAATTTTGTCTAAGGTGTTCAAAAAATAAATCTTAATCAAGTGCATAGCTTAAATGGAAACACAGCCGAAGAAGCTTACCATGCAGTCTAAATTCCTATAAGTTACAAATTGACTTAAAAATCCAGGCGTGCTTCACTGCATCTTAAAAGTATTCTTGTTCTATTTGATACCCGTATTGTAATATTTCATTTATTTTATAAATTTAATTGATTGCAATTTTACAAGCAGGTGTTAAGCCTCCTTAAAAATATTTTCTGCAGTAAAATTTTCCTAAATCGATAAGCTAAATGAAATATTCTTATATGAATATCAGGCGAGAGAGGTTTAAGTAAGCTTTATTTCGCTAACAATTTTAAAGAATGTAGCCACCTGTTGAGAAAGTTAAAAGTTAAAATAATAAGTTAGCTCAAGACCTTTTAAATAGTTTAGTATACAAATCTATGTTTATTTCAAACTTATAAAATTTTGGTCTAAAGAAGTGCAAGTCTTAACCAGTGTTGCCGCGCATAATTTTTAGTGGTAGCCAAATTCTTTTAAAAAAAGGGCTAAAAAAGAGCTAAAAAAAGTCGTTGTGGCTAAAAATGGTAGCTAAAATTTTTTACTTACATATACACCAAAATATTTTCAATAAGTAATGGTATATAAAATCAATGAACTTTGGAAAAAAAGCTAATATTTTATCTAACCAAAAACCTTTTTGTATAAAAGGGGAAATATACGACACCAGCTTGCTGGTTCCATCAAGTGATTGTTTCATCAGGCTCGAAGCATATAATTAACCGGCATGCTGGTACAATATTCATTTCTTTACAAATGAGGTCGAGGAAAGATCGAAATGATTAGAGCCAAAATTTCACAATTTTTCTAGCATTTTGTTAAACATTGTTTTTTTTTTGTAATTCACAACTGCAATATCGTGAAAATATTTTTTATTTATAAAATTTTGCTAATTTCACCACTAACGACACCAGCATGCTGGTACAATCACATCACAAGAACATACACGGTCAATCGACTTGAAGGGTCATTTAACAAATGTAGCATATTAAGGGCCGTGAACTTATTTATTTTAAACTATATTTAAATCGTTAACAGATAAGTTAACAGCCCCAACACTTTTACAGTATGTATGTATAAAAGCGTGAGGAATATACAATATTTACATATATGTATATACATCAGTTTTTCTTAGTTTAAAAATTCATCTCTTACATACATGCAAAAAAAAACAAATTAAGAATATACAACTTTTTCATGCCAAGTATGAATAAATTCTAAAAAGGGTTAAAAAAGGGCTAGGGGCAATTTTAAATTTATGTGGCCAAAAAAAGTATGTGGTAGCTATATCTAGCCACCAAAGGACTAAAACGGCAACACTGGTCTTAACCGGCAAAAAAATCCCTTTGGTTTTTAATATTTTTTTTTTATTGCGTTTGGGTTTTTTTTTTTAACATAACAAGTGCAATTTACAAAAACTAGCGTAAATGTATGTATGTGGACTTTCTGCCATTATGAGGCTTATATAATTTTGTATTTAATCCTTTGTAAAAAGGCTTCCACGAAATCAGTAGCGAAATTCCAACGAGCTTTTCATCCTGTTGCCTGTGTGCGATTGCTAGCTATATGTTTGTGTGTAGCTGTAAGCTTCCACGTATTAATGATGTAATCAGGATTACTGTATCTGTTTTTGTTTCTCGCCGAACTGTTCAACTATGTATGTATGTGGATTAACTCTGTCTGGGAGGTGTGGCTATAAGCATTTTTGATGTGCGGTAAAATTAATTATTAAATCGCGCGGCGGAATGTTTTCATTTAATTTGGGTGTATGCCTTAAATTGTAGATTTCTGTGAAAATTACATAAAGCACTGATTATGGTTACACCGCAGTGCAGTGCAGTGCGTAATATGAGCACTGTCACATAAGGAATCTTTTTAATGAATTTCGCATGCAAGCGATTACCCTTTGCAGCGCATGACAGCGCTCGCACCGGTGAAGTCTGCTGAATTTTGACTTTTCAGGATAGGCGCCTGTCTTTTCGTGTAGCCTTCAGATTTACATGTTTTAGTCCGAAGTCGTTCCCGTATGCACAATTTTGTATATTCCACGTAAATTATATCAAACAGCTGAAATGAACTTTAGTGTCGACTTTATTTTGACTGATGAATACGCCCCATTTAAGACATCTCTAGCAATATCTTCCTAACCTAACCTGATCAAAAGTGGAGTACGGGAACAGACTAACTGACTAAGTCATTACACTGAACAGCTGATTTTATTTCACCGCGAATACTGTTTGTTTTTAGTTAAATATTACTTTGCTTTGATTTCTACTACCTACTCGTAAGGGTAGGGTTAAATCTTCTTACATAATTAAATAGAATTAAATCGGAGATAGCAAGAACCAAAAAGAAAAAAATTTAAACTCTCCTTTACTTTTGAAACCAATCTGATGGCAATACGAATTTACGAATTACAACTCTGGTAGTTGAATTATGTGTGATTTCATCAAACCGTGCAGTTATTAACAACCAGAAATTGTAGTCAGCAACATACATACATACTTACAAAATATTTGAAAGTAAAGAGAAATAACAATAGAGGCACTGAGAAAGGAATATGCACACCACAAAGCCGATTAACACAAGTGGGATTTTAATTGGAAGGTAATAAGCATTAATGCCGGCAGAATTATTTGATTTTATTTTATTTTAATTGCTGATATTGTTTTAAAGCATTCGAAACAAATAATTGCTCAAGTTGAAGTATTTTTGAATGAAGCGAACGTCTTGTTTGTTAAATTTGGTGTGAAGACAAACCATTTTCGGCCTTTGGTAGGTTATTTAAGATAATAATTAGTCTGTTCCTTTGAACTTCGGACTAAAACCTGTGGAACTGTCACACTACAATTTTACGCTCTCAAATGAGAGTAAAAGGAGAACAGATGCAGAAGTGCATAGGAACGCAAAAAGCACTATTTCCTGTAAAAACGTCAGACGGTTTGTTTACATGTCATTGGTACTACACTGATTTGGCTGAAATATCACTAAATAATTATTAAAATCTATACATATTTAAATATTTCGTTGTTTACTTCCATTTTTTAACAAATATAAGGTTTTTTGCTTTCACCGCTTTCTGTTTTTGTTTGCACATGTAAATCAGCTGATCGTTTGACACTTTTCATGAACTTACAGGAAAAAAATCTCCGGACTAAATCCTGTAACTTCTGGCTAGGAACAGTTGCTCAGTTACTCTCTCAAATGTGTTCCCACTTACAGGTTTTATGTCAATAGGAACGACTTCCTGTAAGTTCTGACTAAATCCTGTAAACCGGACTGCTATTGGAACAGACTAAATATTTTGAAAAACATGTGGGAAGATTACGATTGCAGAATTGTTATCGCCAAGTGGCTTGCTACTTCAATTGATTGAAAAAAAAAATATATTTTTATTCATTGCTTGCTACGTTGCTGTTTGCACAATACTTTCATATTAACAATTATTTTTTCGCGAAATGTATAAAAATGACAAATTATATGTAATTTATTTCCACATTAGGGGTATTCTCGATGCGTTGAATACTATCTAGCATGGTGCATAGATAGCATAAATAGCATGATTTGATATTGCTCTTGTTGTATTCAAACATCGAGAACACCCCTAATACGAAAAATGACACTGAAGATGGCACAATGCCGAAACCGGTTTGTCTGCAAACCAAGCTTGACAAGGGATGACGGAAATTCATTCCAAAATAAATCACCCCTAATATCCTTTATTTTGCATGATATGTACTTATGTATATATACATATTTATAATGTGGGTAATAAAAGCTGTTACATATGTATATGACAAAATATAAATTCGATTTTGAGTACACCACTTCTCATGGAAAACATTACTCGTCGAGTGTTTGAAAAATAAGCGGCAATTTTAATGAACGCTGTAATGGCACAGACCGTTTTGGAAGCCGCTTATTACGTGCACGTACTTGCGCACATGTGTAATCAAAACCATTACTTTTAAATCATAAGTAAGTATAAAGTAATTATATGAACTTTCAAATTACTTTCGTAATTTATAAAATTTGTATAATATAATATGTATAATTTTTATATTATTAAATTAATTTTACTAACTCTTAGACTTTCTGTACATTTGCCGTCCAATCACATCCAGATTTAATGAAAAATATATATTTCTAGGTCCGTACTAGATCTTTATCCCCAAAAAGGAACCGGTCCGATAGTTATTAGATACCCATCAGTTCATTTTTTTTTTACTTTTTAGAAATTACATATCTGAACTAAGTGTAAAATAGTAACATAAAATTTGAAAAAAGAAATAAAAAATCTGTTCATTAGAAATATATTTATATCCATGATGAATTTTGAATTAGTTCAAGACTATCGAAAAAGGGCTGCAGCGGGCGGCTTGCTTAATTAAAACAGATATTTGTTTGGCGGTTTTTTCGTGCAAATACGCTTCCATTCTCCACTTCATAGATGCTGTTTCAAAGTTTGGCAATACAAAATAAAAATTTGTGTTAACATTTTAACATCTTCAGACTTTCTGGAATGCAAGCAAGCCCTCTGCGCAGTCAGCTACAACTACAAATGTTTGTAAACGTCATTCAAACCAATTTGATTTCAAATAGAAAACACATTTCTTTGAAAATAATTTAGATTTGATACCATGGGAAGACGAAAAAGACTATGTCCTTTTAATTTTTTCGGCAAGCGATTTATAACTGGTTCAGACCTATTGAAAATTAAATGCAGCGGTTGAGAATTTCCACTTGCTAGACCATCGCCGTGTTAAATTAGCTAGTTGCTTGCATGCAAAAGATATTTATCGCGAACCAGTATTGGGTCTAAATATACCAGAAGCGCACCACTTCAAAAATATGTAGATATTATCACTACACTGAGCCCAGTGAAAGCCCAAGATATTCAGAAAAACATTGATTTTTATTAATTTGAATCGGCGTCCTTACAATAAAAATTATGTATGCATATAATAATAATAATAATAATAGATTGGCGCTTACACATATGCAAGTGTTTGGCCGAGCTTCTCCTCCGATTTGTGGCGTGATCATTGATGTTGTCACAAAGCGGAGGGACTTACAGGTTTACGCCGACTCCGAACGGCGATTGTATTTTTATGTTTTTCATGGCAGTAATACACTCGGATATATATCGGATAATATTTTTTGCGATGTTGCTTTGACCAGGCTTTGAACCCAGGCGCTGCGGAGTAGAAGCGCGCACTGCAAAATACACCAATACAAATTTGGTGCTTTCTCAAGTTCAAAACTGGGCAATACTGCCTTTTGTTCGATGCTTCCTCTTTTTCTTGTCGAGTTCGCCTTGCTCTCTCGCACAGGTATTTGTTGACGTCCCGCCCAGTTGCTCTCAGCTCGATTCGCGCTATATTGTATTCTATCATTCTTGTGCCCTGATTAAAATTCGTACTATTCAATTTATTAACTTTAGTGGCTTCTTGGTGGTGCACATTAAATTTTTTTTAGAGAAATTTCGGTTTAATTCTTTTAAGTGGATAAATTACCTTTACGAAGAGATTTGCTTCACATTGCGGAAAATCCAGTTTTCGATTTTTTCCCACAAAGGCGGCACTCTGCCGGGCGAATTATGCCAGGTATTTGCTAGTATATAACGAATATAATTCTATATGTATATGTATATATATATATGTACATATAAATATGTACTAACATTAGTATGTACATAAGTTTGTGAGTTAATGAGTTGTTAGCAAAATTAAAAATTACAGAATTGTAAACCCTGAAGCTTCGATTTTGAGAAGTTATATTGTGCGTACTATAGTTGCCGCCATTTAAATGGTTACAAATCCTGAAGCTCAAAACATAAATACGAGTAAATACATGCATACATATGAATTTATAAACAAGTACGTACATGAATACCTATTTACAATACAGGTATTACCATGATTCGGTTGGCGGCGGCGGCGGCGGCGGTTACCTTGCGGCTGATTGTGCTGGTCATTTGGTGCAAATCCAGAAATATTTTAATTTAGCAGAAAAAGCATCGGCACGATGGGAATTATGTTAATGCTCATGAAAAACATACAACAACAACTATGGCAAAAGGTCCAATAACAACGACAATAATAACGAAAACAATTAAGTACCATAAGAACCACAATCGCGATGTAACAACAAAATGCCGTGTGAATTTTCCATCAACACGCTCCTTCCCCTCCACCACCCTCGTCCAGCTTCCTGATCCGCCCATTGCCTACAAAGTCGAACAACAATAAACAAATTAACAACTAAAGCAGCCACAATGAAACGCAGAGGCGACTGCAAGGATACATACATGCAATTGCTGGCTGAGTGTGGGTGTAGCCAATTGGATGAGGGTGTTGCTTGAGTGGGGGAAGGGGGGGGGAGGGGGTACCTTTGTATGTGCAAGTTATGCGATGCTGGCTACATGGCGGGGGGCTGTGGTGAATTGCGCAAAGTGATTAACTTTAAATATTTTAATTTTGTGAGCAATAATAAACAAGAGTGTACAGTTACAGCAAAAGCTGCAGCAACAACAAAAACGAATATGTAAATACAATGCGTGTATGCTTGTAGCAATTACCATAGCCACAGCCACAGCCACAGCCATGGCGTCGTGGATAGCGCCATCGACAGCGACGGCGACAGAAAAACAATCAACGTAAACATTAACAACAATAGCAACAATGACAGCCATGACTACCGAGTAACTATAATAAAATGAAACAACATGATTACCTGTATACGCGCTGTTGTTGGTTTTATTTGTTGCACGTATATTTGTTGCCATTTTATTTGCGTTTGTGTCACAGGCAAAAAGTCAACAATGCCACAAGAGTTTTCAATTACATTCGAAGTTTGGTGTATTCTGTTTATTACATTTTTGCATTTATGTACATACATTTGTATGCGTGCGACATTGGCTGTCATGGTTGCCAATATGAGGAGAATGTGCGGGCACTTATGAAATTTAAATTGGCAAGGCAACGCTGAAATATTATCGAGAAATAATATGAAGAGGGTAAGTGTGTATGTAGCTACACATTTCCTGTTAACATGGACG
Source organism: Rhagoletis pomonella (assembly GCF_013731165.1). Lineage (NCBI taxonomy): Eukaryota > Metazoa > Arthropoda > Insecta > Diptera > Tephritidae > Rhagoletis > Rhagoletis pomonella. The sequence continues at coordinate 49,409,786 of NW_023458558.1, forward strand.
GTAATAATTACATATAATACAGTCGAGACCTATTATCTTCTCCAATGCCTCATCGTTCGTCAGCGCTAAACGGCTTGGAGAGGTTCTTTCCAGTTCAAAAGTTGCTGATGATATTGATCAACGTCATTTTCCACATTCATATTAGTTTAGTAGAAGTTGGATAATCCTGACTTGTTTCGATGAATTAGAAGCTATAGATATTATCTCAGACAAATACAAAGAGAAATCCATTGGCACTTTCTGAAACAAGCAAGGAAGTGATGATCAGGTACTCAGACTTGTAAGACCGGATATGAGCTTAAGCCTGACTATAGCAATATAAGAGCGATTATTCTGCTTAAAAGGCAGTCATTGGCCATTTTGAAAATATCCTTCTAGAATATAACCTTCCCTACTTGGATGGCATCGTGCATATTTTATTTTAACTCAAAATCTTTACTGAATACTGCCACAAGCATATTATTCAAATAAGACTATTACTTTTTACTCCATAACTTTGTTAATAAAAGAAAAGTTTTAATACCAGCGATCGTGATGTTTTCCCATGAAAGTATTCCATTCTTAGTTCCTTTTTCCATTGTTAACACATTTTCCTCGGGCAGTCTGGAATAAAGACCTACTTTCTAAACTAAAACAGAAGCCTGTCGCATCCGAGATGAAGCCACAAGCTACCACTGGCGTCTTTTAAAGCACTCTGTTAAGCAACTGACTAAAGTTTCATGCTGTGGCAACGGTGAAGCCGTTGTACTCGTGGCACGCTGGTGTACACTGCTAAATTAAAATTTATTGCCAATTTGTGGGTAAATTCGATTTTTTGCAGTCTTCCTTTTTTTGTTTACTTTTTGCTCTTATTTATTTTAGCTGTTGCTGCCTCAATTGTTTTTCTTATCGTGCTTATGCCGTTACGCTCGTTTTGCTACGGTCGCCATTGTTCTTCTGTTTGTGTAGGTATTTACCCGCATATTTGCATATACATAAATATTAGTGTTTGCTTTTGTTCTTACATATTGTAGTTTGTTGCTTTATTTGTTTACGCATTGGCATTCAAAATTCTTCGAACGTTGAACGTTGGACGTTGGTGGTGGCTCGTGAGAAAATGCGATGTGCCTGGCGACGTTAGCCGGAAATGAAAACAAACTACAAGGCATCAAGGCATTCTTAGCGCTGTGTTGACCACTCAACATGTTTACTGTTGCCATTGTTTCCTTCTCTAATTCTACTTTGTGCCAATGTTTTTTTCAACGCAACAACTAAGCTAAGCGGAAGTTATTTAAATCCATTAGAAATACATAGCGACGCAGCTACATACATACATACATACATACATAGAAAACAACAAGAGTAAAGTGTCTTAGGAGCCAGCAACAGCGTTAAGCAAAAGCTAGAGGAATAGTACTTTAAAATGATATAAATTTAGGATTATCCAACTACTACAGATACTGTTGTGGCAGAGACTGCGACGACGACGATGACGACGACGACTTACGCATCCTTAAGCTTTCATTTTTCAAGATGCCACGTTCTACTCTACAATGGCTCCGCTTCTTCGACAGACATCCTCGATGTTGCCTTCGTTCACACTTTTGCCGCATTAAGGACGGCTAAGGAAGCTAGGAATAAGAATAAGTATGTAAAAAAAAAACCTTGTAGTCGGTGGTAAAATGTTTGATTGGAAAAATATTCAAATCTCCCGGCGGGTGGCTGAGCCAGGATTTCAACAAAAGTGCAGTGCGGGAAAAGGTGCGACAATGGGTGTGCTCCTTCCTATCCTTTCCGCTGAAATTGAATGAAATCATTGTAGCTTTGCAGCTTAGCTTTAGCTATTTCAGAGGTTCTTTTGTTTGCTTTTGCCGGCGCGGATTATATTTAGTCTGCTGCAGAGCTAGTGACGCGGCGGTTGAACATGGTTTTAAGTTTCGGTAACAAAATGCTTGGACATTCTTCAGTGTGCTGGTCCTTGATTACAATGAAGCGCTGCTTTTTTCTGTGCTGTGAATTGCTCATCGGATATGTAGTCCTCATCGTGAAGAAGTTTCGCACCATCGAGCGAATCGTTAAAAAAAATTAATTACCTTTTACTAAACGAAGTGCCAATAAATTTTCTAAAGCTTAAAAGTAAGGAAAATAAATGAGTGTCTGAAATAAAATGAATGAATTATAAAAACTAATTTGATTATAGGTGGTGATGTCTTTGTGTGTACATACCTTTTTTAACAAACGACATAAATAGAAAGATATGTGTTGCTATGTATTTGAAATGCATGCGTGTAAATATTTATAGTTACTAAATTAAATATTCTTAATATTTTTAAAGTTCAACTTTTTTATTTTTTAAAGAAAATATTGCTCCTGCAAACATTTGTATAAAACTTAAAAAATTCAAAATTTTTTTCTTTTTAAAGAGAGTTTTGGGTATGTAGTTTTAGAATAATAAAGCACAAGTTTCAAGCGCATAAAAAATTGCTTTGATTTAAATTTTTTTTTTTTGCTGAAGTATTTTTGCATTTTTTTTTTGATTTTTCATCCATACAGACATCTATAAACCAACGTCAGTGTTTGTAAATTGAACTTAATAATAATAGCACATTAGGGAAAATCTTAAGTTTTAACTCAAAAAAAAAAAAACACCGAAACACGTAAAATTAATAATGGGTCGTAGGTTATGGATGTGTATACCGCTTATCCGATCAGGAAGATTCATAAGATATTTTTATAAAAAAAAAAATCAAATCTTAACAAGTAAAAAAATTAAATAAATAACACATCGTTTGAAATTTTTTTCCATTAGTATTGAAGCCTGTTCTTTTGCCACCAAAATATTAAGGTACCAACGACGAAAATCGATTTATAAATAAACAAGTTTTGAACGCTCAAAAGAAAATGTGGAACATTTTTTTTGTAGAAATAGACCTACTCGTACATACTCCTACATGGCATATTTTCCAATGGTGCGCTCTACTGTTCCGCAGTGCCAGGTTTCGACCAACATTATAAAATAAAATAAAAAGTATTTTCTAATAGCGGTCGCCCTTCAGCAGGCAATGGCAAACCTCCGAGTGTATTTCTGCCATAAAAAACAGCTTCTCATAAAAATAAAATCGCAGTTCGGAGTCTGCGCAAAAGACTTTGTGCGTCGACTCCAAGGCGAACGCCACAAATCGGAGGAGGAGCTTGGCCAAACATTCGCATATTGTGTAGGTGCCGATCTGTTATAATTATTATAATTGTTAAGGCCCTACTTCTGATATCGCCTCGGTAATGATAATGGGTGAAAAGTCAATTATCATACCCCCTAGAGATTAAAAACGTGGTCATTATAGGTTGTATGTAGTAAATGGTTAAGTAAGATCTGTGTTTTGTCATCTTGGGTAGACTATGATGGTGACTAAATTGTTATCTGGTTAAAAATCGTGCTAATTGCTTGGCTACGCACATTTGATAGCCGGCATAGAGGGCTTTTTGCAGGTCCTGGCGTTCATTCAAATAGATCAGACGAAAAATAACAGCTTCGCGCCTTTGCGTTCCCTGTCTCAGTTACTGAGTATTAAGAGAATTGACTTCATCATGCTAAAATTTTAACACCTTTACTGTAATCAATGAAATTTCACATCATAACACAAAAACATTTTATATGAGATTTTATCGAGATCCTTGATGTCCACTACTCAATTGAAAATCATTTCACTTTTAAATCAACTGATTGACTGCTGAGATACATGAAAACCATACGAAAGCAGTCATATATATCGACTACAACAATAAAATATATTTTTGCCATAAACCAACTACAGAATTGCCTTCTTTATAGGCCCATTCA
>NW_023458558.1:49413702-49414994 GCF_013731165.1 Rhagoletis pomonella
TTTGCCATAAACCAACTACAGAATTGCCTTCTTTATAGGCCCATTCAGAGTCGAATATCTCTTTCTTCCTATCGCAGCACTCGCAATCACGTCGTCTACCTGCCTACGTGAATCGCTATGATGCAATTACCTCATATCTATCCATTCAAGTTTAATAATCCGCTTCAATGATGACCTACTAAATATTTCCAATTTAATCCGCCTATGTATGACGTTGTATGTATGTATGTAGTTTGGCGAAAACTGAATGATGAAAAGTGGATGAGAAATGAGTGCACGTTCCTCAAATTGAATTGCCCATTTGTGTGAAGCACACGTACTAGCCAAAACAACAACAACAACCATACACAAACATACATAAACGTGACTTAACGAGGAGTCGCTAGCTCTTACCTTAGCTATGCATGTACTTCATACACACCGTTACAACAGCAACAGCGTACTCGTAGATATGTATGTATGTATGTATGTACATATGTTTGTGCATAAATATTCCTCATGGCACCATAAAGAATGCACTGGTTTGGCATTCTCGGCGTGAAACAGCTTTCGAAAGTTCAAGCGACTGGCTGGCAGTAAGGCCATTAAGGCGAAGCACACTTACATAAGTGACATCCGTGCCGCCAAATACTTAGTATGTATGTAGTAAGTAAATGGTAGTAGTAGTCGATTCTGAGTCTCGAATCGTAGAATGAGAATTGCACTGCTCCGTTACATTCCACATTCCAAATGTGCTGCGACAAACAAATCCATACATACATATATACTTACATGGTGCATTTGAACAATTTCGAACATATTCTCATATTGTAACCGTACTTTGCTTTGGCGGCGTCGCATTCAGTTGCAACTGTCCGACGTGCAACAAAAGCAAAAGAAACCAATAACGGCACTAAATCAGCAAAATGGAATTTTTCGATACTCCGATAGATATCCTGCTGTGCGGCGTAATCGATTTCTTTCAAGGACAGCTCGGCAGTTGGCTGGCGGCAAAGCAGCTGCTCTGTTCAATGTAACTGTGGCATGGCGCAAGGAACGTGCCGTATGCCCTGCTGTATGGTTTTTGAGTTGCGCTGGCTGCTTTGTTGTTGGTAGCATAGTAAGCAGTTCATCAATTCATCTGGAATTTGCTGCATTCACCTTTAGGGCTACGCTTGTGTGCCTACGTGATGCTTACGAACTTTACGAACGGGATTGCATTGGGGAAATCTCGAACTGTGTTTGCTACAAGGTTACAAACTTTCGAGTTTGGGGAATCAAGCGCAGTGCGTGTTGACCTTGCCTAGAAATGA
>NW_023458558.1:49415094-49430137 GCF_013731165.1 Rhagoletis pomonella
AGTTTGGGGAATCAAGCGCAGTGCGTGTTGACCTTGCCTAGAAATGAACTTAGAATTTCATTTGAAAATTTTGCAAGAAATTTAAGCTATTCGCTTAAAGGAAATAAAAGGGAGGGAAGGAGGGGGAAGGTAACAGGAATAGAGTGAAATGTGATTGCTTAAACACTGGAAGTTCTGGGAAGTTGAGAAAATTATTCAGAAATCAAAATTTTATACGTGTTTTTTGAGGAGTAGGTATTTTAAGGTTTTCATGAGATGAAGTTGTTAGAAAGCCATAAAAAGTTCTGAGCTATGCAGGGTTAAAATAAATACAGAGCAAACAGGAAAGGCTTACGTTATGAAGAGTGGTCGAATATTTGTAGGCCAGCAGTCGACTTTAAGTACTTTTGTATGCAAAGTATCTGTTTGGATACTAAATACCCATACTAAGTTCTAAGTATATGCCTTTGGACATGCTTAAACACTAAAGTAAAAAAATGAGTAGCTAAATACTCAAGTAAATACAAAAGTACCAAAGTATTTAGTAATTTTTAAATAAAACGGTTCAAGGAAACAAAGAATAATCTGTAGTTTCTGCTATTGACAAAATAATAAAATACTCCAGATATTTTTTTATTCTTCGGGAACTTTCATGTATTACTTCACGGAATTTTTTCAAAGAAATTTTTTCGTATTTTTTCGGAGCTTTTTGCAGGACTCTTTAGGACACTCTTTATGATTTTAAAGCGTCGGACAGTTGCCTCTTCAGATTGCGTGCAACTGGTCTCTTACAACAGGAGGCATTAGCAGCTGCCGATGTCGAGGCCTTCTCCTCGTCGGCAGGGGTGTTTGGTTATCGCATCTCCTTTTTCGGAGCTAGTGACTTTTTCAGAGACAGCTACCTCAATTCCAAGGCTTTCTCCTCATGAAGTTGATCATACTGCCTTACAATATAGGCATGCTTATTCTAAATACCCTTGCCTCTTGGCGTCAGAGTGGCTTTTGTATCCCAGTTTCCACGCTCTTTATCCTTCCCTCTGTCTGTGGGTTTGCCATTGCCTTCAGACACCTTAGCTCCTGCAGTTGCAGCCGTTCTCCCAGAATTATCCGATCCCAAACTGAGCTGACTAAGCGGAAGGGATTCCGCGATCTTCCTCCTCATGGAAATCATGGGAGGTCGACTCGCCACTTTCAGATTGGCAACTTTGTTGCTTGTCAATGGTTTTACTTCAGTACCTCGCCTACCATGCAAGCCCGGAGCAGACACCTGAATGATAGGGTCAACATTAACATTTAGATCGCTGGGGCCTGATGTCCCCAATCCAACGATAGGGTGTCCGGACATTTTTGAACCCTCTTTTGCCGGATACTGAGGATCGGGCTGATTAGAGATTTGCATTTTTTGCCTACTGCCAGGTGAAAATCGTCCTGCCGCCCAAAGTGGGTCAAACCCAGACCAGGGAGCTGGCCCACTCGGACGACAGACGCTTTTGGATTTTTCTATGTCGTCCAGAGCGTTCGTTGATGCGTGTCTCGTGCAGTCCGAGTCCAGTCCACTACGGGAGCTCAGCCTTGAGCAAGGATATACCGCCTCGCACCGGTCGACAGAGCCGCATTAACTATAAACCTTATTTTCATGATAAGTGAAAAGAGTGCGAAATTTAAAATAAAAGAGAGTTGTCAAAAGGATGTGCTTTTGTTGTGTATGAAAGTATTGATAGAAGATGAATAATTTTTCTTCTTTTAATCACTCCCATTTTAATTGATTTTTTTTATGAAATTGTTCTGAACTATGCATAATTATAGGGAAAATTTATGCTAACATAAATATGTAGAACTTTTAAAATCCGTAAAGATTTTTTCTCAGCACTGACTATGCGTTCTTTATTAATTCGAAGAACTGTAAGCGTAATCTTCTTCAACTCTGCCAACTGCCTTATTACAGAAGGTATGTGTAAGATAAACCAAACCGTACAGACTAGTTCTCAGAACTATAATACTCGTGTTGAGGAGTTGTAAACGAAATCCCATTTTACCCTGATTGCCTACTCTGCTGCTGTGCCAAAAAGAATAACACGACAGGCTTTCTTTGAAACGTTTCCGAGAAATTTCATGTTAGATGTTGTACATTACATGGCGTCACCTAATAAGAACCTGGAATGTGCGACGGCAGGTATTGCCCGATGACATTAAACCTTCTACTTCCTCGCATATCTGCGAATATCAGAAGAAAATACTAAACATGTGAAGTGTGGCAAGTAGTTGGCACGAGGAATCCATGTAAAGTAGCAGGTTTGGCGCCACAACAAGATGCACTACATGAACTAACAATAATAAAAACAAAAAAAAAAGAAACAGCAAAACAAAAACAAATGGCAAAGAAAAAACTACTAGCGAGAAAAATAATGCAAAATGACTTTTGAAAAATGAAAAACCGGTGAAATTGAAATAGAAAGCAAAACATCAAGTTAAAGAAAAGTAAAAGAAGGCAAAAGCAAAAGACGATAAGATGACGACGGTGTACACTCTGTACCATTAATATTTCACCATTCGACACGAAAGGCATTTCGATACCTGAGTGGAAGACCGACCTATCTGGGCAGCCTGTTCGAAAACGCCCTATCTCGGAAAACTTTTCAAGAACGCCCTACTTCAGAATTTAATTGAACAACGCCATATTTCAGCATTTGATTAAAAAACACCCTATGTCAAAAATTTTGTTGAAAAACGCCCTATCTCAGCACATTTTGAATGTATTTTCAACTGAGATAGAGCCTTTTTGAACGGAATTCTGAGATAGGGTATAAAGATTGAGATTAACATTAACATTGAAATTACTCAGTCAGGTCAGTTACGATGACCACAGTATTTTTGCGGAAAGGTGAAGAAGAAGTTGTACTTTAGTTTACAACTTTTTTTTTTTAATGTTAATGAAGACAGAACTCCTAACAGCTATTTAAAACTTTTACTAATACTGCTTCGGAGTTTAGTTTTTTTTTTGCGCGTATAAATAAAAATTACACATGACCTTTACCTGATGATCACTTATACTCACATTCGACCAACAATAAAAAAAATACTGGAAAATCGTTCTATTGAAAAAAAAAATAATTATGGCAATATAAGTTTTGGCTGTTCCTTAGGATCAAGGTGCAGGAATAATATTATTAGGCATTGTAGTCGAAAGTTCATTCCTTAATTTAAGGTTGGATTTGCATGAATGGTATTTCCAGGAGCACTAATCGAGATTTCTAGCTTTAATTTAAGCCTAAATGGAAGATTCAATCACCTTTTGTTTCTGTGCTAGAACTTCATGAATATTGCAAAAAGCCAAATTTTTTGATACTTTGGGCTCGTTTTTCTCAAAATGTGGAGCTGATGGAAACTTTATGCTTACGCGTTCGTTATCAACACAAAAAACTCTATCAAAAAAAAAAAACAGCTTTAACATTGGTAGCATATTTTTTTCCATTTTTGTAGGCCTGTGTTATTTTTACTTTAAGGGTTTTTTTTTAATAAAAATAATTTTCTAAACTTGTATGTGATATAAACAAACATGTGATTCTGTCTTATTTCATGGCCGATTGGCCACGGAAAGCACTTCACTTCAAGGCTTCTTGGAATTTTGCACATGTCTGCAAAAATAAATATTTTTATTTTTGGAAACTTATGTTTTCTATTATTAAGTACATTTACTGCATAAATTGTTTTTGGCGCTTTTTAACCGCAGAAAGCTAAGGACCTAAACCGCCCCTAATGGTTGTATAGTCATATATCCAATTTTTTGTCGCTGTTGTAAAAAATCATGCCCAATTTAAAAGAAAATATCATTGTTCATTATTAAATGATACGTCACTTATATTCACTGAACATCATATTTATTACCCTACCATTTAGAAAAATACGGAGATTTTAAGTGGCCGCATAATTTTGAAACGAAGTGTACGCGCGACTGCCTCTCGGCGACGAAGGTGTCAAACTTATCCAATAAACGTAATGAAGTTAAGCAGCAGCGGTAAACAGGGCAGAAGGGTGAGCAATGGCACGGCCGGGAGACTACATACATACATCGGTGGGGTGAAGGCAATGTTTAAAGACATAGTTGTTGACAGTGCCAACACGCCTTTGTTGACATTGCGCTGGCATTACTCATGTTGCTGTACATACATACAAATATATATATACATACGAGTCAATAGTTGCATGTCTTTGCTGTTGCTGTTGCCTTCGCTATCACCTCTCCAGTTGGAATCTCTGCGCAGCTCCTGTTATTGATATTTACTTGACTTGTTGGCGAATGATGCGTTGACAAACGTCGAGTAACGCTCGGCTTCGTCTGCTTTCCAGGATGTCGTTTGCCTTATTTTTTTTTTATTAAAGTTGTTGTTGCTGTTATTTTGTTGCCTGGCAAATAGACCATGCCTTTACGCAGAGATACTTTTTTTACTTAAGCAAAAGTACTTGCGTGCTTACATAGTAACTTTGCTTGCGAAAGCACATATTTAAGTAATGTTCGTAAATATGTACATACGTTTATTATGTATGTATGTATGTACATTAAAGTTGCAAATTGAAACAAACGAGCATGCGACTTTAAAGTGGCTCGTAGTTGATTTGGCATTATGCATGCAACACAAATACAATGAGAATTCTTAATACACATCCACGTGCCAACATTGCTTGAGTACTGCTGTTTTTTTGTTTATGTTTTAGTGCCTTTTCACATTTCATTCTTTTCACTTTTTGTTGAAAGTGATTTTTTCGGAGATTTGGCTTTATACTTCTCTAAGTATGTATTTCTTTTATAATATGTTTTTTAAGAATTCTTAAGAATGTGTGAAAAAGTCTTGTCAAAAGCGGAAAAAAAGTTTTTGTTGAGTGTTGAATTTTAAGTAGAACGAATTGACATACAATTGACATGCATGCATAGCTATGTATGAACATTTATGCACACAAAAATGTTTATGCACGCGTATGTATGTATGTATGTACATACAAATACGTATGTAAATGTATGTATACGAGAGAACGTGCATTAAACTTTCAGAGTTATGATCAATACCTCGAGAAAGTTGAAGTGAAAATTATGATATTGTTTTTTTTTATTCACGTTTATACTTTTGTAAAAGTTTTGTTTATTTTATTGTTTATTTTGGCTATATGACTAAATACATACATACCCAAAGTCAAATGGTATATGCATAAAAGAGAAATGCTTACTTTGGATTAATTCCACTGAGTATGCTTCTAATCTGCATACTGGTGGATTATTAAAAATGTAAAAGGATATTATTATTTTTCGTCATGGGCGTAGTACGGGGGTCAGCTGCCTACCCCTAGACTTAAGAAATTTTACATTTTATTCTTTTTATTTATTGGCGCTGTAACCGCCTAAGCGATTTTGGCCGAGTCCAAAACAGCACGCCAGTCGTTTCTCTTTGTGCCTTCTGACGCCAAATGGAAAAGCCAAGTGAAGCCAAGTTCTTCTCCAACTGGACTTTCCAACGCAGTTTGAAACTTGGCTTTTCGCGGGTATTGTTAGAAAGTGAACTATGTTGTAATAAAAAAATAACGAAAATAAATAACGAAAAAAATTAATATCATAAAACGACTCAAAAAGTGGTGTGGCTATAATTTGTTCGGTCACTGTGTGTACATAAATAAGCCCACCACCGCTACTCTTACCACTCCTATTTTTAATTTCAATCTGGGGACCAATTTTCATCGAGAAAAAGCCCAATTTGAGACCGTACAGCAATTTGTCGTCGAATATTGCCAAAACAAAACAACATACAAATTACAAGAACCAAAAACAACAAGTGATTGCCATTTTTGCACGTACAAAATATATTTATTTGCAAGCGTTGCGCTAATGTTACATACTGTGTACATACATTTGTATTTAGTATATGTGGTAGCTATTTATGTAAATATGTTTGTATATCCGAGTATTAATGCTTTGCAGTGGGGTACATTTTCAGTGCAATGTTTTGGTTTTTGTTTAGATGTATTTTGGTAAAATGAAGGGCTATGCCATATGACTTTTTCACTCTTGATTTTTAGTTATTGTTGTTGCATTGGTGTTGCTGCTTTAATATTTTTGTTCAGGTTCAAAGAAGGGTCAAATTGGATGTGTCGTACGACGATAGCTCGATAGGGGCAGTAAGTACAAGTGTCATACTCCTGCTGCTTTATCTGATTTATATTTATTAACACCAATTTTGTGCTATGACAATCGACATATTCCGGATCAATTCGGTCAGTTGCTGCTCCGTTTTTTTTTTCTTGTGTGTGGCATACTCGAGGCGTCATAGAGCCAGCAGTCAAACTAACACATGTACGGACACATGTATGTATGCTTGTTGAGGCCCTTGTTGTATTTGTTGTATGTTTTATTTCATATTGTGTGTTGTTGGTCGTAAATTTTCACTGCGACAGCAAAAACAAAAGCAACAGCAGTGACAACAATGACAGCCAATAAACTAATAAAGCGAGTTGAAAGTGTTTGCCGCACAAAAAACACAACCACACAGATACACACACCAACACTCATTAGTTTTATGTTTGTGTGTGTTTGTCTGCATTGCGTGTTGTGTGTTGCGGCACTAACTAGTAGTAAATGCTAACAACAATAACCCCGACAATAACATGGCACTGACAGTTTATTTATCGTCGGACGAAAGCGAAAAATGTTGAAATTGTTTTAATTTTGGCCAATAATGTCGATATCAGTGTCAATGTGGTGAAACATGTTGAACTGAAGGGCATTTGGAATTGTAGCAAAGTGAAAGCAAGCAAGTAATGCCAAGCACACAACCGCAACTGCCAACAATCAGCTATGAGTGTTTAGGGAATGTGCGGGTGGCGCTTAAGATCATAGCACAAATAACAACAACCCAGAGTTGGTACTCAATTGCGATCGAAAGAAAGTGGAAAGTAATGAGAGTGTGTGGCGAAAGTGGAGGGGGAAATGTGGGTGTAATACTAAGCATATGCTTATAAATGGCGACATCCTAATGTAGCCAACAACCCTGCGCACACCTAAGCAGGAAGAATTTACTTCGAAAACAAATGTATGTACATTAGGGTAATCGAAAAATGCATGTGAAAAAGTAAAGACGGAAATTTGTATGCTCTCTCCCCCTAGGATTGTTTTATACCGAAAAAATGTACCCCTAACTTTTTATTTTGAAATAAAAAAATATTTAGGTATTTTCTATATACATATTTTATATGGGGATAAACCACTTTTCGTAGAAATGGTATAGAATTCTTTAAAATTAATATTTTCCGATCGGAAAACTCTCATTACCTTCAGGAGATTTCCAGTAATAAGTAATACCTAAAGATTTATTTAAACATTTTTTCATAGTAACTGTAAATGCAATAGAGGGATAAATAAAAAATCTTTAGTAATAAAAAATTGTTAAGAAACAACTTGGTATTGTTGCTGGAAGTCTCCTAAAGAGAACCAGAGTTTTCCGATTGACAAATATTGATTTTGTGGAATTCCATACTATTACTACAAAAAGTTGTTGTTTTTTTCCATATGAAATATGTACATGGTAAACTTTGAGCGCTTTGAACGACCTTTAAATATTTTTTGATTTCAAAATAAAAAACGCATCTGTCCAGCGCCCTCGTCTTGATCTGGAGGCTGGGACTCCGAAATACCTACACACACATACTTTTTCTTATACAAAGTCCAGAAGAAAATATTTTTAACCCATGTCAACTTATACCCATACTTTAATAATTCATTTGACTTATTAAATAATTGAGTTTGACTTTTTACACAGGTGGAAACCCTCTTTAATGTTATAAATGCTCAAACTAAATGTTTCTTAATATTTCTTTGTTTGATGCCCATATTTCAATATTTAATATAATTTGATTTAATTATACTTTTCAAACAGATGACAGTAATCAAAACTTCGTTAAACCTCTTTCGTATTGTGATACATATTTAAATTATTTAATACTCTTAAAATTGATTTTAATTATAAAATCAGGTGGCAACCCTCCTAGATGCACTTTGGAAATAAAGCTTCTTCAAAGCAATTTCGATTAATATTCATATTGAAGTTATTTAACCCATTGCTTATATTGAATCTAACTTTGTAACAAGGTGGCAACTCTCTGCAAAATATTTTCATATATTCATATATTCGCCGGACATCCATATCAGGATATGCAAATTTTTTCATTAATTTTTTACCTTGAACTGCTCAATATTTGTTGAATTTTTATAAATTTTTACACCATAATATTTCAATTGCTTCAAAGAACCTATATTCCGAAAATGAAAGTTATATTTGAAAATTATAAGTTGCTAGAGCACTTTAAAGGCTCAAAATTGACCCCAAAATAAGCCAGTATTTACCGACGTTTCTACGACAGAAAACAAACTGGTTACTTACAAGAATGGATTTATCGGTAGGCTTGGAATTGTATGTTTAAAACTCTCTTTTGTTTAAAACTCTGCTTTGAAATCGCTTCTTTAGTTCTCGTGAAATGAGCATTTTTGGGAAGCTCTAAAAATTACAGTTACAACATTTGACGTATTCTACGGAAAAAATAGGAGTATGTTTTTTCGCTATAGAACAATCCAAGGGGGTGAGAGCATTACAATTCCGACTTTAGGATATTGAATTATAGAAGAAACTCTGAAGTTTCAAATATTTAAGTATTTAAATATTATTGTTCTTAAAGTTTGTGGTTCTAAGCTAAGACAAAGAATCATATAGTGTTCATTTGTTGCCTTTGATTTTCTTCTGAGCTAATGCGAAATTCCTGACTTGAAAAGGTACAAATATTTCCAATCAAAGTCCACCGCTGCCACAGTGCTCCTTAACTAGCCTTGCTAATGCATGAGAATGTGGGAAAGAAAATCGAGAGTCGAACAGCCTCGTTTTGTTGATTTGCCTGCGTCGCAGTGCACGGCGCTGCGCGTTCAGTACTAAGCGAGTAGGAGCAGCAGCTGACACATGTAATAATTCAATTGTGCGAACGACTATTAAATAAGATTGATGACAAGCATGAAACATTCGATGGCATCTCATACGCTCCCTGCTAATACGCCCCCTGCTTTACAGATTGCTAGCTGCAAAGTGTAAGCAGTCGCCATGAATGTTGTAACCGCTTTTAAAGCAAACGATGTCAAAAGGACGTATTGCTTGGCATCATAGCTTCTCTCACGCTCTCTCTCTCTCTCTCTCTCTTGGCCCATATGTATATGGAAAGACATTATTCTTCCATGGCAGCCATAGTGTCGCCTAGCGCTTTTATAGACTAGCTAAATGCTACTTACAATTGCATGCGTGGGTGTGCCTTCGTTTACTCTGTATGATATAAGTACGTACATTAGGTAGGGGGTTAATTTGTTCAGGACAAAAATTGTTTCAACTGTGTGTAAAAAATTGCCTGGATTATAAGTCAATGCATTTGTGAAATGAATAATTAATGAAATTATTTAATAGCCTCTTGGGGGCAATAAAAGTAAAGCTGCAAAAGAAAATTATCTATTTTTGCTAATATCCGATTATTTCACAAATTATCGCATTGGAAATCAATATATTTTAATTTATTTTCTAATTCAATTGACCCATCCTATTGTAGATACGCCAACAATCTTTAGTGTGGCGCGCTCCTTCGTCTGGCGTTTGTCTTAAATGTCAAATAAATTTTATGTCAAATGAAAAATGATTTGCCATTTGGCGATTAATACAATGTTTCGTAAAACAAAAACAACTACACTATGTACATAAACATTGCTGTGTGCGCGCTCGTGCGCCGCTTGGACATTTATTGTTGTGACGCCATCGTGCACCATGGCGTATACGTGCTTAACATTCGCCTCTAAATTATTTCAAGTTCTAATGCCATGACATCCGCTTATGTTTACATATACATATACATACATACACACACACATTTACATGTACATATATACATACATACTTAAATATACATAGCTACCCAAGTTTGTAGCACAGCACGTTTTAATGGTGAAATGGCTCTGTGAAAAAGCAATTAGTAGGTTGTTAAGCGTTGAAATTGGTTTTAATTTACATTTACATTATCTGCTTGTCACCGGAGATTTCTGCAAATTATGACACACTCTGGAATAGTTAGACAACCCATAATTATTTTTGTTATTGTCTGCCGGAATTAATAATTTTTTTTTTAATGAGTGAAATGTTAATGGTAATGTTTAAAACTGAATTGTATTTTGTAGCTGGAATATGAAATATTTTTTTTGAAGCATTGCTTTAAGATTTTTTTTTTGTAAAGTATGTAAAATAAGCTATCTATGTTTCGACAGCTTTGAGCTATGTAATTGTGTTTGCTTTCCTAAGCAAGAATCAGGCTGATCAAAACTTTTGATCTGTATAAAACTTTAAACTTTTTTTTATTAATCTATTTGCAGATTTATTCTGAACTGAGCTGTTTGAATATTAGGTAAGTGTAGTAATTTCAGCTTATTTACTAATAAAACATTAAATTTGGATTACACATTTCGACAAACAAAAAATCACGAAATACACCCGAAACAAAACTTAGTGGAGATTGTAGGTAAGGTCAAGTTTGACTTGAAAATAAATCAAACATCATTTGAATAGAGGGTTTATTGATCCTTAAATTGCTAAAGTGTTAAGTTTGGGTTTTTCGAAATTACCGATACATGGGAGCAGGGCGCGGTTCTTGTCCTTTTTAAAAAAAATTTCATGAGGAGGCCCAGGGCAGTGTGAGTAGTTTAGTATACAGATCGGCGGTGATAAAAGTAGGCGGTACCACGCCCATTTTTTAACTATATTTACATTAGGATGCCTCACAAAAAAAGTTTTTCCAACATGATCTTATAGTCCTTCAAAGACATATTAGGCGTAGCGAATTCCTGTCATAATTCATGAAATTACGTATTTCTTAATGCCAAGTGTCAGAGCCATTCTTAGTCTGCCTTGTGATGTCATCAACACGATTTTACTCGGTAATTGCGGTCCGGTATCACGACTTCTTAACGGACCTTCTTTCAATTGCGTACAGCTTTTGGGTTTTGGTTCGCTGCGACGACATCTTCAAGCAACTTTGGCTTTGCTACTTTTCAGGGTTCTACTCCTGCCAAGCTCCTACAGTTAATTGCACCCATCAACGATAGGCTTTACACCACTCATATTATTGCTCCTAGCCTTCTATTACCCCACCACTTAATGATGGTAACTCCATAGTATAAAGTACAACAAATTACAACAAGGTGAACGCCTTGCTCTAAATGCCAAGTAAAACTTTTGCATATGTATTTCTTTACTTGAAAAATCGACTGATCCGTGCAATAATCCAAACAGGGATTAGAATAGTAATCGGTTAGAATAACACTCATTTAATACAATTTAATGTACCCTAAAGTTTTTGATACTATATCTTGAAGTGTGTTTTGTGTACAAAAGAAATTTAGTTTTATCAGCTAAACCAATTATAAAAATGAAGAAAAAAGCACATACCCGGCCGTTTTCTTGGAGAAAATTGCAAACCATTTACTTAACTTATATTTGCACTACGCAAATGATTTCCTTATACTAGACATATCACTCATGCATACATCCAAAATCGCACAAAACTTATCACCACACGACCGACTAATCCATGGCTGACTGACCATAGCTTTTCACAGCAAAGCATAAAATAAGCGGAGGCGATGATAAATAAGCGATTTCCGAGTGAAAAGTATGTAGTTTCCTGCATAAGTACATACATATGAACGTACTTGGGTAGTATGCATGTTTGTCTGTGTATACATTTGTAAGTAAAGTTATTGGGCAATTGCAGAGCACTCATACGCCCCCGGAGCTCAGTGAGAAGCAAAAGTTTGTACACATATAAACAACAACACGCCGATTGAAGTAAAACAAAAAAAAAACAAAAAAAAAGCGCTGAACTTTGCACCATGTTTGTATGTATGTACATATGTACCTAACTAATGTAAGTTTGTCGACGGATATGTCTGAAATACTTGCACGAACGGGCGCGACCAATGCGAGTCGGCGGTGGAATGTGGGCGGAGGAAAAGTAGTTGTAGGATTAGAGATGACACGAGGTTGATATGAGCGATGGTCATATTATGGTTGAACAAGTAACCTTGTCATATATTGAATTTGCTCAATGTAGTGCCGTTAAGTTGGGGCCAATATACATATACATACATCTTGTTCCGATGTTGCTGTCAGGAAGGTTGTTGCTATTGTACTTGCTGTTGTAATTGAAATTCACGTGACAATGTAGGGTTATTGTATTGACATGTAGACACCTACACACGCTTACAAAAGCTTACACACACGGCTTGCTATGTATGGGGATTTATGTAGCTTAAGTTTGACGTAGCTATTGTAGTCGTTGTTCATGCCGCTGGTACTTGAGCAAGCCTTTCGGTCAGCGCTTAAAGCAAATAGCTAGCGTATAAATTCAAATAACAGAAATAAGCTGATAAGCAACGACAGCTATAATGGAAATATGTATGTACATTAGGGTACTTACTAAGTATAAACGTTGTCACGTTTCAAATGAATCATACAAGATGACCCGTAGGGCGGAACATCCGTATAATACGGGGGTGTGGCTAAGCCGCTTCTGTCTAGCCTGAAGAATCCTTCGACCGTTTTACATTTCTTGTTACATCTGGTGCGCCTAGCCAATGTAACCGTTGAAAACCGGTCCGTAGGTTTTAATTAAATTTCAACGTTTCAACGCCATGCGGGTTCACTGGTAATGTAATAACACGCGTAATCGAGAAAGAAGAGATTTCTCTCCACACAAAACTTTTTTGGATTGAGAGCGATAGAGTTTACTGTACATTTGTGACATTTTATGTATTAGGGTGTTCCAAATATGGACCACGAATTTTCTTCCTGCCACCTCCAGAAGTATAGAAAATGGAAAGCAAGCATACTCGTTTTTTTTTATATTTTGAAATCGGATAATGTTTAAACGTGCTGCTAGTGCTTTGAAGTTTTTCATATATTTAATATTGGAAAAAACATTTTTTTTTATAGAATTGGTATAAAATCATAAAAAATATTTTTGGACTAGCAAAAAAAAAAAAAGGAGCACTCTAATGTGCATGTGCCTCATTCTATATGTATATGTATGCACAGATATGTATACCCGTATACATCCATGTTTGCAAAAGTTTACAAACCATCGCATTAAAAAGGACGACAACAACAACGCTGTACGCTATCTAAGCCACTGCAGTTCCAACTACGTCCACGACATCGATATCTTCAGCTTCTAAACTTTGACTTGCTGCTATTACTCCTATCACTTTTTGTTATTGCAACGCTGGTACTGCATATTGGTCACTTAATACCCAGCGTGTTTTATCTGTTTACGTCAACACTGCTGTGCCCCTGAGCCATGTGACTCTGTGATCCGCCATTATCTGCTGCTGTCTGCATTGCAAGAGAATTTGCTGCAATGAGTTACACTTTCGGCTACGACGACCGACTAACGCCGACACAGTATACTGTACCCGTTTAGCAGCGATTGCTTTAAAATGATGAATGACAGTTGCAAGTGTGCATTCGAAAAAGGACTAAAACCATGTGAATGAAGTACTCATTACGCGATGAAAAGTCAAACTAGTTCCTAGAAATGCTAGTTAAATTTGCCGTATTAAAGGGATTTCAGGGAGCTGATTAGTTTGTAAAGTGGTATGAAGCTGATGTGGGGGGACTAATCAATTTAGTTACCGTTCTAGTATGGCACTGATCAGTGAGCACCGAAATTATGGTGCTGGGACTGACTACTTCGTTAAGTGGTGTAATGCTGTTGCATACACTGAATAGTTTTTTTTTTTTTTGTGGCTGACTACCATTTCAGCCGGTACAATAATGACGCGGGCTGACTAGTTTATCCACTGGCTTGATAACGATGTGTTTGCTGACAACTGATATTTCACAGGATATCTTTTTTTTAACCCTTTATCACCTTCCATACGGCTCAAAGATTCCGTATACTTAATAATCGTATAGAAAATAGCGCCACGGGTCTGTGCGACCTATGCAATTTAAATCTTTTCCTACGTTTTTGTTTATTAAATAAAAAAAGTATATAAAGCAGTTTCTCGTCCTTTTCGTAAGTAAATATATCTCGTTTTCCAAATATGTACGTATGTCCCTTTGTATGCCCAAAATAATAGATATTATTGGAGATAAAACAAAAAATTTTTAAATTTTCATGCATATTTTTTTTTCTGTTGGACATACTCCTTAACAGACTTTTAATTAGAAACAAAACTTTTCTTTACTAATTTTTATAATCATGAAATATTTTACTCTGAAGTCTGGAGTATGTTAAGTGTATAAGTGACAATAATGCTTAGTAGGTGTTTAAGTGTTAAAATACCATCTCTTTACTTTGTCTGAAGTTAGAAGGCGTACTAGTTAAGCTGAATTTCGAGAAGTTTCACACTTAGTGAATTTTGACTAAAAGGAGATCCTAAAACGAATACATACAGTATCGGTCCTATCTTAGCACACCATTACAAAGTAATATTATTTGTCGCCTATGTACATACATATGTTTATTTATTTACTTTTAAGAATTTTCAATTAAAATACAGTTCATTCTCTAACATAACCCATATAAACCCAAGTTGAAAACATTGTAAGAAACTAAAAAAATTCAAAAAAATTTTAGCCACATTCCAAATTTTTTCTCAGAGTTGTTAGATTTTTCTTGAGTGTACAGTTTTATAGCGCATTAAATTTTAGTTTGATAATGTGCAAGTTTCAAGTGGCTCAAAATTACCGTTAAGTTTTTAGAATTTTTTTGCCGAAGGTTTTATTCCATATGCAATTAAATTTTGGTTATTCGTTATATGGAAGCAAATACGACAAAAACTTTCCTGTACATTGTTAGATTTAAATAGAATAGGCTATAAAACTAAAAAAAAAAAATTCTAGCACTTCTGAGAAAAAAGTTTGAAATTCGCATGAAAACTTGTTGCACCTTTTTGCGGTCTTTTAAAAAATTTAAAAATTGGGTTTATATGAGTTTTGCTAAAGAA
>NW_023458558.1:49430237-49430944 GCF_013731165.1 Rhagoletis pomonella
TCTCGTTAGATCGAGCATGCACTTCAGCCGGAAAGTTGGGGCTCATTTTCGCTATTCGTCGAGATGGAATGAAGCCAACCGCTGCTGTTCGCCAACGCACAGTGGTAGAAATGGCCAATCTAGCTCCGATTAAATCAAATTTCAAAATCTATTTTAACGGAAAAACAGATTTGTATTTGATTACTAATACATCAGATAGATCACTGACATTTTTAATTTTGTTTTGCTCTCAATATTCGCACAGCTGTAAAGCTTCAAACACAGCATATGTTGCACCAGATGCAGCCAAAAACCTTTCCGCCTTTTTTAACAAGCAGCTGCAATTGTTCATTAAATTTCTCAAAGTGATTCTAAAATTCTTTTTAATTTTTTTATTTAAAGTTAAAGGTGTGTATTAACGAAAAAAAATGTGTTTGTGTCCAGTGTTTGTGTTTCGTGTTTTAGATTTGTTGTTGTTTAAAGTGCTAGTAAGAATTATAATGTTTTCCAATAAATTCACCTGTTGTAGAGGTAAACTTCTGTGATTCGAATGCAATCGATCTAATTTTATTTTTTTTAATTAATGTAGAGTGTTGTTATGTGAAATGTTTAAAATGAGATGCACGTTTTTGCAACTTTTTTATAAATTAATTTTTTTAGTTACAATGTCAGTATCTAAGCGAGCGCTATTTTTGGTATGGTATGCGGAACATGACGCTTCTAAAAAA
>NW_023458558.1:49430954-49436572 GCF_013731165.1 Rhagoletis pomonella
TGCTCATGACGCTCATATTTTACTATAGAAAACTAAAAGGGCCCCTAGCATGACATTTTTTCCCCCATACAAAATTTGGACCACTTTAATGTACATATAAAATAGATATTGCTAAAAGCTTTCTCTTCTGCAACCCGGTCCCAGTATATTGTAATACTTGCCACTTAGAGTGTCGTATAGGCATTCTGCGGTTCACAATTTATCCACAAAATCTGGGGGTTTTAATAGACTAGATAATATGACGGTGATCCAAACACAGTGCTGCTGAATTATTACTGGTAATTGCGTGCAGGTATCAACCTCATTTAGAGAATAGGAAGTTTTCTTTGAATAAATACATCCAATTCTGAGATGATTACTTAAGGCCCTCCGACACAGAAAGGCGACCATAAAGGCGAGATTTCTGTTATTTTCTATGCCACTCTTATAAAAATTGTTCGCAAGGTCCTATAACTGTAGCAAGAGTACAAGCTAAAGGCTTAGTATTTGCAAATTTTTAGGTTTAAGCTCTCGCATATATGTATATGTATTTCAATAAGTTTTATCACTACTACTCAACGCTCAAATGTGACCACTGTGGGCTATCAGCTTCGGTGCGAATAACAAAAGCAAAAAAAAAAAAGATTTAGCATTAAAATAATTCACGCGTATCTTCTTCTTCTTATTTGGCGCTGTAACCGCCTAAGCGATTTTGGCCGAGTCCAAAACAGCACGCCAGTCATTTCTCTTCTGTGCTAACTGACGCCAATTGAAAATGCCAAGTGAAGCCAAGTCCTTCTCCACCTGGTCTTTCCAACGCCGAGGAGGCCTTCCTCTTCCTCTGTTACCAGCATCGCGGCCCGCGTTGAATATTTTCAGAGCAGGAGCGTTTCTGTCGATCCGAACGACATGGCCAAGCCAGCGGAGCCGCTGAATTTTAATTCGCTGCACTATGTCTATATCGTTGTAAAGCTCATACAGCTCATCGTTAAATCGTCTGCGATATTCGCCATCACCAACGCGTAAAGGTCCGTAAATCTTTCGCAGAATCTTTCTCTCGAAAACTCCAAGAGCCGCCTCATCAGATGCTTTCATTGTCCATGCTTCCGCGCCATACACCAGCACAGGCATGATGAGTGACTTATAGAGTGTGATCTTTGTACGACGAGAGAGGACTTTACTTCTCAATTGCCTACTCAGCCCAAAGTAGCACTTGTTGGCAAGAGTGATTCTCCGTTGGATTTCAAGGCTGACATTATTATTGGTGTTAATGCTGGTTCCCAAATAAACGAAGTCGTCTACTTCTTCAAACTTGTAACTGTCAACAGTGACGTGGGTGCCAAGACGCGTATGCTCTGACTGTTTGTGTGCTGACAGGAGATACTTCGTTTTGTCCTCGTTCACCACCAGACCCATTCGCTTTGCTTCTCTATCCAATCCCGAGAAGGCAGAACAGACGTAGCCCTTGTTTTTACCGATAATATCGATGTCGTCGGCATACGCCAGCAATTGTACGCTCTTATAAAGTATTGTGCCTGAGCGGTTCAGTTCTGCGGCTCTTATTATCTTCTCCAACATAAGATTAAAGAAATCACACGAAAGGGGGTCCCCTTGTCTGAAACCTCGTTTGGTATCAAACGGCTCGGAGAGGTCCTTCCCTATTCTGACGGAGCTGGTGGTATTGCTCAACGTCATTTTACACAGCCGTATTAGTTTCGCGGGGATACCAAATTCAGACATCGCGGCATAAAGGCAACTTCTCTTCGTGCTGTCGAAAGCGGCTTTGAAATCGACAAATAGATGGTGTGTGTCGATTCTATTCTCGCGGGTCTTTTCCAAGATTTGGCGTATTGTGAATACCTGATCTATGGTGGATTTTCCAGGCCTAAAGCCACACTGATAAGGTCCAATCAGCTCGTTGACGGTGGGCTTCAGTCTTTCGCACAATACGCTCGATAAGACCTTGTAACCTATGCTTAGAAGGCTAATTCCGCGGTAGTTGGCGCGTATGGCGGGGTCGCCTTTCTTGTGGATTGGGCAGAGCACACTTAAATTCCAGTCGTCGGGCATGCGTTCATCTGACCATATTCTGCATACGAGCTGATGCATGCACCTCATCAGCTCCTCGCCGCCGTACTTGAATAGCTCGGCTGGCAGGCCGTCAGCTCCAGCAGCTTTGTTGTTTTTCAGCCGCGTAATCGCTATTCGTACCTCGTCATAGTCAGGCGGTGGGACAGCTACTCCATCATCATCGACTGGGGACTCGGGTTCGTCTTCCTCACTACATTCAGCGCTGCTACCATTCAGTAGGTTATAAAAGTGTTCCCTCCACAATTTAAGTATATTCTGGACATCGGTCACTAGGTCGCCATTGTTGTTCTTACAGGAGTTCGCCCCGGTCTTGAAACCTTCCGTAAGTCGCCTAACCCTCTGGTAGAATTTTCGGGCGTTCTTCCTGTCGGCCAGCCTCTCAAGCTCTTCGCACTCACGTATTTCGGCCTCTCTCTTCTTATTGCGGCAAATACGTCTCGCTTCCTTCTTCAGTTCCCTATAACGGTCCCACATGGCTCGCGTTGCGCCCGATCGCAGCGTGGCCCTGTAGGCGGCATCTTTTTTCTCTGCGGCTTCTTGACATTCCTCATCGTACCAGTTGTTCTTTCGGGCTCGCTGAAATCCAACTACTTCTTCGGCGGCGGTACTTAATGATCGGGAAATGTGGTTCCACTGCTCGCGTACGTCGGATTGTTGAAGAGTGCTCTCAGAGAGCAGGTGTGTGAGTCGAGTGGCGAATAAATTGGCCGTCTGTTGTGATTGCAGCTTTTCGACGTTAAGCTTTCCTTGCATTGTTGGGCGCACATTTTTTGCTGCACAGAGGCGGGTGCGTATCTTGGCTACAACAAGATAGTGGTCCGAGTCGATGTTTGGCCCTCGGAGTGTACGTACGTCCAAAACGCTTGAAGCATGCCTTCCGTCTATCACAACATGATCGATTTGGTTTCTCGTTTTTCGATCTGGAGACAGCCATGTAGCTTGGTGGATGTTCTTATGCTGGAACCTAGTACTACATATTACCATATTTCGGGCCCCGGCGAAGTCGATCAGCCTCAGTCCGTTATCGGACGTTTCGTCGTGGAGGCTGAATTTTCCGACAGTGGCGCCAAAGATCCCTTCCTTGCCCACCTTGGCATTAAAATCGCCAAGCACGATTTTGACATCGTGTCGGGGGCAGCGCTCATATGTACGTTCCAAGCGCTCATAGAAGAGATCCTTGGACGCCTCATCCTTCTCTTCCGTCGGGGCATGGGCGCAGATGAGCGAGATGTTGAAGAATCTAGCTTTGATGCGGATTGTGGCTAGACGTTCGTCCACCGGGGTGAACGCCAGTACTCGGCGACGGAGTCTCTCTCCTACCACGAATCCAACACCGAATTTGCGCTCCTTTACGTGGCAACTGTAGTAGACGTCGCAAGGCTTCACGCTTACTTTACCTTGTCCCGTCCATCGCATTTCTTGGATGGCGGTGATGTCAGCCTTTGTCTTCCCGAGGACATCAACCAGCCGGGCAGAGGCACCTTCCCCATTAAGGGTCCGGATATTCCAGGTGCATACCCTTAAATCATAGTCCTTTATACGTTTGCCGTGGTCGTCATCAGAAAAAGGGGGTCTCATCCGAGGCTTGTTGGAATTTTTCATTGGGCGGGGTTTTAACGTGGCGGGACCCAAACCCAGCGCACGCGAAGTTTTACGCCTTCTCACTTTAGCTCGCTCCCAAACGGGTGTTTGGTTGCTACCCAGAGGATACGTGGATATAAATATCCGGACGTTGTGAGCTGCGATTTGAACCGTACGCACAAGAATCGCTTCTGGCCACTCCCAGGTGAATGGCAGTCAAAAGTTTTCCACTTCTGCGCACGGAACCATCCTTCACGCGTATAGCTGTAATATTTATTTATTATCTTTATTTGGCTTTTTACTGGCAAATTGTTGCCGCATGTAGATTATTTTCTGACAATATTTCAGACATGACCAATTCAGGTAGGCAAAGCTTGCTGTAAGCTAGCACAGTTTAAGCAAAGCTAAATAAAAAATGTTAAAAACTTTAATATTCCTTCCAGTCTTTAAAAGTCAAGGTGTAAACAGAAGCTTACACGAGTACATATATACGAGTATAAAAGTGAAAAAATCGTGCGAAAAATTCAAAAATATGAACATAAGTTATCTTTTGTGATACCACTTAATTTTGAGGCAGGGCGGAAAATAATCATTATTTTTTTAAATTTTAACCAAAAAAATAACAACGAGTTGTAATCGTCGTAAAACACTTTAAACTATACTGACGAATTTGTGCCCGTCTGTCCAACTGTAATTTACAATGATTTTTTTTTTTTTGAGTTCAACACATAAAGATTAAAGATAACAATTAATATTTGAGTTTTATTCTTTTTTCGCTCAAAGAAATCAAACGTAGAAAATTATTATTACTCGATTTTTAGTTCGTCGATCAAAAATAATAATTACTTCATGATTTTAATTTTTTCGCTCAAAGATAAAAATTATTATAGTACTAAGTTTAAATTTTTCACTTAAGAATAATGATTATTCAAAAAACTCAAAAGCTATATAAGAATCATAAAAAATTAATTAATGATTACCGTCCCTGTTTTGAGCGAAGCCGCTTAGTATTTATAAATTCTGAGTGTTTTTCAGGGTTGTTTATATGGTTCAACCGAAGATATTTTAATCTTAATCCCTCGAAATTTGTATAGCCTGGCGGAAAGTGTTTGGGTTAGTCAACCTCATCATCCCCCAGTCAGCTGCGACAGTAAGGGTTTGACCGCTCTTGAACCATCGACGGCCAAAAGTACCGTGAAACTGTACATGTCTTAGTTGTCGACCAGCGTTTACTGGACGGGCACGATGTGAACAACACTACCGCTCCCTGCCCGGTGATATCATTTAAAGTGCACCTTTTCTTCGCACCTCGTCAGATCTTTTCTTATAATCACTGTGACCCGATACCTTCATGAGTCCGATACATGAATTTCGAATACGCTATTTGCTCTGATTGACACTTGGCTATCAGAGTGAAGGCTTACCTCTGTTCAGCGTCTTCTACGCTTTCAAGGCAAGTCAAACAATACATACATACGGTCTAATATTGTGTCCAAACCTAAAATGGAAATCCATCAAACCGCCTTGCCCACTATTGCGTCCCAGCTGTTCACCGGTTCATAGGGTGGAGCGAAAACTTCAGGCTCATGGGGCGAAGGTAAATATGCTGCTTATTCTGAATTTCGCCCGAAAAAAAATCACCAGAAAATCTGTATTCCGCCCATAGTAAATACATGGAAACCAAAAGTGAAAAGTGACCCGGCTTTGGGAAAATTAAACTCATGATAAGGCTGATTATTAAATCGGAAAATGCCTTGTGTCCTTTGTTCAAAAAAAAAAAACTTTGTACAACCGTAGTAGAAAGCGTAGCAAATTTCTTAAGAACTGCGCACTGCCTTAACCCTTATGTCAACAGCAGCATACCCGGGTATGCATATACTTTTTATATGGGAAACGGCATTGTGTTGTGACGAAAATGTGAATATTTAACACATTTCTTTTAATCTGGCTAAGTTTTTATTGTTTTT
>NW_023458558.1:49436672-49443275 GCF_013731165.1 Rhagoletis pomonella
CGCGCTTAGGGATTATAACCCTTACTAAGTAGAATTCTCCTTTCTGTATTGCCGGAAAAGAAGGGCGGACGTATTTTTGCGCAGAACTTTCTTCTGCGTAGGCGGCTTTCAGCCGCGCTTAGGGATTAAAACCCTTACTAAGTAGAAGTAAATAATTCATATTAGAAAAAACGAAATTATCCATATGCACACTTTCATTAGAAAACCGAAATAATGCATATAACAAAAACCGAAATAATGCATTCATGCACAATTTCAGTTCAAAACCGAAATAATGCATATGGAAAAAACCGAAATAAAGCATACATGCACAGTTTCGGATGAAAACCGAAATAATGCATATGTGAAAGACGAAGGTATGCATACATGCACAGTTTCGGTTGAAAACCGAAATAATGCATATGAAAAAAAAACGAAGTAATGCATATGGTAAAAACCGAAATAAAGCATACATGCACAGTTTCGGTTGAAACCGAAATAATGTCTAAATGCACAGTTTCCATATGCGTAATTTCGGTGCCCCCACAGATTTTGACAATCGGACGAATCAAATATACAATATTGTTGGACATGTAAATAATATTAAAAGAGGGGATGGCCATGATCTTTAGCTAGTTGATGCTCATGAGCAGGGCCGAAGAAAATAAGCTAGGAAAAATCCATTTTAAGCGCTCAGATAAGCACTAAAAATTAGGTAAATATGCCCCCAAAATAACCAAAATGAAGTAAAGTTTTATGTTTTGTTTTTTTATTCAGTTGTTCAGTTCAAATGTTGCTTTATATTGTCAGAAAAAAAAAAAAAACAAAAAAGATCTACGCTGGTCGTTTTAATTTTTATACCCGAGCGCACTTGTGCACAAGGGTATTATAACTTTGTTCACATAACGGTTGTTTGTAACAGGCAAAACGAATCGAGATAGATATAGACAAATGTATACATAAATGATCAGAATGAAAAAAGAAATCGATTAAGCGGTGACTGTCTGTCCGTCCGTCCGTCCGTCCGTCCGTCCGTCCGTCTGTCCGTCTGTGCACACGATAACTCGAGTAAAACTTGAGATATCTTAACGAAACTTGGTACGTGAACTTCTTTTGGGCGTAGGACGGATGGTATTGAAAATGGGCAAAATAGGACAATAACCACGCCTACCTCCCATATAACGGTAATTTTCAGAAATACGAAAACTGCGATATTTTAGTAACTACTGAAGATAATTCATTCAAAATTTATATTTACAATGAGTTTTAGACGAAAAATAAGAATATTAAAAAATTTTGGCAAATGGGCGTAGCCACGCCTACTTATGGTTACATGTGTATATCTTGGTAACCGCTGCACCAATTTCTTCCAAACTTGGCACAGTTGTTGGCCCTGGTACAGCATACCAAATGGCCGAAAATTTTAAAATCGGACAATATCCACACCCACATCCCATATAACGGTAATTTCGATAAATACGAAATCCTCGATAAATCAGTAAATATTAAAGCTAATTTATTCAAAATCGATGCTTACAGCAATTCTTTACCAAGAAATACGTTTATGATAAAATTTTGGAAAATGGGCGTGGCACCGCCCACTTATGATCACATATATTTATCTCGGTAACCGTTCTACCAATTTGTACCAAACTCGGTATGGTTATTGTGCTTGCCACATAAAAGCAAAACGTTCAAAATTATTGAAATCGGACTAAAATTACGGCTTTTCATATAACGGTAAATTTTAGAAATGCTCGAAGCGTCAATATTTCGAAATTTAAGGACGCTAATTTATTCAAAATTGATACACCCCGGCTTACCATGTAGCTGTAGCTTCCGGAAAGGTGAAAAGGCATATATGTAATACTTGCGCCGGGTATTTAATGTTCGGCCCCGCCCGAACTTAGACTTTCTTACTTGTTTTAAATATTCGTTGTTCCCCATTTGAGATAAATTGTTTTTAATCTCTTCAATAACACCAATGCCTTCCCGTATAGACCAACCATTGGTTTGAAATTTTTGTATCCAAACAGAAATGCAATTGAATTTAAGGGTTAATAAAAACCAAATTTGTGTTTATTACCTTGTTTATACCTACACAAGAACCGCATTAACAAAAAGCTGATTTGACTCAACACATATTTCTTTCAAGTATTTTTACCTCGGTCTTTATTGCGCACTCGATGAAGCCGTATTCAAAAGCAAACCAAATCTGCTGTGTTTATACGACATTTCTTTTATAACTAACTTGCGCGGTTGACCAAAATGGAAGCAAACAGTAATTCGAATTTATTATGACAATAATTCAAATTTAAAAGGGGATGTATAAAGAAATCCAGCCTTTCTTCACTTCGCGCCAAATGAATGTTACGTTTATACCTGTTTTCTAACCGATGTGAGAATTAAAAATCCGATTTGAAATTTGGTTTATGCATATGTTTTGAATCACGGCGAAGTGGGTTAAAGCGCTTTATGTGTCGGTATAAACAAGGTATATGTTATTATTTGTAAACATGCCTTTAGTTCGACGAATAAAAACAGTCCAAGAACTGGTCAACAAAAATTTATTGAGCTAAATTTTCTTAAGGCTTAGTATCCAGCTCTCAAGAAAAGTAAAAACTCTATATAAAATGACGTACAAGAAATGGCTAGGAAATTTTAATGTCAAATTTCCTTAATTTTAATGTCAACCACCTATATCTGGGCAACTAGACATCGGATTAACTTTAAATTTCATGATATACTCAACAAAAGTGTTTTATGTTATATTCCGAGGTCTGAATGGGATTGGACCACCTGGGGTCCCCTTACGTCAACAGCTGCATACACGAGAATATTATTCCGAATAAAATTTTTAAAATAATACAAGAATTAAATTAAATTATATTATAATTAGCTTATACCCGCGGGTTTCACACCGCGCTTTTATACAAATATGAAAAATAATTTAATGATGTTAGATTTTTTTTCTGTGCCCATTTCGTTATAGCTCGTTATTTTTTAAGCGAGTTAAGGTATTTAGGCCGTTTAAAACTATGAAATTATAAAATCTCGTCTGCGCGCTAGGCATACGAAAGATATCAATCCCTCTAAGTTTACCTTAAAATGGTTCCAGGTCTACGACGCGTGAACGTATAACCTTTTAATAACTCACATTTTTTCCATGAGCAATTGATACATTTTGTATACACAACTCCATACCAAGTTCCAGTATTCTTCCACAAACACTTCCTGGGATATGTGGCAAGAAAAAGTAAATTTGTACTGGAAGTGCCACGCGTCTTTTTCTTATAACCCTAATCTTCTTCCATGAATTTAGAATTGATTTTACATACCCCAGAACCAAGTCCCAGTACTCTACCAGGAACACCTTTAGAGATAAGCAGTATAAAACAGTAAATTTGTACGGCAGGAACCATGTCCCCTTTTCGAATAACACAAATTCTTCTCCATGAGTATGGAATTAATTTTGTATACACATCTCGGTGCCA
The DNA here is from genome assembly GCF_013731165.1 of Rhagoletis pomonella. Classification (NCBI taxonomy): domain Eukaryota; kingdom Metazoa; phylum Arthropoda; class Insecta; order Diptera; family Tephritidae; genus Rhagoletis; species Rhagoletis pomonella. The sequence continues at coordinate 49,440,146 of NW_023458558.1, forward strand.
AGTTCCAGTCCTCTGCAATAAACACCTCCAGAGATATGCAGCATAGAAAAATCAATTTGCATAGGAGTTGCCACACCACCTTTTCCAATAACTCTCATTTTTCTCCATGAGTATGGTATTAGTTTCACATACATACATACATATGTATTTCCATACCAAGCTTGAGTGCTTTACCCCAAACATTTGAAGAGATATGCAATATGAAACTTTCAGTCAGTATGGGAGGTGCTACGCCTCTTTTCCAAACACGTCTATTTTTTCCGTGAATATAAACATGATTTCACACAGTGTTGGCAAACGGTTAAAAATTAACGATTAAAATGTTAATAGCGTTTGAGGATTTACATTAATTAGTCGTAATCAACTGTACGATTAATGATAACATTTTTTTAATCGTTAATCGCTGGCTGCGATTACGTTTAATTAATTTAAAACATTAATCGTTAATCCAATTAAAAATAAAATCTGATTAGTTTGTCTAGTTTGTCCGAGTTTGAAACCAAACACCAGTTATAGTAATTATTTCGTGTTTTATGCTTATAAAAAGCACATAATAAAAAAAAATTATAATTATTGTTATTAGTAATATACAAAATGGGAACTTTTACAAACCTAGTTTGTAAAACGTTTGTTGATATATCTTAATGAAAATGCACACCAATTGCTTAGATTGATGAGGAAACCCGACTTAGTCATACCGGATTAACTTGCTTTGTGTGCACAGGGAAATTCCAGCATACCTTAATTAATCACAGAACCTACTTGATCAAATTAAGAGTTAATGATTAAAAATTAATTTTTTAATCGCGGTTACGATTAACTGTTTCACATTGAATTTAATCGAATTAACTAACTAATTAAAACATCAATCGATTAATGCCAACATTGATTTCACATCCATATCACTATACCAAATTTCAGTTCTCTCCCACAAATACTTCCAGAGATATGGGAGGGGTCTTGAGTTATCGGACTTACTTTCAGTCTAAGACCGTTCTTCCGAAATCCGTAGTAAGTGTACTAAATTTCGTTCTGATCGGAAAACCGGTTAAGGAAGTAGCCTATTTTTCAATCCAGGTCATAAACCATCTTTGAGCAAAATTTCATTTTCAAACAGGTGGAAACTCTTAAAATAGTAGCCCATTTTCCAATATAGGTCATAAGCTATCTCACTGCGAAATGTCATGCAAATCTGTTCAGTCGTTTCCGCGCATTAATATAATTAAAACTTTTTTAACAGGTGGCAACTCTTCCAAAAATATTTGCCTATTTTCCACTGTAGGTCATAAGCTATCTGCTCGCGAAATTTCTTGCAAATCCGTTCAGACTTTTCCGCGTATTTATTTAATTAAACTTGTTTAGCAGGTGGTAACTCTTATAAAAATTTGTCTATTTTCCAACCTAGCTCATAAGCTATCTGTGTGAAAACTTCGATGCAAATCAATTCACTTATTTCCGCGTATTAATTAAATTAAACATTTCTAACAGGTGGCAACTCTTAAAAAAAGTACCCTACTTTCCAACCTATGTCATAGGCTATCTGTGTGCAAAATTTCATGCAAATCCGTGCAGTCGTTTCCGCGTATTAATTTCATTAAACTTTTTAACAGGTGGCAACTCTTCCAAAAAATTAGCCTATTTTCCACAGTAGGTCATAAGCTATCTGTGGGCAAAATTTCATGCAAATCTGTTCAGTCGTTTCCGCGTATTAATTTCATTAAACTTTTTTAACAGGTGGCAACTCTTCCAAATATTATTCTATTTTCCACCGTAGGTCATAAGCTATCTGTGTGCAAATTTTCGTGCAAATCCATTCAGTCGTTCCCGCATATTAAATAAATTAAACTTTTTTAACAGGTGGCAACTGTTAAAAAAATAGCCTATTAACCAATCTGGCCTATAAGCTATCTGTGTACCAAATTTCATGCAAATCCGTTCAGTCGTTTCCGCGTGATGATTTCCCAAACATCCAAACATACAAACTTTCACATTTATAATATTAGTAAGATAAGGTAATACTTGAAAAAAAAAATATGAACAAAATAGAAATTACTAACTTTTTAACTACATCTACTGCATTGCGGCATATTAGTAGAATGTTTTGCACACACTTGCAAGTTGTACAATATGCAATTTTTCCTGATTGAGTGGATATGGAACAATTACCCATTGTTTTTATTCTGCCCACACTGTCACGTTCTTCCTCGCCTCCAACTGCAACATCCATTATTCTCCGCCATTATTACCGCCGCTTATTGCTTCAAAGACGATGCGTGTAAGTTTTAATTTCTGGTTATTTGACTGTTAGTAGCTATCACTCACTTCTATTTCAGGTTTCGCCAGTTGCCCACTAAGGGGCACATCCTTAGTCGGATTTTAGACGCCTTTAGGTGTGGGATTGTGCAAGACATTTATCTATGTTATCAAAGCCACATTTGCTTTGGCTGTAATCTAATACCAATAGTAGCTTCTTCTTAAGATTAAGACCTTTTAATTCGGTTGTCTAATGCATTCTTGAAAAGACCACAACTGATTTAGTTTTCTTCGGCATATACTGGTTCATATTTGCAGACTCGATATTGAAGACTCGATTTCTTCTATCGCATCGTCGTTATCGTCCACAATCTAAGTCGTCAGTATTTTCCTTCCCTAAATCTTCTAACCTCTGGCGAATGTATCCTTACTTTTCTTCACGATCAAGTTGTCGTGGAGTGAGCCATTCACCATTTGCCAGTTTTACTTGTATAAATTTTTTTTCTTTGCGTAATACTTGGTTATACACACATTATATCTCTTCCGTCTCCAAGTTCGCAGCACATGGATTCAAGTAAATATTAGAGCTAAAGTACTTTTTTGCCTACAAGCACTTCAGATTGGTTCAAGTTTTCAACTATCATATGTAACAAGAAATTTCACAAATTTTTTTGCGTCTACCTGCAAAAGCCCTGTTTCAGTTATCATACAAGCTTTGCACCTCAACAATCCTTTTGGCATACATTCAAAACCAACGATCATATAGTGTGTTCTAAGAAACTCATTATTTATACAGTAAAGTAATAAATAATCATATTTCTGCAGAAAACAAAAACAATAAAAACTTAGCCAGATTAAAAGAAATGTGTTAAATATT
>NW_023458558.1:49443375-49451761 GCF_013731165.1 Rhagoletis pomonella
TCTTTGAATCTACAGGGCCTAGCAAAAAGTGTTGTATGCACAGCTTAAGAAAATTTTATTACCTTTTAAAAGCTTCAAACCGTTTTGGAATTGCTTAATTCGTTCTTGAGATATATATGATTAAGTGGACCCAATTTTTTTTTTTTTTGCAAAAACGGTAAATTGATTTTCGGAATCAGGGGGTGATTTTACATACGAATTTCATAACGGCGTCTCTGGTAAATTTTGGCCGTCGACCAGTGTATTTACTTGAATCCATGTGCTGCGAACTTGGAGGCGGAGGAGTTATAATGTGTGTATAACCAAGTATTACGCAAAGAAAAAAAATTTATACAAGTAAAAATGGCAAATGGTGAATGGCTCACTCCACAACAACTTGATCGTGAAGAAAAGTAAGGATACATTCGCCAGAGGTTAGAAGATTTAGGGAAGGAAAATACTGACGACTTAGATTGTGGACGATAACGACGATGCGATAGATAGAAGAAATCGAGTCTTCAATATCGAGTCTGCAAATATGAACCAGTATATGCCGAAGAAAACTAAATCAGTTGTGGTCTTTTCAAGAATGCATTAGACAACCGAATTAAAAGGTCTTAAGAAGAAGCTACTATTGGTATTAGATTACAGCCAAAGCAAATGTGGCTTTGATAACATAGATAAATGCCTTGCACAATCCCGCACCTAAAGGCGTCTAAAATCCGACTAAGGATGTGCCCCTTAGTGGGCAACTGGCGAAACCTGAAATAGAAGTGAGAGCTACTAACAGTCAAATAACCAGAAATTAAAACTTACACGCATCGTCTTTGAAGCAATAAGCGGCGGTAATAATGGCGGAGAATAATGGATGTTGCAGTTGGAGGCGAGGAAGAACGTGACAATGTGGGCAGAATAAAAACAAAGGGTAATTGTTCTATATCCACTCAATCAGGAAAAATTGCATATTGTACAACTTGCAAGTGTGTGCAAAACATTCTACTAATATGCCGCAATGCAGTAGATGTAGTTAAAAAGTTAGTAATTTCTATTTTGTTCAAAAATTTTTATTTTCAAGTATTACCTTATTATAATATAATTTAATTTAATTCTTGTATTATTTTAAAAATTTTATTCGTGTTATTTAAAGAATTTTGTGTGGAATAAACAAAGTTTACTTTTCAAATATTATAGCATACATATTTGTATGCGTCTTCATATACATACCCGGGTATGCAGCTGTTGACGTAAGGGGGCCCCAGGTGGTCCAATCCCATTCAGACCTCGGAATATAACATAAAACACTTTTGTTGAGGATATCATGAAATTTAAAGTTAATCCGATCCGTCTAGTTGCCCAGATATAGGTGGTTGACATTAAAACTAAGGAAATTTGACATTAAAATTTCCTAGCTATTTCTTGTACGTCATTTTATATAGAGTTTTTGCTTTTCTTGAGAGCTGGATACTAAGCCTTACGAAAATTTAGCTCAATAAATTTTTGTTGACCAGTTCTTGGACTTTTTTTATTCGTCGAACTAAAGGCATGTTTACAAATAATAACATATACCTTGTTTATACCGACACATAAAGCGCTTTAACCCACTTCGCCGTGATTCAAAACATATGCATAAACCAAATTTCAAATCGGATTTTTAATTCTCACATCGGTTAGAAAACAGGTATAAACGTAACATTCATTTGGCGCGAAGTGAAAAAAGGCTGGATTTCTTTATACATCCCCTTTTAAATTTGAATTATTGTCATAATAAATTCGAATTACTGTTTGCTTCCATTTTGGTCAACCGCGCAAGTTAGTTATTAAAGAAATGCCGTATAAGAACAGCAGATTTGGTTTGCTTTTGAATACGGCTTCGACGAGTGCGCAATAAAGACCGAGGTATAAATACTTGAAAGAAATATGTGTTGAGTCAAATCAGCTTTTTGTTAATGCGGTTCTTGCGTAGGTATAAACAAGGTAATAAACACAAATTTGGTTTTTATTAGCCCTTAACTTCAATTGCATTTCTATTTGGATACAAAAATTTCAAACCAATGGTTGGTCTATACGGGAAGGCATTGGTGTTATTGAAGAGATTAAAAACAATTTATCTCAAATGGGGAACAACGAATATTTAAAAAAATTAAAACGACCAGCGTAGATCTTTTTTGATTTTTTTGTTTTGACAATATAAAGCAACATTTGAACTGAACAACTGAATAAAAAAACAAAACATAAAACTTTACTTCATTTTTGTTATTTTGGGGGCATATTTACCAAATTTTTGGTGCTTATCTGAGCGCTTAAAATGGATTTTTCCTAGCTTATTTTCTTCGGCCCTGCTAATGAGCATCAACTAGCTAAAGATCATGGCCATCCCCTCTTTTAATATTATTTATATGTCCAACAATATTGTATATTTGATTCGTCCGATTGTCAAAATCTGTGTGCAGCCTGCCTGCGCAACAAGATGTCATTTCACTGCCTACACTAACTAACGATACTTAAGATATACACTTAAACTCATGCACTAACGTAATCTATGCGCAGCTCTTCAAGCATTCAACGAACTCGCCACTTAGCTATTCGAAGCTCACACGTGCCTACCCACCCGCATACTCTTTTAAGTCTCGTCCTTTTTGTTATACTAACTTTAATCGTTGCCGGGCATTGCGTGCGCGACAAAGTCGACGAAAAGTTACAAGGGCACGTTGCCTTCTCCATCTACACCCCCACCTCCCACTTTGGTTTTAATAGCCTTTCTAGGTTCTGTCACAACAGCCATGCTTGAGGACGAGGGGCCGCATGTCGGATGAAAATGTATGCATATGTATGTGTATGTATGCAGTCGTTTTACTTTCGCAAAATTTCGACACTTTTTCGTGTTGCCTTTGTATAAGTGGGCTTAACATAGTCCCTAAGTGCTGCTGTCGCTTTTTTGATAGCTTTGCTTTGGGCCAGTGGTTTTTTACGTATTTATTCGCTTTTTTTGGTTACTTAATATTTTTTTTTGCATGCGTTGCGTATTTTACGCACGTACGTTTATGTCCTCGGAAATATGAAACGCTTCGTGATTTTTAATGAACTTAAATGTAAGCGTGGCGGCTATAAATGGACCAATATGAATGTAAGAGTGTGAAGCTCTGTACCACTGTATGTGCTTACATACATTCGTGTACTATAGGCGCCTTGTATGCTCGTTTGAGTTCATCGGTGCTAGCTTAGAGAGAAATTTGTGCGTGAAAGCAACAACAAATTTAGAAATAAAAAAGTTAGCTAGCAGTGATAAACGTTGGCGAATTTTGTTTGTATCTCAGTAATTTCGTTCGTTTCGCCATTCGCTAATTGCTAGCGAATCGTGGGCGGCTAAAAGCTCAGTTAGTCTAGACTTAACTTAATCTAACTTACCATAAGAAATCATTACTGATTACTCAACAAGTCAACTTAAGCCAGAAGCGGAAATATTTTGTTTTTGTGTTTCTTTTTTTAGCAAACAAATTTGTCTAAAACAGAATGTTTGTGTTCATTTATTTTTGAGAAATACTAAAATGAAAATATGGCAAGCCTGATTCTTTCAAACACCACTATCCAATTTCTATGAGGAAAATAAGATAACAAAAAACACTTTGGCTCGCTTTCCACTCCATATTCGGAGCGCTCCAAAAACGCTCCTTCCTGGTGTTGCTGTGGGAGTCCTTTTTTACTCCATATTTGGAGCGCTCCGCATTTGGCTAACTGGGATATTACTGTGCCTTTTAGGCGGTGATTTTGATGCTCGGCAGGCTTTAGTTTAGATATATAAGTTTATATACATTAACAGCCCGAATCTGTGCACTTTGTACATAATTTTTTTTTTAATAATTTGCCAACTTTTTGAAATTTATCAAGAATTGGAAGTCTAGCACAGAAATCAAAAGCTCTATTGATAAATTACACTGCTTTCTATGGATGCCACTATCCAATACCTATATAGATATGCTCGGTGATTCCGAAAATCGACTTAATTTTTTTGGTATGGATATATTTTCGAGATACATATTTGCAATTACTTGTTATTCGGCTTAAAAAAAGAGTGGTTCCAAAGAAATAAATAGACCGAGTAGTTCCACACCTCACTGAAACGTTTTAAAAAAAGTTAATTTTTTATTTATTTCATAACTTTTTATTTTTTTTTACTGAATGTCATGTTAAATAATTTTCTTTAATTTAAATTTTTTCAATAAAAAGAAATGATGAAGAAATTTGAATTATATAATTAAAGTTGGAGCATTTTGAAAAACTGTGACTCCTACTTTCTGGTCTGTTATCGGAGCGCTCCCAAAATACTCCGTCTAAGTTATCTTCGAATGATTTTCATAAAATCGTAGGCGCATAGAGGAGTCCAGACCGAATCTTTGCGGATTATCAGAGGGAGCATTCTTGGACTCGGAAATCACTCATTTAAGGAGTCCTTTTCAAATATATTGAAAGGCACTTTTCTCCCGAGGCTATGCTTCTTTGAGACTCTTTTCAGAGCCTACCTAGGAGCATAAGCTCACCGCACAGGGAGTCCTAATTGTGCACCTTGCGGACTCCGCTGGTTGGCTGGGATATAACATGCGTACTAACAGACATATCCATATATATACTTAGTTACATAACTGCATATATACAAAACGATACTTATGAAAACGCGTGGGCGCGCAAAATCAGTCAATAGCCAATTTTTCATAGAAACTTCGCATAACGAGGTCATCCATTCCACAGCCCATTACCACCCAATACCAATTTTCAACAGAATTTAGCCTCTGCTTGCCTAATTGGACCAAAAACTCAACGTCCGAATGTCGCGTCGTGGTTTTGCCTGCAATCCACTTTTCGCTCTGTTTTATGCCGGCGAAATGCTGTGCACAGGCCTGCTTTTATTCCATTTTGATATTTACTTATGCAATACATAACATGTGATTGAGTATGTGCATCTTTTGTAGCATCCCTGTCGTCAAATGTACTAGTTGTAAACTACCTCACAACTTGTATGAACCGCATGTCCAACTAGTCAGCCAACTATTTTTTTTTCCATGCAGTCAACTGGTATTTTTAACATGGCGATGTCCTACGAAATGGCAATTGTCAGAGTCCAACTATGGACCAAAACCACTACTTTGGGAGTCAAAATATAAAATGAATTCATGAATATACAATAAAAAACGTTTGACTAAGTATAATTTAATATATTATAAATTATATATATTACAATATTTTATGAAAAATAAATACATAAATATTTCAAACTTTCGAACAAAAATTTAAATGCATTTTCCATTAAATGTTATTAAAAGTGAAAGCTTTCAGGTACAATAAATACTATATTTTTATCTATTTTAATAATATTGAATTTGCAAAAGAAAACGTTTTAGTTAAAAATAAAATGAATACTTTAGTTGATTTTTGAGTGAACTAAAATAAAAAAAAAAGTTTTCATCCAAAAAGATTAAATTCATTAGCTTTGCACATTGCACTCCTTTCTTTTTAAAATTTTATAAAAGTAATAATTAATGTTTAAAATTTGAGATTTGGATAAGAATAAAATAAATAAATAATTCAAGCAGTTAATAATTTTTCTTAATTTTTGTCTATAGTTTGGCTTGTTGATTGATAATTGAAATTAATCAAATAATTATATTAATCGTGTAATTAACAAAAGTCAAAAGTAATTGAAAATGATCAATAATAACAAAAGAATGATGTAATTAAAATTAATGAATTAATTAAAAAAAATTTTAAGTAATTAATTATTAATCATTAAAAATGTGCTAATACCGGTATTTAATCCTTAAACGGTTATCCAAAAAAACATGCTTTATTTAATAATCATTATGAATATTAATCCTTATTTAAAATGTCTGGTGTAATTTAATACGTACCCGCTTTAACGGTTTACAATATACCCAAATAAAAGTTATAATATTTTGTGTAACTCATTGCATTAAACTATCGAATTCAAATAAAACAGGGGATGAATAAATCGTTTTCTACTTGGTACAAGTTTGGTAATTTTCGAACTAGCTCGGTTTCAGTGAGGAAGTTCTAGTTGTAAACTAGTATTTTTCCTGACTAGTTTGGGATTGCACTGCAGGGATTCTGTGATTGTATGCATGTGTGTATGCCACTAATTAAAGTCATCCATTTTCATTGGTTGGCTAGTTGGCTGTGCATTGAATTGGTCCACATCCAGGCATGCCAATGCTACCAAGGGGACTACAGCGCAACGCACAGGGGTGAAGAGAGGGTGTAAACAGAAAACTACGTGATAATAAATTCTTTTTCTCAAAAGGGTTTTTGATACATACATATATGTATATCGTCACCTTAATTCACAAAGGCCCTAACCAAGAATTTTTTTATTTTACAGGAGAAGCAAAAAACATTTTAAAATAATTTAAAAATATACTATTTTATAAAATTCCAGTGGTGATAGTTTACTGTATAAAAAATACGTCAAAATCTAGTGAAATCACTAGAAAAAGCTCATAACATGGAAAACAAAAAGAAAAAAGTGGGTACATTTATCTATTGAAACTTGGTTTAAACGAACCTTTAAACCTTTAAAGAAAGTGGTTCGGTTTTCGGTTCGTATCAAAGATTTGTGGAAAATTTCGGCTCGGTTAATGGTTCAGTTAATTAATAGAAAAAAAATCGGATTTCCGGTTCACGTCTCTGATATTTATTATCGATGTTGCTTTTGAAATTTTTGTCGATATTGCTGTTGATTTTACTATCGATATTTTCGGAAATTGTCTATATGATAAACGATTTTGTTATCTATTTTTTTATATTTTTTCTAATAGATTTTGTTATCGATTTTGTTATCAATGTTTTTATCGATTTTGAAATCGATTCTTTTATAGATTTTGTAATCGATTTTGTTATCGATCTTTTTTATCGATTTTGTTATCGATTTGCTATCGATATTTTCGGAACCTTCCGATATAATGAACGATATCTTTTATCGATTTTTTAGTCGATTTTGTTATCGATTTTTTATACATTTTGTAATCGTTTTTTTATCCAATTCGTTATCGATGTTTTTATCGATTTTGTTATCGATATTTTTATCGGTTTTGCTATCAATTTTGCTATCGATATTATTATCCATTTTGTTATTGATATCGATGTATTTATCGATTTTTTTTTATCGATTTTGCTATGGAAATTATTATCGCTTTTGTTATCAATATTTTTTTCTTAGTGTGTGCTTTCGTTTTTGACTTGGATGTGCTCTTAACCATACCACGTATTCATTAAATTTAGCGGCTGTGTCTCCGAGACAACCTGCAGACCAAGACGAGGACGCTGGACTGTTCCTTTTTTTATAAAATTTTTTCAAAATAAGTTGATATAAATACGTAATTTTGCTTGATATAATATTTAAATTTACTAAGTTAAAGTTGACGTTTCCAAAAAATTGTTTTGGAGAGAAATCTTTTTTTTAAGCTCTTTCGATAGACAGCCGTATTGTAACGTGTATTTCATTTAACCTCTCATTAAGTAATGCTTACTTGAACCTCTCTCGTTTGCTACCCGTATAAACCAATTTCTTTTATGTAATTTACTTACTAAATTAATTCTGAATTTTTATACATTAGGAAACCCTCTTCAGAAATATACAAAAGGACATAGAGCCTTGTAGAATTCTTTTCGATTGACACCTATATGTGTAAAATGTTCCACTAAAATTACTGATTGAATGGATTTAAAATTTTTGAGCAGGTTGCAGCACATAAACTTCTCTTGTGTGACACTCATGAGATCGGGTACTCTAACCTTACATAAGTGGTCTGCATAGCTACAAATGTACCTATATGGTTTGTATGAAAAAAAGTTCCTCAGGTATCACTCTGTACATTTTTGAGTGTGTATATGTATTAATGTATGTGTATGTGTGTTAGATGTTCTAAATTCAAAAGTTGGTAAGAGCAAAATGCATATTTATCCCGATAAAAACAATGTCTAGTGATATTTATTCCACTTTAAATTGAGATCAATAATAGGGTGATTGACTTGGTTTTTCCAAACCGGTTTCCAACGGTTTTTGAAATCTTGATATTTCGAATATCGAATAAACTGAATTTTTCTTATCGAACAAACGGGTTTTTTATTTCATTCACATCTTCACCTCCGAATAAAAGTTTATAAGTATGTATGTATGTATGTATGTAATAAGGGGGGGTGAAATAACACAAACGGCAATAACGCAAATTTGTGTTATTTCCCATTTGAATGTGAAATAACACAAATTTGCTTTATTTCATTTCTCGTTGAGCAATAAGACCAACTTTTATACTTAACAATTTGAGTAATAAAGCAAACTAGTGCACATATGCACGTAGTCACCCAGTTACATTTGACAAAAAGTAGTACATGAACAAGT
>NW_023458558.1:49451861-49519904 GCF_013731165.1 Rhagoletis pomonella
CTTGATTGTAGTTGGCTTAGCAAAGTGAAATAGTGGAAAATAAGCAACAAGAATTAACAAGACAAACTTAGCACAGTGCGTAGGCAACTGGCTGAGTCAGTGGTGATCGTCGGCTCGAATCCTACTGAAAGAAGTCTGATGAGGAAATGTGGTGATTTCCGAAATAGCTATCACTTCTACCATTTTTTCAAATTATTGCTGCTTTTCCACAATAAGTTTTCACTGAAAACGGCCTCGAGCTCATAAAAATTGTTGAAAAATATTTCTTTAAGCTCTTCCGATATACAGCCGTATTGTAACATGTATTTCATTTAACCTCTCATTAAGCTTACTTGAACCTGTCTCGTTTGCTACCCGTATAAACCAATTTCATTTATGTAATTTTCTTACTAAATATATTCTGAATTTTTATACCTTTGGAAACACTTTTCAGAAAAATATAAAAGGACATAGAGCCTCCAGGTACAACTCTGTACTTTTTTTCGTGTGTGTGGGTGTAGGTGGGAGCATTTGAGTGTGTATATGCATTTATGTATGTATATGTGTGTTAGATGTTCTAAATTCAAAAGTTGGTAAGAGCAAAATGCATATTTATCCAGATAAAAACAATGTCTAGTGATATTTATTCAACTTTAAATTGAGATCAATAATAGGGTGATTGACTTGGTTTTTCCAAACCGGTTTCCAACTTTTTTTGAAATTTTGATATTTCGAATATCGAATAAACTAAATTTTTCTTATCGAACAAACGGTTTTTTTATTTCATTCACATCTTGACCTCCGAATAAAAGTTTATAAGTATGTATGGATGTAATAACTATAAGGATCGTTTTTCAAAATATTTCTTACCGGATTTAGAGTCAAATAAAAACTAATAATCAAATATTTTCTTACAGATTTCATCGAGAAAAGGTAAACTTAACACATCATTTTTCAAGAAATGTAAAAAATTTATTTGCATACACATGTATGCACATATATATGAATCTCACCGTTTCTAAGAAATATTTAAATTCCTAAAATATTTTCGTATGTGCTTAGTATTTCTAAAATCTGACTAAAACAAATCCAATTACGGAAGCTTTTCATACATTTTTCCCATTTCCGTCAAAGCAATTTGTACCAACTATTAATAGCGTATTTTTTGGCGTATACCCCCCAATTATGCACTGAAATTTGAGCGTTAAAGATTTCCACCGTTTTTCACCAAAAATATGTGAAATAACAAATTTGCTATTGCCAAACTATAAAAGTGTTTATTCGGCTAAATTTGTATTCATGTGTGACTTACAGATGCCGCGTGGGGACGCAATATTAGCCACATATGTAGATATGCGTTAGGGGGCATTTTTTGGCACGTTTTTTTTTTTTATTAAACAAATAGTCGTGAAATAGGCACCCTAGCATACATGCTTATTGTAGTTATGCGGTGTACTCAGATGTGTGTTTTTATGTTTTGTAAATACTATATACTAAATTTCAGCGAAAAAGTAGTTATCCCTTAACTATTCAAGCAATTAGTAATAAGTTCCCAATTTATTAAAAAAAAGTACACTTCTGTGAAGATGAAGTGAAAGGCTTTATTACTTTCCACTGCATAATAGTGAAAGACGTGTAAAATCTAACAGTTGTTGACTCTGACCAATGCTGCAAAGCCCATTATTTGCCATTGCGAAGCGTCTAGACTCCGATTCCGGCGATCGCAATACCAGAAAAAAAACTATGTATGTCGTTTGAATCAATAATCAAAATCGCACCGATTACAGATCGGGTGTATTGTATTGTAGTATGTATAAAAATTTATCAATCTAAGATAACTTGAAGCGTACGTCACAAATCCCCAACCACAATTTTCCTACAGGATACAGCAAAAGTCTGTGCTAATATTTATTACAGGTGTTGTCGCTAGAGTTTGATGAATTTCGGGTAAACTTTTTGGTGCAAAATGATATTTGGCAATGGTTGTAATCGCCAGTATATGTATGTGTGTGCAGTTAGTAGTTGTTGTGGCTCGACTTTTGTTGTTGCCCTGACAAATGTAGCCTCTAGTACAACCAGGTCAGACGCTCATTTATTTGCTCGCATTTGAAAGCATTCAACGAACCGTTGATGAATTTCTCCTATGTCTTTGCTGCCTTTACAAACACACTCTTAAATACATACTTCGTTATGTGCAAACGTATTTAAACTGACCAATTTCAATTTCTCTTGCAAACAGGCGTACTACATACTTGTACCTAAATAAATACATATTTACTGGCGTGTATGCGAAAATTTTACGTTTCAATATTGGTGCGCTAGTCGCTTTTGCTTTGGCGTTGCCTTTTAGTTTAGTTAGTTAGCACTGGCATACAATGAATCAAAATATATCTTTTTGCTGTGTGTGTGTGAAATACACACATATTTACACTACTGATAAAGCGGCGCACACATGCGCATACTTATGCAACTAAATAACTAAATATTTAGGTAGAATTGCCGTTGCTTCTCTGTACATCCGTTATTGTATCCTTTGAATTCTACGCTGGTGTTGATCCACTTTTGTGCTCAAGCGTGGCTGTGGCCATTTCTATGTGTGTGTGTGTGTGGTGAATTTTTATTTTCTGTGGCCATCACTTTGCCCTCAATATCCAATCAATGGCTCAAAAGCTTTTGTTTCGTTAAATTGATTGAATTGTCTCTTTTGCGTTGGCTGTTTCTGGTTTTCTGCAATGTGCCGGACATGGAAACGCATTGTATGTATGTATGTATGTATGTATATAGTGTATAGAAAAATTTGAAATGAAAAATAACTAAATAATGCAAATAAAAATAAACAAATCTGCATTTGTAAAATCTAAACAATTGAGATGTAACCGGTGCCTTTGGTTATTTGTGTGGAAAATGCAAAGCTTTTAGGCGGACTTAAATACGCATAGAATTAGTTTTGGTCCGAATTAGGAAACTAAAGTTGGGGGTAGAACCTGCGAAGTATTTCTCATGTAATATACATATGTCAAATTTTTAAATTTTCTAACGATTCTAGTCAGTTTTTTGACTATAACTATGTTCAGATCTATGTTTGTTCTGAGTTTTTAATTACAAAAGAAAGTTGGCCAGTTTCTTAATAAAAAAAAGTATCTCCTTAAATAAGCTACTGAGTCCCCTGCAGTCTGGTTTCAAAGCTGGCTACCCGTGCTCTACGGCAGTTATGAAGGTTTTAGACGATATACGCGATCCATTTGAGCAAGGTCACCTAACATTACTTTGCCTAGTTCTAAACTATTCCGCAAGCCTGGGTTCGAGCCCGACCAATATCAAAAACAAAAAAAAAGTTTTTTTTCCAAGTAGCTTTCGCCACTCAGCAGACAATGGAAATGGCCCAGACACATTCTTTATTTTTATTTTTTAATTTATTATCATTTTAAATACAATAGTCGTGAAAATAGGGTTGAGGTTTTTTTGGCTGACTAGTTTAGATAATGGTAACAAAGTGTTAAAAAATATAATGGTAGTCTTTCATTATCCCACTAAAAAATATAATATATATATATGATAAGGAGAATATGTTCAGCCTAACAGATAACTAAACTTCCCCGGAAATGGCGAAGATATGGGTCTTACCATCTGTCCTTTTGTATACCAACTGTATGAGTTGACCAGACTTTGATTACGTTTTCCCAAAAAATGGAAAGTTTTAAATAATTTTGTGTATTATTAAACGTGGGATATCTATTTACATATGCATGTGTTTATGTATATTTAGGGGATTCATAAGGCGTAATATATTAATTCCTCAGGATTTTTTATGTAAATTAATGACTAAAATGGTTTTAAGGGATCCGCTGTGTATGATAAGAGCTAATTATATATTTTCTTTAAGTTCAAAACATTTAGGTTTAGTTGCAGATTCTTTTAGTCCTTACTTTACATAGCAAAAATTTAAGACTTAAGCTATTGCGATGCTTAACGCGCCTTGTCAATGCCCTAATTGTGTCACTTTTTAAGGACAAAACAAAAAAAAAACCAGCTTAATTAAATGAAAAGCAAATTGCTGACTACCACAAAGTGCTGTCCATTGACTTTCGGCTGCCGACGCTGTCAGCCAATCGCCTTTAACTAACTGTTAATTAGCTGCAGTGGAAGTCGATGAACAACAAAATGAGCAGGTAAAAGACAAAAGCGTATCCACGTAGAAAATGAAGTTGAATAAAATTCAAAAGACCACGAAATACTACTATGTACATATATACATATCTGCTTATGTATACCTGCGCAACCTTTCGACTTCTTAACACCACAACAAAATTGTATCAAATTAACACATTGAGGAGGGTCTCATTAGAAATTCGAGTGAACGACAATCACAGGGTCAGATCTACATACATACATACTTATGTATATTGCTCGAAAAAATTAACATTCAAACAATGCAAATGGATCGGTTGTTGACAATTACCTACAGTTAGCTACTTTTACCTTTGCGGGCAACTCAAATTAGGTGAATTGCTAAGACTAAAGCGTCAAAGCTTCAAATTAGCTTTAGAGTCTAAAGATTAGATGACATTGCTGTTGCTTTCAGTTGACTGCTGCATCCTGTGAGCTTAAAAAAATGTGTGTATGTATGAGTGTACATATGTTTTATAAAGTATTTGCGCAACATTTTGCACGTTGCATGTATGTGTTTTTTCGTAGGTGTTGCTTTATCCTTCGAGCTGATTAAAAGCATGTGACAAGAAGGACACGCGCGCAAAAGCGGAAAATAGCAAATGAAAAGAATAAATAATGAGCAACTGAAAAATATCGACAAAGCAACGAGAAAGCTATTGGAAGCAAAGGTGCACCAAGCACCACTATGTAGCAGCAATTATAATAGAGAAACAGTGCCAGTAAAAGGCAACACAGAGGGAGCCAATGGTAAATAGCAAATAAGAGCAGCTGCGTGCATATACACAATACAACAACAACAACTAAATGCCAACCTAAATGAACATAACGAAAGGACAACTAGCCAAATACTCGTTCGTGGTGAGGCCAACGACAATGATTACAACAAAAAGAAAACTAGGTACTATAACAAGAAGCAACAAACAATGTATGGCATTTTGCCGTCAGCGTGTATGTTGGTAGCGTGTGGCACCGGTCTGAAAGACACGCGAATTTCACACAGCACCAGAGAGACAAATAGTAAAAGCGGATGACAGCGATGAAAGCTGTTGACAGACAGACCAATATGTAGTACTACATACTTGTACTTTAGTTGCAAACAATTCAATTGTTACTATTGCTGTTGTTGTTGTTGTTATTAGTACCCTTCATTGCGCGCGACGCTTTTACTACTTTGATTGCTACTGCTGCTGCTGCTGCTACTGTTGGCGTTGCTTTTGTTGTTATGGCTGCAGCTGCAGTTGCTGTTGCCATTGCCGTTATTGTCATTACCGGCGGGGTTCTTTGATTTTATTGTTTATGTTGCAGCAATTGCATTGCCACACTGATTGCGAACGTTGAATGCGCGTCGCCCTCCTAGCACTGAGCCACTCGTACTCGTATCTGTGTGCGCTTGTGTGCCTCTGCATTACCTGGCCCGTGACTCTGTTGCCATTCTTTCGTTGAATTTCATTTATCTATTTTTTCTCTGTTGCTTTTTCGCTTATGATTCGCTATTATATGTATGCCATGTGGCCGCCGTTGCAACATCAATGAACATAACGGTAAGCAACGATTGTGCGCATCCTGTTGTTGAAATTAATGGCGAATGACATAATTCGCTGCCAACAATGGCAACAGCACTAATAATGATGACAACGAAGAACAGCAACTCCGATGACTACGTTCGTACGTGTGCTTGAGTATGTAGTTACAACAAATTGCAGTGATGTAAACAATACAAACAGAATCAAAAATGAACTATGTGAAAAATAGAACAAAGAGCGGTGATGTGAATGGCGTTGCTGCTGCTGATGGAAGGTCGGTCGTCCATTCAATTAATAGAATTTGAGAGTATTAAATATTAGTAACATAACTGATGCAATTCGATAAGGTGGATATAGGTTTAGTTAAGTTAACTAAATATGAAAGCGGAATTGCGTCAACAATAGGAAGAATCGACACAACTGGAGTGAGGTATCACAATGGTACTTATATAGTTAAACTTAATTACATATGTATGTTAACATTCGAAGGTCTACCGAGACAAAAAAAAAAAAAAATAAATAAAAGTCATATTTCTAACGTATTTATCAGCCAATTTTTTTTCTTTTTTAAGTATATACTGGCTATGTAAGTAGAAAAGTGTTCGCGATATTTCGAAAAACTCTATTTTCGGTGCGATTTGGTTGGAATTTGGCGTTTGTAGTTGAAACATAATAAATCATAGATTTCCAAAAAATTTACCCTGAATTGACGCTGAAGTCAAAATATAGAGTACATTGGACTTAAAATTCATTTTTTATTTGCGTTAAAAATTCATTTAAAAGCAATATTAACAAAAATATAACGATGCAAATTTATGTCACGTGATGCCACACTTGGGGCTGTAAAAGAGAATTGAAACAAGCTTCAGTATTTCAGAAAACTCTAAAAACAACTATAACTACTCCAAATCATATTGAAAGAAGTTTCATGAAGAAAATCCTGCGCAATTCGCAGAGTTTTGTAATTTTGTAAGAAAAGAAAAAAATCAACTTCCATTTTTGTCACGTAGCGACCCTCTCTTTACTTGCTTATATTTAAGGACCATACGGTTCGATTGTGCTATACAATGGCCTAAAAAAGTAAAAAAAAACAACAAATATTTTCCTTGTTTGCATCTCATTGAAGCATACCCATATTTAAAGTTGTCATTATTCCCGGAAAATAATTGTAGTCATAAATAGGTTATTATAGAGTCTCATTTCGACGCTTTTAAGCTCATAATGGGCTTATTCAACAGTCCGAAATGAAGGTGTTTCCCTTTCTGCGAAGATCATCTTACATGAGTTAATTTAATGCATTCAGTATTAGTAATATTGGATTACAGTTGGCATAATATATACGGCTCGTTTTGGACCCTTCAAAGACGTTTTTGGTCTCTTTGGGGGGTTTTATGTAAAGTCACTCGTAACAACCTAGAATGTCATTTTTTCCTTGGAGTATTCACAATGTTGTATTTATTTGTGGATATAATTTAGCAAAACTCAAAGTCATAAAAATTTATTTAATACTGAGTCAACATCAACAACCAGATTGCGATGCAAATTGAGAAAAGCTATCCCATTGTGTGCTCATTCTCTGTCCATGGCTGATCATTTTCCTGCGCCTTAGTTGTATAGAGAAAATTTTTTGTTAAGCTATAAAGCAGGACTCTACCTAGAAATGTTCCTTTGGTAATAAAAACGTGCCTTGTGAAAAAATTTTAAAATCGGACAACGGAAAGACGTAGCTCGAATTGACTGCGAAGGATTTTTTGGGGTGGGACTTTAAGCATTTTGCTGCTGATTGTCATAGGCCATTTATAAAAGAGATAAGCTCCCTGTCATAAATATTTACTTAGTTTTCTTGGTTGGTGATTTGATTTTTTAGCAGCATATTTACAAATTCTATTCAGACCACTTTTGGTTCTACAAGTTAGCTTCTTTAAAAGCCGTACAGGAAGCTAGTTCCTTACGAAATCCTAAATCTTTACGGTGTATTAATGGCGGAAACAGCTTTTTGTGTAAATCATTTAGAGTCTGCAAATCCAGGAGTACCTGGAAAAGGTTTTAGGATTATATAAAAAAGCTAGTTAGTCGAACACACATTATATTATTTTTAGAGAAATTAAGACAAATGTAAGCGAGAGTAAATATTGTATCTAACAAGAGAATAATAGAATTTCTACAGCGACATATAGTTAAAAGGAAATCCGCTGCCAACTCTTCAAAGCTCCAGCAATTCGAGCGCAAATAAAAATACAAACATTGGGAATAAATCTGCTGTATATACAGGACGAGTTCTGCAAACACATGCTGACGTAGTCGCTGACCAATAATCGGTGTTGGTTGGACTGAGAACAAAGCAATTCATTTGTAAGTTGAGGTGTAAGGGCGTCTGATGTCATAAGGCGGCATACATTCGTTGTTGTCCATTGGCGCCTGACTAAAGCGTCGGCGGTCACGCCTGCATTAATTTGTATTGGATATTTCAGATGGAAAAAAAAGAAAAACAAATAAAACGGAACAAATAAAGGCTCGAACATACATACATTCATTTTCTGTGCGCATAAATACTTACGTAGGAATAAACTAAATAACAGACGCAAATAGAGTTGAGTAAAAAATTACAAAAGCAAAAAATAAATTAAACAAATCAAGTAAAGCGCTTGGCAATCGGCAGTTGAAACTACAAACACACACACACCCATCCACACACACACACTCCAATGCTAAAACGGACACGTCCTCCAACACGACGGAACACAAATAACAAATGCATAGAAGAAATTGAACAAAACAAAACAAAGCAAAGAAATAAAGAAATCCAATAAATTGAAACAACGCGCACAGTGAAAAGCAAACAACGAGCTGAGCAATGTAAATAAATTTGCAATTTGCGCGAATTGATATGGCAACGCCGCCAATTGCTCAATGTGCTCTCCGTCTGGCTATCTGTCTGTCTGTCTATTGGTGGTGGCGGGTCACGTAAATCCGTTAGCCCGTAGTGGGCGGGTGGGCTTAGTGAGTAGAATGTGGTTGTGCTGCCTGCCGACCGAGCGGATGAACGACTGAATGCCTGAACGGATGAATGGATGGCTGAATGGTTGAGCGATTGAGCGCTTTGGTGGGCGCGCACCATTTGGGCCATTGGCGTTGTCAGTTGTCGCCGCTAGCACTGGTGGAGACAAAAAATAAATAAATAAATAGTAAATAACCGCAATGGATTTGCTACACCTAACAGGCAAATAACCAAAATAGTAAAATAGTTAACGGTGTGAAGAAATTGAAAAAAATTTACAATTTTCAGCGATGCGAATTTCGGGCGCCACAGCGTTTTTTATTTGCGTTTTTTGTTTTTTACATACAATGTTTTGCATTTTATTTTCACTGCAGCTGTGCGGTCTTTGTTGCATTTATTTAAAATTTATTTTAACCCTGGCGAATTTTTGAATTTTTTGGCAAATAGATTTTGATTAAGAATCGTCAATGAACATTGCATTTTAGTGGTTGTGTTTTTATTTATTTTTTTTTTGTATTGCATACATGCATACATACATGCGTATGTTTATTTGTGTGCGTATTTATTTTTTGGATTATGCAATTCGGAAATCTTTAATTAAAACTACTGCAGAATGCCGCACGCACGAATGATTTTTATTTGTTGATACTTATTCACCAAAATTGTGTTATCTTTACCTATGCACATACATACATACATGTTTTGTTTATTTTTGAATTTATTTTCAAAAATACGAAAACAGGCCACCAAAGTATTTCACTGGCCACAAGGTAAACAAATGTACACATGCATACATATTAGCAAGGAATTAAAAGAGAGCGTAACGAGAGATGTGTTATTCCATTCTTTTTAAAAATTCATAAAATGATTTTGGGTTTGTATTAACATTTTTATTGACACTCGTGTTTTGCTTTCTGGAAAAAAAGTGGCCAGGGCTTTAGCTAAGCCATTCTTGGAGCATAAAATAGAACACTCTTGGAATAGATTCAATATTCGCCAATATTTCATACTTTTTGAATAACGCGGTTTAATGAGCATGGAGCTCAATAGATAAATAAATTGTACGATTTCGCTAGATTTTATTTGATACTATTGAAGATGTCGATACAAAAATACTATATGGTGACTTGTGTATCTGAGTAGACTGGGTGCGAATGCGAAAAGACACGCCACGACTCGAGACATTTATTCGCATGCCTACTAAACACCACTCAACTAATGCCTCGTTCCCTATATACGTACGCTATAGAGCCTTCACGTTTCTTAGGTCTGCGGTTAGTTGAGCTTGACGGCGGGGTTTTTGTGGCCACTAAACAACAACGACACTAAACAACACATCTTTATCGATTTTGAAATCAAGTTCGTAAACCTGCAACGAAGTTGCTCATACGCCGCGGTGGCTGAATTTGCTTTTGTCCATGTAATTAATACGCCTGTGCAAAATGACGTTAATGAAAACATCCAATAAGGCAGTCCTCGAAATATTCGAGGGAATAATTTTGAGGAAGATCTAAATCGATATTTTGATGCTCTCACCCCCATTATTGTTCTATGCCGAAGTCATAACCCTACTTTTTTTTTAAATAAAAAATAATTGTTGGTCGGTCAAAGCGCTCAGAGTTTTCATGTATTTTGTATGAAAAAAAAAAACAATTTTTAGTAGAAATGTTATAAAATTCTGGAAAATCAATATTTTTCGTGGGGAAAATTTTTTTCTCTTCAAAACGCTTTCAGTAATAATACGCCATTGTTTATTTAACCAGTTCTAAATAATAACCACATTTTTTAGGACTCCTAAAACCCTAAAAATGGCAAAGGGGCCACAAAAAGTTGCAACTATTAAAAAAGAGATGCAAAATTTTCTGATCGGAAAATAATTATTTTCAAGAGTTCTATACCAAAAATTGTTCCCCCCCCATTAAAATACATGGAAAACTTTGAGCGCTATGAATATTTAAATGTTTTTTGATTAAAAAAAAAACAAAGGTATATTGTTTCGGTTTAGACTAATTCTAAAGGATGAAAACATTAGAAGTGTAAATTTACTTTTGCTAATGCAGTTTTTGGAAAAAAAGTGATCCGTTCCATAAATTCTACTCCTAGAGATATGTGCGTCCATTGTAAGCTATAAATAGTATTTGGCATTAAAAGTAAAAAAGTAAAAGCACTAAAAGGTTGCATCTTTATTAACTTACATAGACCACGAAGAGACTCTAATAATTTGATTTACATTGATAGTCTTTCGTAGGCAGAGGAAATCAATCCTTCATTCAAATCCTGTTAACACATTCTTATGTTCCTTAAATCACAGATATTTACCTTCAATAAAACACTTCTTTCGTTCGCTAAATTTTACAGCATTTAACACCAAATAAAACATGAATAACAATAGCATAATTAAATTCATTACACATACGTACGGTGTTGCATGCCACCAATGCAAATTAATATTTTGAATAATACTACATACATATGTATGCATGTATGTATGTATGTATGTATAAAAGAGTACATATGCATACGTGTATGTTTAAAATTAATTAAAATCACAATACGTTGGCATTTGACTTTTAGTTGCCTGTTCGTTTATTTGCCAGGTCGCCTGATTGTTTGTCTGGCTGTTTGTTCGTTTGTTTATCTATGGCAGTTGCCGCACAAAGGTGATGCACAATCGAAAATTGCAATGCAATGTGGCGCTAATCTGTTCATTGATGCAACGCGAACCGCAATAGCTGCGGCCGCGCTGCCATGAATACACAATAAGCATACACACATGGGACATTCCACCATTTGGCTTTTCCGTCTAGGATATTTTTCATGAATTTTTATGTGATAGTTCCAATTGAGAATCAGGTAGGCCGATTTTTTTTTAAATCTTTTTTACCCAGCCGTTTTCGTAATAACTTTGCGAAAAATTCGTTCTTTTTAATTACAGTATTTCTTTTTTTAACTTTTGCAATTGCAAACTTAGTTTGGCCATACAACAAAAAAAAAAAAACAAACATTGACTTAAGAATGCACAAAGTGCAGTTAGAGGTTTACTATATGGGTCTAGGTCTTTCATCCTGAGCTGGAATCATTACACTCCCAAAAAGTACTGTTGCACTATCTTATCGGACTAGGCTTAAAAGTTGCGGAATGCGTGACAAATATAAACAAATTTTGTAATTGGCCGATATCGGTAAATTATAGATATTAAAGAAAAATTAATATGGGAGTCCTTATAAGAGCAACAGAAGCCAACTCAACTATTTATAGAATTTTTGTCTGTCTGTCGTTCTGCCTGTCTGTATGTTTGTACGCACATCACTCCAAAACCAATGCATGGAATTGAACGCAGTATTCACCAATCTGTTGATAGAGGTTCAACTTAAAATATAGAAAAAAGAAAAATTAGAGAGTTGCCACCTGTTTGAAAATTGCAGTTTAAGTAAACTGATAAAATAAAGTAAATATTGCAATGTGACTGTCAAAATAAAGAGGTTTCAGAAGGCTTACAGCCGAAAGTATTTCTGTGGAAGGTTGCCACCTGTTTGAAACTTTTAATTCAATTTAATTGATAAAGAAAATTGAATATTGCAATACGGATATCAAGCTGAAGAGGTTTACAAAATTAATTAATAAATTAAATATTTTTAAATAATTAATTTTGGGTTGGTCCCACCTGTTTGGAAAATCGTATCAAACAACGCAAAACTACTTTTACGGCGCAGTGAAGCATGCCGGGTATCTACTTGCTGGTTTTACATAAAAAACTTGAAATTTTACAGAATAAGGTTTTGTAAAAGTTTTTCGATTTTGCATATCAAACAAAAAAAAAATTTTAAATTGTGAAAAATTTCCGAAAAAGTGGATCAAAAATTTTTTTAATCAGAAGGCCTCTTGCAGTTGTGAAAAAATCCAAAAGCCAATGCTGTCCGAATTGGGCTGGAATTCCCCACACATACAATAAAATAAGAGCAGTAATAGTTTACATTAAATTTAATATATGAAAATGCGAGTCAGTACATAATGTTGCACGTAATTGCATTATAGCAGCATTGGTTGTATGCAACAATAAACAATAGTTAGACTACAGACATATGCATCTATGTATGTACATATGTATGTATGTACCCACAAACCACCGTTTGCTTGCTCATAATCGCACAGGCCCACCACATTTCAGATACCGCCACGTGGTACATGTTTGCGGTTTGCAATGTTGCAATACATTGCATCGCACCACACACCGCACTCATATGAATGCGCATTTGGAAGGCAGAAGAGGGCAGGAAGTTGCCGCCGAAATTTGCGGCAAAGCGCATAAATAATTGACGCAGACGCCGCGACTTTAGCTGTAGCTCTATGGTTTCAGCAATGACTTTGGCTTTGACTTGTGGGTGGATGGCGTGTGTGCGTCGGCGCTTTGTTGTCGGCTGAGCGTTTCCACGCAATTATTGCAGAAATTGCGGATTTGTGTTGTATAACATGTCAGAATAACAGAAATATGCAATAATAATAGCATAATTCGCGTAATACTCGTACAAAACTACATAAATATATGCGCTAGTAAACATTGCATTTGTTACAACAAAACGTATTTAGTTGCATACGCATTCGATTTTGTAAACTGTTGCAAGTAAAGCGCTTTGATATTTACTCTTTCCAAAATAATAGGGATTTAAATTTCATTGCAACTTTTATAATCGGAGCTTTTTAAGCGAAGAGATTTTTGGTTGGAAAATTTATTTGCTTTCCACCATGCCAATATGGGCAATTCTCAAAAACTTCGAAATTTGTTGTGAAATTTATTTATTTACATATTTATTTTTTTTAATCGTGAACACATGTTTGAAATTTTTAGTATATATACGTTCCTTTAGCTGCTAGAATGCAACATGCAACGTGGTGCAACATTTTATAGCAAAGCACTATACATTTTTAACGGTTTTTGCGCCTTTTTTGGAAATCAAAAGTGAAAAATTAATCGTGCTTTTGTTAAGGTCATAAGTAGACTGTAATTCTTGTGCACCGCATAATTCATCAAAGTAATCTTTAGCTGTTAGGTGTCCAATTTTTATATTTTAATATTTTTATATTTTATATAATTTTTGTATTGTTTAATTAAATTTGACCTTCCAAACAGGTGGCAGCCCTCCTCAAAAATGTTTTCAAGCTAAAACCTTGTTAGCTCGCCTTCTTCTGACATTGCCATACATATTTTAGTAAACTGATTAATTAAGTTGAATTTGATTTTGTAAAGATGTGGCAACATCGCTTAATATTGTCCCTAAATAAACATTTTTCAAACCCCCTTAGATTGATGCCCATATTTTAGTAATTCATTTAACTTGTTAAATAATTTGCATTTAACTTTTTTAACAGGTGGCAATCCTCTTCCAATACCTAAAAAATATTGTTGGCGTTCAAAGTAACGATTTCTTTACACTCCTTCGTTTGACATCCATGCCAACTAAAGTCGGTATTTCAAGCAGACGGGAACCCTCTTCAAAATATACATATATATAGTGATACATATTTATTCCCTTAACTGAAAATGAATTTGATTTTTTAAACACGTGGCCACTCTCCCATAGTAAAATTCAGAAACAAAAATTTTCAAAATGATCCCGATTGATACGTGTTTTGTAATAATTGATTTATATTTTAAACTAATTTGAATATAGTCTTATAAAAGGTGGCAACTCTTTTCAAAAAGTAAAACCTTATTGCACACCTGCAGTCCAAGCCTTTTAGTTTGACACCTCATTTCAAAAAATCGAACGAACAGTGCGGATATGATGGCGTTGATTATTAAACTATTTGAATTTAATTGTTAAACAGGTGGCAACTCGCTCCGAAAACAGTTTGCACATCTACAGGCCAAGCGATCTTATCTGAAACTGAAAAGCTGAAAATAGAGCGAACTGTGCATATCTTATATCCTGGACAAAAAATATACATAGAAATAAGGGATCTTCTAAAATTCGTGCGTAGTTTCAAATAGCTTAGGAGGGATTGGGAGTGTGTGACCCCACATGTGGCATCACAAGGGGCACTGACTGTCTTATGGACAACCTAACCTCGACCAGAAAGGCCGTTGACCAAATACCCATTGCAATAGATATGTAGCGTGACACCCGCACCTGCTCTCTTCACCATCGTTGATCCCTCTGTGTATTCAATGTACATATGTATCTGGGATCTAATTCAGGTAAACCATTTCACGGTTTTATGCAGCGTTTTTGGTTCGTTCGTTAAAATTTAAATCAAATGATATTTGTGTACATATGTATGTACGCACAAAGCAACTGAAAATGAAACACATACACAGAGTAAAGTGCAAATAAAAAAAATTATAATGGACGCACGAAAATGTCGGAAAATGTTCCAAAATGCTGGCAAATGCCCACAAAGGAGCACTTAACTCGATGTTTTCATTTGTTGTGGCAAAAATGCGAAACGCGAATGCGCAAAAGTGCAAACGCTGCAACAACAACAGAGTCATATAAATAAAACACTAAGCGACAAGGCCTTGGAAATGGTTGGGAATAAAAAACATACCAACTGGCCACCAAATGAAAATGAAAAAAAAAAGAAAATTTTACGCTCAATAACAACAACAACAATATTACCCACAGGCGCAAACAAATATCAAAAGTTCAGAACGTCATGGCCGTGACTGTCACAATGAAGCATCAGTAGTGGCAAGTAGCAGCTAGCATGCGGTAAACAGCGTCTAGTGAGTGTCATGCAGTAAAAAAATGCAAAATCGCCACTGCTGAAATGTTTTAATAAAAATGTCATGGCTGATGTTGCTACAGCGCGCTGCATGCAGAATTCCCCTTGACAGGCAACTGAAAGAGGCAAAGTGCTTGAGACAGGCGTCACAGTGAGTTGCGCGCGGCCGCAACTCAAGCGTCAGCAAATTCAGAGTAGCCTTTTTATGACCACATGCGGCGTATTGAATGAAGCCCTAAGGTCACACGTTAACGTTGCCGCGTTACGTAGCAACATAAAGCGACTATTACGCGATGCTATCAGTTTCGTGTTACTACATATTTCTTCTCACTGCCCATGCTATTTGCCACCGCTGCCACCCCACTCAGCGGTGACGTGTTTATGATGGAGCTTGGCTCTTTATGATGCTGACTGGCTTGCAGACAAACAGTCAGTTTGCGCTAGGTAAATATGTGTGGCACGTTCGCTATTTTCAGCGCCAGGCGAGCGAAATTCGTTTTAAGGATTTACACAGAGCGCGCTGATACACACTCACAAAAATTCCCTTCTTTACATGCGGATTTTGCTGGAATTATCTGTGTGAAGGAAAAACTCAGCATGCAAAGATTATAATTCAGTAGCAAGGCAATAAACGAGAGCAAAAATGGGCGACGTGTTGCCTGCCATCGTACACATCATCAACGCGAGAGCAGCAAGTAAACGCAGCTCAGCTTTAGTGCCACAACCAGTGTTGCCGCGGCGTTCAGAAGCAATGTATCAATAAAATTTACTAAAAGCGAACAAAAGTATCATGAAGAAAAATTTTAAGTATCAAAGTATCAATCTTCAATAAAACTTCTAATTCTTAAATTAAAATGGTGGTTTGAATTTTTAATATTTTTTGGTTAATAATTTATGTGGCGACAACTTAGTTTCAATTGAACTCAACTATAAACTACATATGTATGTATATATATTTCTTGAAGATTGGTGTGCTGAAGAGGGCTTGCCAATAAACTCACTGAAGCCCACCGATGTCCACCTGACAGAGACGTTATGGTAAGATCTGGGGTATCTCACCAAAACTAACCTATTGTTTAACCGTTGTAACATATGTGGCACTGGCCTTATGGCCAAAACCTAAGGGGGTAAAGGAGGGTGCCACCTTGAGTAAGCTGACCGACGGATGTCCTTTATGTCATTACAGGCATTCCTTCTTTGTCTATTCTGTCTGAAAAATAGGCCTGCTGAAGCGCTCTGCGACTGCCCATTATGATCAGCAAGAAAATTGGGGATAATCTGGGTCATTTGGAGTTTCTAAAGGCATGCCTAAGGTAAGAATTCCTGAAAAGGACTGCTGTGAAGTGTAAACAACTATGGTCAATCATAGAAGGGTATGGTATACCGATGGATCAAAGATATACGACGAGAGTACTGGGGCAGACGTATTTGGACCAAGATTCAGAAAAAGTCTGCCAATTTGGACATACACAACTATGTACACTTCAGGCTAAAGTCTTCGCCATCGAGGTCTGTGTACAAGGGGCCAAAATAAATATAATGTCGGATAGTCAGGCATGTTAAAGGTCTTAGACTCTTTTAAAACGACATCAGGACTCTCTTGAATCACTTGGATGCCCACAATAGCGTTACGCTGTGTTGGGTTCCGGGACATGAAGGGGTCGAAGTCAACGAGAGGTCCTGGAGTCTGGGAACAGGCTAATTTTCTGTAGATAATAGTAGTACCATTTGCAGATTAAATGTGTTATGTTCAGTGAAAGAAAACAAACTTAATGTTTTGCCACAAAATCATAAAAGTCTTCAGATGGAAGGAGTTAGCCTCAACTTATTTTTGAATTAAAATATATCACAATACATCACACTTTCCATCCATTTGGACCGAAACGGCAACACTGCCCACAACTAGCTAACGATATGTACGCCGCGCGGATATGGATTGTGGTTGTGCTGTGGGTGGTGGTGGTGCTGTGGTGGTAGTGTGTGCGAGTTGCGCGTCATGAATAATAAGCAACCGAAATTTAAATGTTTTAATTTGATTTGATTTGTTATTTTAAGTGAAGAGATAAAAAAATCAGTCGCTATCGCAACATGCTGTGCACAAACGCTTGGAGCAACATAGCCTTGCTTAACCCCTCGATTTGGTGTTGCCTCCCTCACACTCCGCCCCACATCCGTAGCACCTTTCCAGCACGCAAATCTTTGGTGACAGATAAAATTTGATTTATTGCCTTTGCGGCTACCAAATTGGATTGGCTGTATGCGAATTTAAATTTGTGTTGTCATCCCGCTCACTCGCAAAATTAATTCAGCCGATCAATTTGTTGCACACGTTGGGCACGGAGCGCGTGGCAGCATTGTGGGGGGTTGGTGTGGGGTTTTATTGAGATAGCTATTATTTATTTAAATGCGCAGAGACGACCGAAACGCTGTTTCGAAATCTCACAGATTATGGCAATTTTTGCTTTTGGTTACCGTTTTCCTTTTGCCACAATTGCGGCCGCCATTGTAGCTGTGGCAATCAGTCGACAATTAGCTTGACAGCAGGACAAATTGTTCCACAAATACAAAATAAATGAAGCACATAAATATTTTGTTGCACGTGGCATTTGATTTTTATAGATAGTGAATTTTTGCGCGTAGGATTCTTCAGAGACGCAAATGAAATTAACCCTTTCCCTGCCATTTAATTTTTTGTACCACTAGAAGCCTTACTACTAAAAATCTTATTAATATTTTGAAAACAAATTAAACTTTATGAAATTTTGGAATGTCCCAAAGAGTTTACGTTAATTTCAAAATCGAAAACGCTTCAAAAATATTTTTAGAATTTAATTAAAAAATACACCATTTTATAAAATTCCAGTGACACGCAAGTTGTGGTAATTTACTGTACAAAAAATACGTGAAAGTCAAGTAAAATCGCTAATAAGAGCACATAGTATGGAAATATAAAAAGCAGTAAAAAGTCCAGTATCGAAACCAAGGAACGGCTTGACTAATACTAAGGATACTCTGCACCATCAATTTCAATGGTTAAAAATTGGTTTACTCAGCTTCGTTGTGGTCGTATCAGCACAAGTGACTCGGATCTTTCCGGTTGCCAAAAAGAGGTCATCACGCCAGAAATCGACAATAAAATCCATGGTATGATATTGGGCTGATAGGTGGCTGAGTCTGTAGGCATCTCAACATAACCATGAACCATTTAGATATCGACATTAAACACAACCGTGTGACAACTTCAAAAGTGTGTTTGGCGATGTTAAGCCGCAATTCGAAAGAATTGTCACACCGTTTCGTAATCGCTGACGAGGAATGATCCACTACAATACACCAGAGGTCAAGGAACAATAAAGAAGAGAAGTGCACCAAAGAAGGGCAAAGTGGGTCATGGCCACAGTTTTTCTGATGCGTGCGGGTACCGGTGCCTTGAAAAGGGCAAAACGATCACTGGCATATCTTGACATATTGGATATTGATTTGAGGCAAAAATTACTACATTTAGCCAAGGAAATGTACTTTTCCCACAAAAAAGAGTTTACAATTTTATTACAGATTTTATGGGCCCGCACTTTGAATTTTTCGGTGTTTGTGGGGGTCCTACAAAAAATAGTTAATTTTAAAAAATGATTAAATAAAAGATTTGGTATTCTTACCGAAAGTCCCCTGAAGAGAAATAGAGTTTTGTGGTTGATAAATATTGATTTTAAAGAATTCTATACCATATCTATGAAAAAGTATTTTTTCATCATGTATGTAAAATACACGGATTTTTTTTTTTGTTAAAAGAAAAAATACTATTTTAATTTTTTCTCCCATTTAGAAAAATCCTAGGTGGAGCGTTAAGCATTAAAAAAATTTTTTTCACGCATGTATTTTTGGACCACCCTGGTGCGTAGTAAGATTTTTTTGGTTTTCAAACCTAAAGTAATGGCTGCGTGGTAGAAGATTTGTGTCAAATGAAGGGACCATCACTGAAACAATCGCTTAAATATTTTGCGGTACCACACAACTGTTTGTAGAGGTTAGACGTACGCGTCTTTGTCGCATGTGAGTAATAAACTACTGAAGCGGGTATGAGGTGTCTATGTAATCTAAAAATAAAAATAATAAAATATTGATTAAATAATTATTTGAATTATTATCCCTGGCAAGAAATAGTGTCAAATTCGGATTCCTCGCTCAAAACCGGGTCCAGCCTAAAAGTTTGAAATTGAATATATATCTACTCGATTAAATGACCTAACCTAGAAAGATGACTATCATCACAGCCTACTTGCATTGACTTTAATGGGTAGATCTTCGGCTTGTTTAAAACTAAAAGTTTCATTCTCGTGCACAGTGTAATTTTTGTGGATCTCGTTTTCCAAATATGTCCTATTTTTAGTTGACAATTATTGGAGATAAAACGAAAAATAATGAAACCCTTCTTTACTAATTTTTAGAAACCTGAATTATTTTGCTATGAGCTCCGACAGACGTGTGACAAGTGTTGTGTTACAATAATTTGTTTTAGGTAGTAAAGTGTTAAATAATAAATACTTGTTTTACTTTCCTTTTATCTTCTGAATAAAATCACCTGTCTTTAGCATAGTTTTTATGAAAATCCCGAGCGCTGAAAAATCGTTTACGTTTTTAAAAAAGTAAACATTTTAAAGTTTTAATTCCATAATACTTTTTCCTACTTTTTCAACCCAAAATCACGTTTATAGCTTTCATCGTCTGAGCGTTTATCCCTATTTCTGTCATTTACTAAAAATATAATGTAAGTATGTGTACAAGTTTCACGCAAGGCCTTAGTGTTTCAGACCAGAAAACACGTTTCCTCGCGCGCTTTAGCTTTGCAATATGTCATCAGCCTCCCAACAGCCTTTTCATCTTATCTCTACTTAAACGACGCGCGGTATCATAGTCATTTAAAACGTACCTCCACTCTACACACACTCAATCTCAAAAAGCGCTAGCTGCTGCTATTGGAGCCTAGTCACACAGTTGCCTAAATTTGTTTATAATCCTTTCGAGAATCAGCAGCTTCTAACGCTAAGTCACATAAGCGGATGTTGGTCTCGCTCATCCAACCACATGCGCCTGCAGATATCCTAGGGCGTTTCGCAAGTGCGAATTTATCTCGACAATTTGCGACATTTTAAGCGCGCCACGTGTGGTGGGTGGGGTTGTATCGTTTTGCGCGCGTCTCCGTGTCCTAAGTGCGCGCTTCATTTGCCGCCAAATCAGCGACTACACCCAGCTACAAAAGTGTGTACGTATGTATGTTGCAAAAGAGGTACTCTTAAGGGGAAGGCGCAGCTATGTTGCCATTGTGTTGGCTATTTTCATTTTGCCGTTAAAGCATACGAAACTCTTCATCAGATTCATCAGCAGCTGTCTGTCAGCCAACAAGCCAAGGCAACTAAGCTGCGAGAGTACTTGTAAGCAGAGCAGTAGTGAAACAGCTGTAAGAAGAAGAAAAAGAGTAAAAACTAGAAGAAGAGCCCAATGAGCAAGGCATTGCTGTAGCCCTAATGACAGCAGCGAAAAGAAACCAACAAACAAAAAACGGCATTTTCATTACCGTGAAGTGGCGTTTGTTCACGATGTCACAGCAGGCAGGCGTGGTAGTACTGCATCAGATCTGTCGTCTGTCGTCTGTCGAATAACGGCAAGTGCCATGCAGATAGAGTTAAGTAATTGTCGCAGTTGCTGCAAGTAGCGCGCAGCTGCCCGCGGTGGATACAACAATAACAAACACATAGCGCGAGCACAAAAATTGAGTGCAGCATGAAGAAAACTCAGCTAAGTGCCATTTAACGGTACTGTTCCTAGTATAAGTGCATATTGTAAGTTGCATGCCTACTAAGTATTTGCGCACCTAAGTATCGCCGCTGGCTTAGAACGAATTGAGCGGAGCGCGCAAAGACAATGGCAGTTAGCGCGAATATAATAGAAAAAAAAAAAAGAATTTTATGTCTGCTTCTGGAGTAGCAGAAAAGTTTTAGCTAAGTGCGCATGGTTGCAGTGCAGAGGAATAACCCTTCATGGAGGCTGCAAAGTAAGTACCACGTAGCGGCAGACAGTTCTTAAGATGAGGAGGCCTGTAGTCATGAGAAGCGCTTTTCTTTAACTTACAAGTACTGTGTTTGGCTGTAATTGTAATTATGCGGCATGCTACAATTTAGCGGTTGCCTCAAAGCGCGTCCAACAAGGGCGCGTATGCAACAGTGCGCCGCGCTCACTAACGCGTTGCGGTGCTGAGTTTCTCATAACCTTTTGAGAATGAAATCGCTTCGACCTTTTTGCCATATTTTTTCGCTTCCATACACTTGCCACACAGAAGGGTGCGCGGCTTGTAACAGTTTGCAATTTAAAAAGTGTAAGTGCAATACACTGGAAGCTGGTTGGGTATGTGCGAGTGTGTGTGTGTGTGTCGATGAAAACTTTTGGTGCAGCCAGAGGCTGATGCATGACCACTACTCGCCGATTGCGCCCACTGTTGCTTTTTCAATTTTGGTCCCTATATGCATACCTTTCCGTTTTCTCAACTCTAATAGCCCGCTGTTATTGACAGGCGTTGCTTCAGTTACACCAACTTTCCTCCTCCACTCAACCAGCGCATAGGTCAATTTGTTGCCTTGTATTGAAGTAACCAAAACTTATGTTTGATTTTGTACACTAACTACACCTGCATCTGTCGAGTTTACTTTGCTTCAATGCCGCAAAAACTTTCTTGCCAACTCTCCACTAGGCTCACACATGGCGCAGGTAACACTTGCACAGACTAATGCAAGGTATTCTAACCGTAGGTAAAAATTGCTTTTAAAAGTACGGAATAGCGTGCTGTCTACTCACATTTGCCGCAAGCGTTGCAGTCACTTGCCACGCCCATGCGACATAACCACAAACTGGCAGATTATCTGCGGCTCATAAATTTACATCATACTCAAAATATAAAGCATTACACAAATTTAGGCGCTGACTACCACCTTCCTACCATAAGTCGCAAAATCTCCGAATCAGAAATAATTTTCCTGGGCGGATTATGAAAATTGCTTAAGAAATTAAATTGCACTTTGGCGGCTACACCACAGCCTCGTCAATCGGTTATGCCCTTTTCAGTCAGCACTTACCGCTTTCATAAGCTGTACCTTCTCCGCTCCCCTTACACGCTGTCTCTCCCTCTATCACTGTGCAACAGTGGTTTTGGAACTCCCTTGACTGTGGAAAATTGTGGAGCAGCATAGTTCCTTTGCGGTTGGCAATTCAACATTTACGAGTTGTAAATTTGCATTGGCAAGCTGCGGTAATTGTGGCATGCTGTGGCTATGGACTGCCAGAGAGTGCGTCTGCAAAGAAAGAAAGTGCGGTTGCTGTTGCAACGGTAATTGCGAAACATTTCAAAGCACTGGTATTCCTTTGCTTAGCATAACGCACTTAGAAATGCATTTGAGTTTTGCGCTACATAAATGAAGTGGGCCATGGGAAGAGGTCCGAAGAGAAAACAACAACAGAAAATGGGGAGAATTAAAGGAAAATTTTGCGCGCAGTAAATATTTGCGGTGAGCTACGCTATGCTTTCAGCTGCGGGATTTTATGCAACAATTTTTGTGGACTCATTTCCATCTCTTTAGTGATAATAAAGCCGGTTTTTTGTTGAATTAAATTCGCTTAAAGGCGCGTAATTATAATAATTGTGGTAATTATGGGATATGTAATAAATGCTAGTCATCGCTTGGCGCCCAGTACCTCAAATATGCCAAATGCAATACCACGTTGTATAAGATTGTCCGAAAATTTCACCAAAGAGCAAAGAAATTTACCTACTGCAAATTTTTTGAATGGTTTTCTGACTGAACTTACACCATAGTGTGTCTCATCAGGTAACTAGTATGTGAGAGTCCTCAGACCCACTCGAACAAGATTTACAGGTGGTTCCGAGACCAGCTTAGAGGGAATGAACAGCTGGTACGATGAAGAGTGTCGAGAAGCTGCAGAGAAAAAATATACCGCCTACAGGGCCACGATACGATAGAGAACTAAATAGGGAAGCGAGACGTATTTGCCGCATTAAGAAGAGAGAGGCCGGAGTACGTGAATGCGAAAATCTTGAAATGCAGGCCAACAGGAAAAACGCCCGGTAATTTTATCAGAAAGCTAGGCGACTGAGCTATTCAAGTACGGCGGCGAGGAGTTGATGTAGTATGGTACGGTGGAGAGTATGGTCAGACAAACGCTTGCCCGACGACTGGAATTGAAGTGTACTTTGCCCAATCCACAATAAAGTCGACCCCGCCATACGCGCAAACTACCACGGGATTAGCTTTATAAGAAGGGTTATATCGAGCGTATTGTTTAAAAGACTGAAGCCCACCATCAACGAACTGACTGGGGCTTATTAGAGTGGCTTTAGACATGGAAAATTCACCATAGACCCGGTATTAATAATACGCCAAATCTTGGAAAAGACCCGCGATAAAAGAATCGACACTCAGTACCTATTTCTCGACTTCAAAGCCACTTTCGATAGCACTAAAAGAAGTTGCCTATACGCCGCGATGTCTAAATTTGGCATCCTCTCGAGACTGACACTTCTGTGTAAGATGGCGTTGAGCAGAAGCACCAGCTCCGTCAGAATAGGGAAAGACCTCTCGGAGCCGTTTGCCACCAAACGGAGTTTCAGACAAGGGGTTTTACTTTCATGTGATTTCTTTAACCTGATGTTGGAGAAGATAATAAGAGCTGCAGAACTGAACCGCTCAGGAACAATTTACTACAAGAGCGTACAATTGCTGGCTTACGCCGATAACATCGACATCATCGGTAACAAAAACCGCGAAGTCTGTTCTGCCTTTTCCAAGCTGGATAGGGAAGCAAAGCGAATGGGTCTGGTGGTAAACGAGGTCAAGACGAAGTATCTCCTGTCATCGAAGTAACAGTCAGCTCATTCTCGTTTTGGTACTCACGTTACTGCTGACAGTTATAATTTCGAGAAAGTGGAGAAATTCGTTTACTTGGGAACCAGCATCAACACCGATAATAACTCTTGCCAACAAGTGCTACATTGGACTGCGTAGGCAGTTGAGAAGTAAATTACTCTCTCGACGTACTCCATACTCTATAAGTAACTCAGCATGCCTATGATGGTATATGGCGCAGAAGCATGGACAATGACAAAAACCGTGAATCGTGGTGTATTCGGGAGAGGGACTTTGCGGACCTTTACGAATGATGAGCTGTATGAGCTTTAAAACAACATAGACATAGTGAAGTGAATTAAACACACAGCGGCTCCGCTGACTTGGCGATTTCCTTCGAATGGACTCCGACGCCCCAGCTATGAAAGTATTCAACTCGGAAAACGCTGACGGTAGTAGAGGAAGAGCCTCCCTCTGCGATGTAAAGACCAAGTGGAGAAGGACTTGGCTTCACTTGGCATTTCCAATTAGCGTCAGTTGGCACAGAAGATAAACGACTGGCATACGTTGTTGAGCTCGGCCAAAATAGCTTGGGCGGTTACAGCGCCAAACAAGAAGAAGAAGGATCACAGGCACCCGTTAGGGCTTCATGTTTTGCCACCAAAACTCTCATGTGCCAGAACCCACTAGGGGGTTTTTTAAGCCGATTTCGACCATCTTTTGTTTGCCTTCTCGACGAAGAATGTCCTGAGCCATGTCTAGCAGGTACATAAGGGCATGCCCGCTGTCACTTGTTCGCCTCATCGAGCGCCTAAGCTTCACCGTATCCCGCCCAAGGCTCGCTCACTCAACAACTCTTCGTGCACGAATTTTTTTGCATCTCTCTTTTTTTTACCCGAGCGCCCTTCATATTTATTGATATGATTTAAATAGTCGCAGCCTTGCTACTTGGATTCACGGTCAAATTTAAACAACTTCCAGAAAATTTCCGACGATCATTTGCTCTGTCACTGTTGCTGCAGAAGTTGAAATTTTGATACTGTACATACACTCATCTCCTATAACTACTTGCTCAATTATTTTTTATTCTTTTAAGAGTAAGCCAACAATAATGTGCGCTATGACCACAAGGAAGTTTCTCCATCAAATGATATTTGTCATGTCAACAAATATAAATTTACGAAATTGGCCACAAATTTTGCTCTCTACAATGCAAAGCAAATAAAACCGCAAAACCAAATACTAAAAAAAAGTAGACAAAGAAATAGAAATATGGCTGCTATCACTGTCTCTCGTTTCAGTCATCCACGCGCAGGCAGTTCGAAGACCACCTCCACCTCCACCTCGAGGAAACACATAACGTCAGACTTATGGCTCAATGTTGCCACATAGCGTGATAGAATCGTAGCGCAGCATACGACCAGTATAGCAAAGTACCGTTAAAGTACATCACAGTTAAGTACCAACAAACGAAATCCGGGCTGCTTACTTTTATTTACATTTATGCCGAATTATTACGACAGAGACAATTGCGGTGTGAGCAGTAGAAGCACAGACGCTGGCCGGAGCACAAGCAGAGGCTGTGGGCAGTGGGCAGCGACAGCATCATAGCCAGGCACGGTAGGGGAAGCGATGACTATAACTGGCGGAAAATGGTAAATTGGTGGAGGGAAGAGGGAGCCGCAATTGATATGAGAAATATAAAGTATTGTCGTAAAACATTTTTTATTGTTCAATTAGCATAATGGGGGCACAAACGCAAACGAATGCAATGCCACAACAAAGTACTATGATGACGACTCTTTAGTTAAAGACAGCAGCGTACAGAAAAAAAACAAAAAATCTGAGCTATAAAAAATTCAATGGAGCACAGAAAAAAATATGCACAAATAAATCGGAAGTGAAAGACACACAGAGTGTATTCAGGGGCCGTGGCATCACTTCATCACGAGCGCAGGACATTCCTGAACGGATATGCACGAAGCGCATAAATGGATGACAAAATAGAAAAAAAACAGAGGACGAATGACGTTGGCGACTAGAAGATGAATATACCGACTTTACTCACTAACTGACTGTCGCTGACTGACTGCTTGGTTGCCTCGATGCTCGATGCTCGATGCTTGTTGGTGCAGCGACAACGGAGTGCTGCGGGGAATTAAAAAAGCTGTGAAATGAAGTGATCCTTTTTATTCTTCTTCGCTTGTGCGCCTTTTTATGTTGACTTTTATATAAAAATAAACATATGTATATACATACGCACATGCACGTATGTATGTATGTATGTACGAATACATTTTCCGCAACTTTGCTTGATGCTTTTTTACTAGTGTTGCTTTTGTTGTTGTGCCTTTGTTTTCTTGAATGAGCGAACAAGCCAGTAAAGACAACATTTCGATAGACTGTCACTGTCAGGCCGCATAGACTCAGTCAACTTTTACGAGTATTATTGCGCACACATGCATAAACATCTGCTCTCGCAAAGGACCAAAATCTCTGACAAGCTGGAATGGGCGTACGCTGAGGCGACAATGACAGGCAGGCAAGCAAGCAGCAATTGTCGTATGGACGAGTGGGCCCCTTTGCACTCTGCGCTTCTAGGTCTGCTAGAAAGATTTTCAACCAAGAACGGACGTTTTGCTGGACTTTGAACACACACATACACACATCGCTGTGTTGCCGCTCGGGCTGCTATTGTTTATATTTGCTCAAGGCAGTTTGTTTTTAAATCGCTCACTAGCGGTCAATTGGCGTTCAAGTTAGGCCGGCATCATATGGCTATTTGATTCGGTCAAGTGCCTGCATATTTAAACGATTTTCATGTCAGAGTTTAATTGAAAGTTGCCCACACACGACTACATACTTCAATACGATTGTGTGCTGGAGCTTAGGGGGTGAAAGATTTTGATGAAAAGAAAGAAGAAGGTGTCAAATGCTGTGATTGAAGTGAAAAGTAAATAATTTGGTGGAAATTGCTTACATCTTTTGTGATTGACATGAAAGTTGTTCTAAAATTACCGAAACTGGGGCGAGATTAAATTTATAAAGTGTACACTTGTAAAAAAAAATAGATAAATAAGTTTTGCAGTAAAAAATGTCAGAATGGAATCGTTTGAGTTTGCTTGTTTAGCTATCGACGAGTTTTGATTTGTTATTTGGCAATAAAACTGGAGGTATGTGCCAGATTGCAGCCTAAACGGGCGGACAGAATCGAACGAAATTTTGACAAAGTATTGCCATGACACCTGGGCCTATAATAGGGTGAAAAAAATTGGGATTCAACAAGAGGGCGTGGCCATCCCTCCCATATGCGTGGAATTTTTAATCAGCCATAACTTCGAAACCATAAGTCCCAAGAACTTGAAATTTGGAATGCAGGCATAAATTTTTAAACCTGATAAAGGCTATCAGCTACCAACTTTTGAACTCTGGTCGGTCTTAAACGATACTTTGTGCGTGTCAGTCAGTCTCAAAGCCGTCATCGAAGAGGAAGTCTCCGAGCTCAGCAGTTGTTCGCTGTCGTGATAGGTCGCCGGGGTGTTTTTCTAATTTGATATACTTTACAGTGCTAAATTCCTAATATTTGGTAATATCTGTTACTTTTCTTCAAAAAAAACATTGTTACATAAATGAGTTTGTAAAAGGGAGATAAATATGTATTCATCAATTATATCACTCGGACATCTAAAAGCGTGTCTTACAGTCTTTAAACCATCTCGAAATTGAATGAAATTTTATCGTTACCTTAATCCACCTAATATTATTAATAAAACAAGATTTTTAGTGCAGAAAATGGTGACAAATATACAGTTGTTAAAGCACGATGAAGCTAAAAGTATGGTTCATAATGATGCCTTAATTTAAACAAACAAGAAAATAGTTTGTCTCCTTTAATTTATGATGAACTGATATTTGCGCTACTGTTTTATATTTTGATTTGTTTACCCCGAACGACGTCGGGTGCTCTGCTAGTTATTATCTATTTGCCGTGTCTATCATTACTAGTATACCCCAGTTGTCGAAATTCGACATCTTTTTTCATACACTGTTGAGTTTTATCTGTCACCAATACTAACTCCTTTATGCGAATTACATTTTGGAGGTCCACCAGCATAATTTATAGCGATTTGCAGGAAAACTTAAAATCGAATTATGAACGTTAATACTGGATTGATTAATGCAAATTCTACCAAGTTTCCTCCAAATTTCTTCAGTAGCTTTTGAAATTAATCCGAAAAAGGAACCTCGATTTTCATTTTTAAAAAATATGCATACGTATTTGTATGTGTAGATTCGGGATGTTAATTTTTCAGCTTTTTCCAATGCCGGGATTTTCGGGATATCATAATCCTTGGATAGCGGGATTATTCCCGGGATTTAGATATTCATTACTTTTCAAGAATTGAAATCGAAAAAATTGCTCTATATTGTTTGAGAAAATCTCCTACCAAAAAATAAATAAAAAATAATCCTCCTTTTTTAGTTAAAGTGGCGTTTTTATTTATTTTTCTCTGACGTCAGGATTTATTTGAAATTACTTTGTTAATTTCAAAGATATGATTAATTACAAAATTTATTTAAGAAATTCAATGCAATGCAAAATAAAAATATGAACACCAAATGCAAGTGGAAATTTCTTTAGAATTAAAAAAAATTAGCATTTTTTGGATTCACAAGGACGAATATGTAATTTTTTCATTTTTTAACTTATAATTTTAAATTAAACGCCATTGTTTTACTTTGAAAATAACATAACATTTCAATTATCATTTATGTTTCCGTATTTTAGTAACAAAAAAAATTAAAAATAGCGTCTACTGGGCCCTATTTGCGTTTTTGTACTATTTATTTAAGTTTGGAACACATCAATAAAATAATTTTAATAACAGTCACGAAATACCAATTGTTAAAATAAATAACTTTCAAAGGAAAAATTGGAAATCAAATATGAAAATGGGTCAAATGGCTCCTGTTCGCCTCTTTACTGTTACAAGATTTTAAGAAGTTGTTTCTTAAAGTTTATTTTTTTCAATTTAAGCGCCATTTGAGCTCTAAGGAGTCTCTGCGAATATAAAAAAGAAGTGTTATATTCAGAAAATGTTCTTTCTCCTTAACTCTCCATCGTTCGGACTAATGAAGTCCAGCCCATGTAAGTATATATATATGGTTCCTCTTAACTCATTTAACAAATAATTTGATTGATTCTCACTATGTTTGCCTGCATTGACTTTAATGAAATTAAATCGCAAAAGAATCAAGTAATTTATTTTGTTTAGCACGACTTCCACATGACTTGACCACATTGTTATTCCGCCCAACAACTAAGCAATAACAGTCGATGTCCTTTCCTGCCAAGGAAAATAGCATAGACCGGCACCTTTGACAACACGAACCCTCATTGTAACTGAATATCAACGCAGAATAATGAAATATTGGTTTGACTTAAGTAACCAACCAAGCAACCGCATACACATACATACAAACATACATATGTACATATGTACAATAATAAAGCATAACATAAGTAACCGTGTGTTTATATATTTATATAACGGACCGCACCACTTGCATATGCCCATTACCAAACTGATTTCCTGTACTCAAGTAAATCGAGCCATTTTGTCCATTGCCCAAAATGGCAGTCTAAGGGCAAAAAAAAAAAAAATCATTCAGAAAAAAGCATTTGTAAGATCCTTTTTCCATATTCTAGTGTGCTTGTGTCTTGCCCTTTTTTGTGTGTGTTTATTTTGTTATGCGACATTTTGTGAACAAACTTCGCATAATTTCCTATTTAAGAATTTGTTTTCGTACACTTAAGTTATTTGCGAACAAGCTAAGAAACTTTTTCAAGTATGTTTGCGCTCATACACATTTGCCACACATGCACTTGTATGTATAGGTATGTGTCTTTCGAATGTCCTGCTTATGAGCGCACAGCGTGGAAAATTGAAAGGCAACATATTGATGGCAAAATATTACAGTTGAGCGCGCTTCTTCATTGTGGGCGCCAGAAGCCGCCTAAGCCAATTCACCCAAATCGAGACATTCACAACTGGCCAAAAAGGACTTCAATAGGAGGATATAAAAAAAAAACTAAAAATGTAAATATGCGCAAGCATGTGTGCATGTACGTAGTAAGTTGGCCCTTGTGATATGCTCGTGCCTCGAACTGCGTACAAATGGCCCTCATTTAACCTCATGTCCGTCTTGTTTTGGTCACATAGTCGCTTTGGAAGAGGGGATGGGGGGGCAGAGATAGAAACAAGCGTTATGGTATTTGTAGGGAAATAGTGGTCCAATGTGCTTAGCAGACCAGACAGTCTCCGGCCTTTGATGTAACTTAAGCTGGACTATTTTGCTTCCTAAACGCCGTTTGCTCTTTACTTTACTCTTCTTAAGTATTCCATTTTTTCTGTTTATTTCTTTGTATACTTATATTTGCCTTTTCTATTTTCCGCTTTGTTGTTCTCGCTTAGTTTTCCTTAAGCTGTGGGGCATTTGTATTTGATTCAATTATTTTAGATTTTTTGTCTTCTTTTTCGTCGAAATGTGCTTTTGAAAGAGCGGAAATAGTCGAAATAGTTTTGGATAAATGTTTTGCTTTACGGAAATCGTGCAGTTTATTTTTGTATAAAATTTAATTGGAAACTTCGAATTCACATTGCAAATATGCTCGTACATGTGTATGTATGTATGTACGTATATACATTTGTATTAAATTTTCTGAGCAATGTGAACTTTTAGGAGCTACTAAAACACGCATTTGCTACTCAGTATTAAGAAAATAAAAAATCTAGCGAAATTAAGTTCGAAAGAAGTAGGTTAAAAGCTGTATAAGTAAAATCAAATATTGAGAGAGAAAGGGGAAATTTAATAAAGGAGTTTAAATAGGCTTCAATGTAAAAGTAAAGCTGCATTTACATGAGGCATTTTTTTTACAGCGATAGTCGACTTGCTGTCTATTTTGGGCGACCGGTTTTTGAATCACCCTTTGCACGAGCGATTTTTGTAGAGCAATCCTGAATCGCATAGAAAATCACCTTATGTAAATGCAGCTTAAGTCATTTACCAGCTACATAATAGCGGCGTTTGTAAATTTGCCTCTATTTACTGCTCTTTTACATAAATAATAAAATAAATAAATGTGTGAATATTTATCTGATTTTTTATTTATCTTTTATTATACAGGGTGAACGGGTAAGTCGTCTTAGATAATTAAGGATATTATCATTTTGGATAATTTCTGATACATTTGCTTATATGACATGATATCCAAAACTTTGATATTAAAAATTATTTTAAAAATATATTGTTTTTTGCTTGTAGGTCCATTTTTCTGCTTATAGTTAAATGATATGTGAATTAATAAAAATGATCAACAAAACTTGAATAGGCCCTCACAGTTAAAAATGGCTGCTTGATAAATTTCTGAATTCACGAAAAAAATTATAAATA
Organism: Rhagoletis pomonella; assembly: GCF_013731165.1. Lineage (NCBI taxonomy): Eukaryota > Metazoa > Arthropoda > Insecta > Diptera > Tephritidae > Rhagoletis > Rhagoletis pomonella. The sequence goes on from NW_023458558.1 coordinate 49,483,619, forward strand.
TATGTATGCATACACCCAATATATACGGTGGCGGGAATGTAAATGGGGAAAGGCATTTTAGCAAGTTTTGGCTAATTTTCTTTGTTTAAAAGGTGTTTATTATTTTTTTATGAAATTATAACTTTCTACGAAAATATAATTCACTATTATCTATTTGCCACTCATCGATTTATTATTTGAAAATCGGGATCGATTACATATGTATATGAATATCTACCCCGTAATTTTGTTTTAATTTTTATTGAGAGGGCACAATATAAATCTTAATTTTTATGTGCTTATATTATTTCACTCCTACCCTTCAACTGCAACTTTCATAAGAATTAGTTTTTGATATAAGAACCCGTCTGGGATAAAATGAAAATGAGTGAAATGAGTCTTAGGTCGATTTTTATATCAGAATTTTGTTCCTTTAAGAGCTGCAATATAGGGTATTGATCGGTGAGCATTTATACGACTATCATTTAAAGGTATTAACATTAGCGTGTGCCGAAAATCCGTCTTTTTAGAATTTTGATTGATGATAGCAAAAATATGGTTAAATATGCTCTAAAAAAATTTGTGTGAAAGATCAAAATTTTTGGTCAATATCTTAGGCTCGCCCAAGTTCATCAAAGTTCAATGTGCTAAAAAACCAAATTAATTAATAAATAAACTAATTAACACTTTTTTTTACTAAAATTGCAATTATCTTCGAAAGTATTAGTCCTACATAACTTGGTAAATATGTGAACAATTTTTGTAGAGAATCGAAATGAGCTAAGAATTTTTTTTTTTCAATTGAACTTTGATGGACTTGGGCGAGCCTAAGATATTGACCAAACATTTTAATCTAGCACACAGATATTTTTTAGAGCATAGTGAACCATATTTTTGCTATTACCAATCAAAATTCTAAAAAAGCGGATTTTTGGCCCACGCTGGCTCACGTCCACGGCTGGCATCAACGCAATTACAAGAAAGGCGCAAAATTTGGCAAGGTAAGAAATACATACGTGCAACATAGAAAAAATAAAAGTAAAATTTTAACTGTTACTTTTGGCCAAAAAATTTCAAATCTTAGCTCTTAAGTTTTAATTTAAATAATGACTATTCATTGAATTTTTGGCTAAACGCATAATAGTTACGGTTCCTGTTTGAAAGGTCTTATGTTCCCCCCTTAGCGTAAACTAGTCGAAAATGTTTGACTTTTTAAGATTATTTAATTATTAATATTTATTTCATTGAAATAGCAAAACCTCAGAGTCTCTTAAATTCATCCATTGCCAATTTTTAAATTCTATCAAACCAAGACAAGACATATTTTATTTAAAAGCCCGCGCTTCTACCAAATAAGTAACTTATTATCTTTGAATATCCCCAACTTCCATACAACGGCACGTTCATACATGAAAAACTCATGGAAGGGCAACGAAGATATCAGCCCTAAAAAAAACTCTGTAAAAAGGTTTTTGTAACCCAATACAATAACAGCCTGCTTAACTGCAGCCATGGCTACTTATAATCTCTTGGCTACGCTTCCTCTCGCCAGTGATTGCAGTTGTTGTCGCATTTGTCGGTCGCGTGTGAGCTCCAGCTACGAATCGTGGTGGCCATGGCCATTGCTCATATCATAAATTCACTTAACTCTACGGCCAATTGGTTTCAATTTGACAAAGTGCAACACCACACTTATGTGAACACGCACACACACACTCGCACTCACACAGATACGCGTTCGCTTGCATAAATGAGCAGATATAAAAGCGTTCTTCCACAGTCAAGCGCCCACACACATACTACGTAAGTGCATACCCTGCAGCAATAAGGCGGCCAATATTCCGTAAAGGACTAGTACTGCACTGAGTAAAATTTGACTGGTCAGAATTGGACATTTGCTTGCATCGAAAATGTTAGGCTTCGACCAATCCCCAAATAATCGGTATAGAGATAAACGAAAAGTACAGTTTGGCAGTGACAGGGTGGTGTTGTCTTGCAATTCAATAAAAAAAAACACCACCCTGTAAATGCCACAATCGCTTTGTCGCATTTACATGTGTGGCTGTAGCTCAGTGCGCAGAGCTGCTTGCCACTATTTGTTAGCTTTCAGGAAGGTCCGGGTTCAAATGATAAAATATTTTTTTTTTTTTGTATTTCCGAAATATCAAAAAGCGTCTGTGAAGTGCAGAACGTAAACGTGGTTCAGCGAAAAAATAACCTCCAAAACTGGACTAGTCCAGGACTATCTTACGGCCACTGTTGAGTGGACCGATGCTTTTCCAATGACACGCCAATGCTAAATATGGCACTTGAAACCATTGGCTGGGAAATTATGAGGGACTAGTGCTGATAACAACAGCAACTATCTGAGGGCTAACCTAGGGTGAGTCTGAATTGCTGCTGGGTAAAAAACATTTTGTGTGTGTGTAGTCAATTGTAGAAAAAGTCGAATCGAAAACACATGTAAACATTTATCTAGTATGCGCCGATGCAAAAACAATGCACATTTCTTGCGCCAAATATCGGCGCTTTTTTGTTGGCACTACTACGAGTACCGCCACAGTCTCGCTCCTCCCTGCTGCGCAACTGTTTTACCATTCATAGTCATTGTTGGTTGTAATTTGTTTTCCTCTGGCTGACGTTTTTTGACTCGCCGCTGTTGCTGCCAAAAGGCATCTTTGAACTTTGCGTTTGCATTTTGTAGTTATGTCCTTTTCAATAGTGTGTGTGTGTGAGTGTGTGTGTGCGTATGTCGGCAGATGCTATCTGCTATGGTTCTTCTGCGCACGCTGTCTGCTGTTTGGCAGCAGTTGGTTGGTTTGGTGTTTTTTGTGGCGCTTAATTGAATGGCGTCATGACAAATACGGGAATTGTCGCATCACATTTTCATTTAGATTTTTTGTTCTCCCAACACTTGAACTTTTTCATTGGCATTTCTTATCACTATATATATTGGTATCATTTGGTTCGAAGCGATTTGATGTTGTGTGGTGGTCGTTGATAATTTTTCCTTTTAGAATCATTCCTCCTATTTACGCGGATATTTTATAAAAAAATTTCAGGTTTTACAGAATTTTCTACATTTGCTATATTACCCCAATGTATAGGGGCGAAGCTCACGTCAATATACACGACGCAATTATAAGGACCTCTTCGCGTCGGTTGAGACCAAACAGGGACTTACACAAGGCTATTTATACTCCGGAAACTTTTTTCACTCTGATTCTGAAAAGCGTCGTAAGAGCTGCCAATCTGAATCACAGCAGCACCATATATATATGTATATCAAAATAACGATGCTGCTGGAATATGCAGATGATATCGATATCGTCGGTCTGAAGCACCGGAACATCAGCGCTTTGAAAAAGAAGCTACCGGCATTGGTCTTGCAGTGAACTAGGACAAGGCAAAGTACCTCCTGGCAACACATAAAGGGTCCACGCGTTTTGGGACACACGTCACTGTAATAACTTGGAGGTAGTGAACGAATTTGTCTACCAAGAATTCAGCGCGAATAACGTCATCCAGGAAATTAAGTGAAGAATTACTCTTGCCAATACATAATACTTTAAAAGATTCTTCGACTTGACTCGATACGGTCGAGGTTGTCGATCAATTTCGATAATTTGATACACATATATCGATACCTAGATGAATTCCAAAATACTAAAATCCGATAATTCAATAAAACTCGATAACTCTATAAATTTCGATAATTGTGCGCTTCGAGGACTCGGTAAATCTCAATAACTCAGAATTTGATATATCTCGACCCATAAACTTGATATACTTATATATCTCGATATAATTTGCAAATTCCAAAAACTTCGATTCGATAAACTGGAAAATTTCGATAAATCAATAGTTATCGATATCTCGATAATTTAAAGAACTTGATACATTACATTAACTCGATAAATTTCGTCAACTTGGTAAATTTCGTCGACTTGGTGTATTCCATTAAGATGGAAAATTTCGATAATACAATGGCTGCATTTCTTTATTCATTCTGAACGTTTGGAATACGCTTTATTGTTTATTTATTCTTTAGTACGTTCCTGTTGATATGTTGACGTATATTTCAAACGCATTCTGTTTATTCCGGCTGTGAAATGGGATTATCCGGAATGTATAAAGAAACGCAGCCAATATGTGTAACTCGATAACTATCATTAAATTTCGACAATTAAGTTTCTGTGTGTTTCTAATTTTTTATAACTCAATAAAGATGGATCAGTTTGAATAAACCGATAATTTCCGATAACTAAAAAAACATGGTTAATTCGATAAATTTCGATAACTATAAACTTCGATGGTTAGATAAATTTGAATACCTTGGTAGGTGAACTTTTGGTGACTGTATTGGTTCGATTTGCATAAAAATTTTTTTAAAAAACTTCCTTAATTCTTATGTATTTCTTAATGCTTTTATTTTGTCTTTAAGTCTTTTTTGTCAATTATTTCCTCATCATCACATTTATCTTTACTACAAAGTTTAATATCAAATACAACTCAAACTGAACAGGTAGCAATAACAACAATACACAAATACTAAAATTTTTAAAAGACGATTTTGGCCGAAATTTTCAGTCAATTTGAAACCATAAAAAATCATCTACAGCAAAATACATTTCCAATGATGTTATCGATTTTGAAATCGATTTAGAAGAAACGCCAAATGAACGGCGACATTATATATATAGATTGATTAGTTGAATTCTCTTACCGGTACCATACAAAAAAAAAACTTAACTTTTTTTCAATCGGTTTTTCAAATTGTCGGAAAAATATTCATAGTTTCGTGAACTGGACCTATTTGAAAATAACTCCAAATATCAAGCTTTTTATAAGTAAAATTAGTTTTTAAAAATATTTTTTTCTAAAAATCACCTCAGACGATAGAAGAGCTTAAAAAGTATGCATAAAACTATTTAAAAATATAATTAAAGGACCATGCATGCCATGCATGACGAGGGACGATCGCTGTTAGAAAAAAAAATTTGTACGTTTTATATTTTGATGTTTTGATAGATATATATGTTCATAATATACGTTATAAACAAATTAGGACATAAACTTATAAGCATAATTCTTCTAACAAGGTTAAACTCTCAACTGAATCCTCTTCAGTATACAGAATTGAAATTTGCATACTCTAAGAGCATTCATACATACATATGTTGTTGTCAGATAACAAAACTTTTTAGTCCTCAGGTCATGATACAATTCCTAAGCATAATCGCGAAGAAAACACCTTCCTTAGTACAATTGCTGGGGAGAAAACGAGCGGGCTGCATAATTAAATCAGATTACATTTAAAAATTCCATTTATATTTACCGCTTGTCGCGACACGTAAATCATGATTAAAACGCTTAAGGCGACACGACTCCGGCAGCGACAACAAAACCGACGCTAACTTTTACTTTGGTTCTGACTGTCTGCCGGCGACATGGACGGCCTTGTGCTGATTCCAACTTGGCCTATGACACATAGCGATTTTATAGCGAGATACAGCAGGCGACAAAGGTGCAGCGCATGGCGATATGAAAAGCTAGAAATTTGTAGGAGACGAGCTCGTTTGTTGGTCAAAAGTGAGTTTTGGAAGCAGGGAGATAAAGGGAAAAAGGAAATGAAACATCAGTAGCACCGAAAACTGTTGTAGTTAAAGCCGGTTGGCTAACTGCTGTGTACACTACATGTATGTATGTATGTAGTTGCCTCATTGGTTGCCTCTTTTGGGGCAGCAAAATTGCCAAAAGCATAATGAAATGGAAAAACGGATCATGTGGTACAGGTTGGACGAGAGAAAAGCGCAGAGATGAGCTTATTGGTTGTTGCTGCTCGTTTGTGAACTCTTTTTCCTAATTTTACAGCTTCCGTCTGCTGGCCGGTCGTCGCGCCTCGCCGGCTCACATGCAGAAACCACAAAAGTGCAGTCCAATTTTTTTATTTTCCGTTTTTTTAGCTATCTATTATTTTGCGGTTTCACTTTTGCAAAATGCGGTTAAATTCCAGAAATAGACGAAAAAGCGTCGGAGGAAATCACCGCACACGCAACAAAGGAACAGTCTGAAACTGAAAGTTGACGCTTTTAAAGTGACAACCCATATCCTTTAGAACTGCCACAAAACCGAAACTGTAGGTAGTTGAGGTGCGGAGGGAGAGGAGCTTGTGGTACTTCGAAAGCAATAATAACATCTACAAAGCACAAAAAAAAAAACCACCAGCATCTGGCATGACAATGCCAGAATTAGTGCAAAAATAAACAGCAAATAAAAAAGAAAAAACAAAGCGTATACAGAGTAAAAGGGAAAAGAGGATGAAGAAAGGATAAAATAAAAGAAAAAAACATTTAGCTGATTCGGAGAAAAATTGTAGAAATAAATAAAATGCAACGAAATAGTGCAGTAATGAAAGCAGTGACTACAATAAAATAGTGACTACAATAAAAAAGTGACTACAATAAAAAAGTGACAACAATAGCAACAAAGGCAAAAAATCAGTAACACAATTTTGTAAAAAAACAGCAAAAACAAAATGGCTAACAATTGTGGAAATTGTGATGGTACGCCGGTGAAGCAGAGAATGCTGAAAACATATGTTGCAACAACATTGCAGAGGCAGAGCACAGTAGTGTTGGGGAGTTAAAAAATCAGATCGATATTTAATAAAAAATTTAAGAAGAAATAAATAAAAACCCCAACTAAAACAATAAGCTAAAATATTAAAAAAAATAAGTGAAAATAAATAAAAATAAAGTATAATTAAAAAAAAATAAATAAATAATAATAATAAAAAATATAAAGTTATAAAAAATGAAAATAAAAAAAGTAAAAGTAAACATAAAAAACAAAAAAAAAATATGACAAAAGAAAATATAATAATGTAAATATAAATAAATTATGTAAGATGAAACAAAATTAAATCAAACAAATTCAATAAAAAATTGGATTAATAGATATAGAATTAATAAATTAAAAAAAAAAAATTGTTAATTGAAAAAAAATAAAAATTATAAATAAAATAATTTTTAAATTTCGATTAGTTCTCAATAAAAAATATATATGTGTATGTAAAAAAGTAAAATAGAATTCAATAAAAAATACAAAAAATTGAAGATTCATATATGAAGAAAATGCGTAGATTGAACCAAAATAATATTAGAAACATATAAAAAACAATTAAAACAAAAAATAAATAAAAGTTAAGAAAATTTAAAAATAAATTAAATTAAAAGCAAAATAAGATAGTATGAAATAAAACTAAAATAAAGTAATATAAAATAAGAGGCAAATAAAAATATATAAATGAAATTAAAAAAAGTTAAACTAACAAGGAATTTTGAACTAAAAAGCTTAAACTTTCTTATAAAAATTTAGGATTATTGTTAATTTTTTCAAGATCTAATGACCGGATCTAAACCAAAAAAGTATCGGACTATCTCGGAGATACTACCTTTCTGGTAGAAAACGGATGATCGAAATCGGTTATATTCCGACGAATTGGTAACCTTCTCGTTTTTCTGAAGTGGGTTAAAAAAAAAAAAATTTAGGAGCATCGTTAATTTTTACATGATGCAATGCTGGGATCTAAATCAAGTATGGGACCATCATTACCTTAAAATGAGAATCATAGAAATCGGTTAACATGGCCCAAAATTATGAGGTAACATACATAAAAAAATAAAATAAAAAATAAAAATATTCCGACGAATTCGTAGCTTTCTCTCGTTTTTAAGTCGGTTAAAAACAAAACTAAGCAAATGTAAATATAACAAATTTAAATAAATTAAAAATTCGAATTTATTTAAAGTAAAATATAAAAAATATACACCAACAAGTAATTTTTAGGCAAAAAACAAAACCGACTTCAATTCATATATAAACATTTAATATTATCGTTAATTTCTTCATGATCACAAGATCGGATTTAAACCAAAAATTTAGATAAAAAAAAAGAATTATTGAAATTGGTTGACGTGGTCCAAAGTTATGCGGCAACATACATAAAAAAATATTACGACGAATTGATAACCTTCTTCGTTTTGTGAAGTCGGTTAAAAATAGAAATGTACTAAAACAAAATAAATAGAAATCAAATTTAATAAGAAAGTTAAATTAGAAAAATCGAAAAAATTTTAGTATACAAATATTAAATATATTTGTTTAAACTTTTTTTTTTTTTTGGAATAATCGAAGTACTTTCTTATCAAAAATGTAATTTTCTAGCGGGTTTAATTGACATAATACGTTAAGGTGATAGGAACTGCGAAAAGGGTGGTTGCCGAAGTTCAGTGAACTTTCGGGCAAAACAATTGTCTCCTCAGCACAAAAACGCCGATATATCCGGCTGTAAATACCAAAGATATGTATGACGAAAAATAAAAAAAAATTACCCCAAGGCTCAGATTTTTTTTTTTCGAAATTGCCTTGGAGAAACTTTGTTTGAAGGAAGGCTGATCAGGCAAGTTGCGATAAACTTGAGTTTGACTGAATTGTTATATTTTTCTCCTTATTAAGTAGTATCTCATACACTGTGCGTAATGCTATGACGATTGCATATACAGGCAATAGATAACAAAGTCACTGCTGGCTTTTGCGGACAACAATGATGCGCAAGCAAAGGACAAGTGAAAATGCGAAAAATTTATCCAATTTGGCAAAAATTTGGGTCAGCGGCGACAGCAGAATCAACTGAAGAAAGCAAAGGATGGCGAGAGAGCGAGATAGAAAATAATAAAGAGAGAGAGGGAGCGAGAGTAAGCGAGCGAATGACTGCGCTTTAGAGCTCAAAGTGCATAGTCAGCAATAATTTTTTTTTGAGCTAAGCGCGCAGGCGACGCCTAGATGAAGCAACGGACGACTCGACAACCAATGGCGCCGATATGGACAAAAAAAAAATGAGAAAAAATAGCATTAATGATAATATGAACAACAAGCTATTTTCGCCACCACAAAAAGAAAAACTCACTACATGAAAGCGTACGAAAATGTGTTGCGAGTTACGCGTGGCAGCTGAGGGATTCGAGGGCCAATAACTATGCTAGCCACCGCGCGCTGTAAACCAGAAAGAAGCGTGCAATAAATAAATATGAATGTGCTGCTGCAAGCGTGAGTGTAACGCAATGCCGAAGCTGAGAGTGGCAAAAAAAAAAAATATATATATATGTAAGTATGTAGTATAAGAAAAATACTAACAATAACAATAGTGACAACGTGAGCACTTTCGTAAGCGTTACCGCAACGCGTTTTGGGGTGCAACAAAAGCGTCATAAATTTTGTCAATTTCCAAGTGAGTGTGTGTGTGTGTGCAACAATTGCTAGTTGTGGAGACTAGAGTGCGCCCTCAGGTTAACTGGCTGCTCCTCCTCGTCCGCAATTTCTATGCTTTTATTTTTTCTTGCATTCGAGCTGGCTGCTGTTGCTGCGTCTGGCACGTTGCAGAATTTACGGCAGATTACAAGCTTCGAGCGTGGCGTTGTGTTGCAACCTTGGCACGAAATATACACCAATAAATTTGGCTGTAAACACAACAACAATGCAACAACAACAGCAACCACAACTACACAAATAATAATATTAAGCAAAATAATTTTTGGGAAAAAAATCTTTGCTCGTTGCCCATGCCATATGTATATATACATACTTATACATGTACATACATATCTATGTGTATGCACATGCATACTTGCCACATTACAGCAAGCTTCGAACTCTCCAGCGTGCTTTGCAATATTGCGCATATCACAGACACGGCTTGGCTTCTTTAAAGTTGCCACATTTGCATACAAATACCCAAACAAATCAAGCGTAAATATGAGTAAGACGCTCTGCATAAATTTGTTGTTAACGTTGTTGTTTTGCTACTCACTCCTTATGCTGCCACTGCTGCTTCTACGTCTTTGACTTGTTGTTGCTTAACTTTCTCTTCCTGCCGCATGCCGTTTTTTCTTAGCAATTGCACCTATTCCAGCTGCTTCTCTACATTTACGCTGCACTTACAACAGTTTGTGGCATGCTACTTGCGGTGTCTAACTTCATGCGCTTACCGCAGGCACTAACTCGTTGCACACTATATTTTTCATTTCACCAGCACCTACACAAGGCACAAACATCTTTACATATGTAAATAAAAGTTGAGGTCGTTGTGTGGTTCGGGTCGACTGCTTGCCACATGTGGCGCTTATGCTTGATTGCCTGCGCCAAAAGAAAAAAACAAAAAAACAAAAAAATGCGGCGTTTACAGCTAGCTACTACTTCACTATATTATATACACAAATGCATAGGAATCGGCAATGTTGTGTGCTTGGTAGCAAAATTTTGTTGCAATAACTTTCGCTGTGTCATGTAGCACGTAACTAACGATTGCTGCTTTGCTGCAACGAGGGTTCTTGCGCAAATTTTGAAATACAGTGCAGGTGTTGCAAGAGTAAAAGTGGCTTGTGGCAGTTGATTGTTGCCACTTGTGCTGGTTTCCGGCAATGAAGTAAGCGATAAAATGACGGCGACGGTACTTGCAACATCGCCTTCGCTCGCATCGCATCATCTCTAATGAAATCCACCGATATGACAGCTCGTTGCTGACGCACTTACAGCTGATAATATAACTGTTGTTGCATGTGTCGTTGCTGTAGTTGCACATTACTTAGTGGTATTTTATCGTTGCTGCAACGTTGTCACATGCTCGTATTGCATTATGACATACTTACATATATATATATATATATGTATGTTGGAATTACAGGTAAAGCGAAGTGCGGTGTGTTGAAGTGGATGCATAAAAAGTTAGTTGAATCGTTCAACTTTTGCGAGGGTTGCTTGTTGGCAACTTATGATGAATGTACGTACATACATACATACGCGTATATATACACACAGTTACATAAGTGCCTTTCTAAAGTGGCATGTGCAACGTGAAAGAAAGCGGAATCAAGTGAATTTTATAAAGTTAAATTGGATTGAATTCATGCATATAGTTTGGGCTAGTTGCATATGTGGCACATTTGTGACATACATATCTGCAGACTGACAGATGTCATGAGAAACACTTGATTTGCGGTGATTTTTTGAATTAAGGGGGGGTAACAAACCGCAGTAAATTTGCTGTAAAAGAAGAAGGAGCATGAACAGGCAATGTTGGCACTGCATTTTATATAAAGTGAGCTGCGGGAAATTCACGCATTAATAGGTAGTGTAAATATATGATGTATAGGATCTATAAAAAACTATGCATGTATGTATGTATATCTATAAAAAATGGAGCTAAATAATGTAAAATGTTTGCTAATATCGTTGCAAATGTGAGGGAAGAAGGTGGCATTTTTAAGTTATTGCAAATTCGTATCAAATTTTTTCATACAAGCTACAGTATATGAGGAAAGTGGGTAGCACTTTGACAATTTTACATCTTTAAATTAATAACATTGTCTTAGATGAAGTAATTGTGAAGGTATGGGCGACTGCACGTTTTCTGGTCCATGCGGGTTTTTTATAGTTAATTTTCTGCCTTCATTCATATACTAAAAAGTTTAAAATCGAAGCATTTTTAGGGATCGGCAACGTGCCCAAAAGCCAAAATTGCGTGTAGAAACTTTTTTTTATATTCCTTAATAGGTACTATCCACAGTTTTCGTTATCCGGACTTATGCCTTGCGGATTTTAAAATCCGATTTTAATTTGTTATCACGAATGAACACTTTATACGAAAACTGCTGCGTTTCAGGGGTCGGAAAAAGATTCGGTATTTTACATACTTCAAAACATATACCCCTTGGGAATAACTATCCTTTTGGGGTTAAAGTGCGGGCAGTGCTGTCTTCGGCTATGCCTAATAGTTTGGTATTTTACTGTATGTAAATCACATATTTCACTTAACTTTTTATAAAAACTCTCGGAAAAAATTGCATTAGGTAAGGCAATTAAAAAAAAAATTTACCGGAAAATATAATGGAGGTTTTACTGTATGGTCTTTCACCCTATGTTGGAACCATTCCGCCCATACAATAGCCCTGAAATTAAGGCACGGTGTAATTGTTATTTTCATTTTGGGAAAGTCGCAGTGCGAGTTTTCGCTTTCCATTATAAACTCGATAATTTGTGCAGAGTAATAGATACACAATTTGTAGTAAAAAATCGAATTACCTAATATAAAATATCGTGTATTTAACTAAAAATGACACTTCTCTTTCCAATATTAAAAAAAACCCCTCAGAGTTATTAGGCTTATAATATAAAACTGTGATTGTCGCCAGCCATCTCCAAGTTATGAACCATAATACATAAACACCATGGACATTAGGTTTTCGCTATGTATGTAAGTATTCATGTCTATTTCCTACGAATATTTTATTCCCGCTCGTTGCCCGACTGTTTTGCGGAAAATGTTGCAATTACAATAAAACGCTACATTAAAATGCTGATGTTGCCAAAGGTGCGTAAGAACATAGAATGGAGTATGGAAACGCAGAAATGGGTGTTAAAATAACAAAGTTGAAAAGGGAAATTGACGAGTGCCAAAGGAATAGAATATAAATTCGCACCTCCTAATCAGCAGAGCGCGACCAAATAGTCAACAAAATAACGAACGAGCCACCGAGAAACCATGCGACCATGCGACCAAACGACTGACGACGCGCAAACGAGCAATTCAATTAAAATGTGGCAGCCATGAGTGTCGTGCAACAAATTTACACTTACAAGTACCAGTTGGAGAGCTAGCAACAACTACACTCGCACATAGGTATAGGTATACGGATAGCGTCTTGCGCTTATGCAGCAAAATACAGGTGAAGAATATTCACAAAATGTTATGTATTCGTTGTGTGTGCGTAGCATGTAAATTTTTGTGTGTGACGCTCAAATGTCATCTGCTACGTTGGCGTCATTGCCGCCACATTTGCCGCTTTCACAGTTCGTCAATTTTTATAGTCAACGCGCGAGCAAATCCACCATAAAAACAAACCGGCAGCGGCAGGTGCCGGGGGGAATGAACGAGAACAAAAAATAAAAATAAATAAAATAAAAATGTTTACAACAAAAATTCCGATGCCACGCCCTATACACGGGCAAGCGTGACAAAAAAAAAAAATTATTTTATTTATATTCAAATTTTCTTTGCTTTCTCAAGCGATTTGCCGGTGACCGTGGGGAAGAAAAGTTTTATTGCATTCATGCATTTTTTTTATTCGTTTTATTTTCTGCAAAGTATACACGGTTATTTTAAAATATTTTCTTGTTTTGGAGTGTGAGGAATTGCATTTGCTTATTAACAAGTTAAGTACTTTTTGAGGGTCGCTCGATCCCGACTACAAACCCTACTCCAATTCGCTTCCTCCTACGCCATCGCAACGTTGCAAATAAGTCACAAATTCATTTTTCGTTTTCATGCTTACATACATACATACTATTTTATGAACTTGGCATGAAATAATAATCCAAGCGGATCGTCGCCACAAACTCATTTGCATGCAACTGCCCTCAAAATAACAGTAAAAAAAAAAAATAAAATAGGAGCAAAAATATACGGGGAAGAATGAAGCAGAACACATAAATTACTCGTATATGCCAAGGGTTCTCGAAAGAGAGTGTGGAAAAGGTTTTTTTTTTCATTGAATCGAAACTTTGTGCAATCACAATTGTTATACCCTCTGCAAGTATTTACTGGTTATATCAAGCATACTGACTTTCATTCTATAAAAAGTTTGTTTTGAAGACATATTTTGACTATGTTCTGTGATACCGTTATTGATTGTTCTCTCTTAATAGATTGGCACTTACACAATATTTGTGTTAGTGTTTGGCCGAGCTTCTCCTTCGATTTGTTGCGTACGCCTTGGTATTCTCACACAAAGAAGAGGGACCTACAGTCTTTTGCTGACTCCGAACGGCGATTTTTTTTTTATATTATGAGAATCTGTTTTCATTGCAAAGAAAGGTTTTGATTCCTTATTGACTACTATCACTACTCTCTGCAGTATTTTTTCCTTTTATATTTAATAATATATAATTTTCGCGCTTCTCCTTTTTGCTAAGTGTTTGACCCAGCTTCTCTTCCAATTTGTGGTATCCCTCCTGATGTTATGTTAACACAAATGGAGGGACCTACAATTCTACGCCGTATTCAAACGGCAAGCTTCCTAAAGGCAGTAATACACTCTACGGTTTGGCTTTGCCGCATGATAGATGCCATGGACAAAACATGGAACCATCGCAATATAGCGGAGACCTAGAAAAAGTCAAAGCGCGGGACTTAAGTTATTGCTAGGGAATTTTTTTATTTTTTATTTTTTTTTTGTTCTAATCAAGCAACCACACAGCGCACAAAGTGTACCGAGCAATGCCCGCGTGTATCCACGCGTTGGGTACAAACGATTTTCACCTCGGCCATGAAGAAATGTAAGAAGTGATTTATTTTTCACTTTCATACTTTTTAAAATTTTTTGCTTACCTTTGTTAGGTATCAAAATGAATTATTTAGGACGCTCTTAAGCCGCTAAAGCTTTGAGGATTTCTATGCACAAGTCCGCAAAAAAGAAACCTTAACGCATTCTTCGCAAATATTTTACTTTTATTTTTCATAGCCTGGCCTACTCCATGCCAATCCTTAGTTTTAAGGCTGCAAGCTCATTACAAGATATGAATTTTAAAATTTCCTGTTATTTTTTTTTTTTATTTGGTCCACTTTGCGGCTATTTTGTTTCCTTTTTTAAGCATCTTCTGAATAAAAATGCATTAAAACGTATAAGGGGTATTCTCGGAGTCTTGCAAAGCCCTTGCACGATGCACGGATTGCATGGACTGCACGGTAAAAAACCTTTGCAAGACTCCGAGAATACCCCCCTATTGATATTTCAGCAAGAGAAGAGAAATAGAAACACATTTTCTCTATCTTTGGGGGAGTTGAGCTGCTATAGCTGCATGCAAATTCATGCTCATTATTGCGCTAAATTTAACTCCAGCTAGCGCTTTGCCTTATTCAGCGGCTTCTGTGCGAATTTGTTGGCTCGCTCTGCTCGCTCTGCCCACTCAGCCCATTCACCGCCACTTCAATGGCAATTTCAGTTATGCATTGAATTTGAATTTGATTTTGCGATATTCCTGTCATGAATTCCGATGCGTCAAATTGTCAAGCGTTGAGCGTGTAATGGTGGCAAGTTGTAGATAGCTTGAAAAAAAAAAATGAAGAAAAAATCTACGCCTTTTGACGTATTTTTTCGCAAGTTTTCTTATGTTGATTTTGCAATTGTGTTTTTCTCACTCCATTTGTTGTTTATGTTGTGAATTCATAAATGCGCGCGAAAAGATGCAAATGACGGAAGGGTGAAGAAAAAAAACACTCAAACACTTCAGTTGTGCAAACTGGTATTGGCATTAGCAAATTTGCGGGCAAATGGATGGCTATGGATTGTTGGTTAAGATTTCGCTCCTTCAGATATTATTATGCTTACTTATATATGTAAGTGGCAGGGTGGCAGAGTGGCAGAGTGAGTTAGTCTCAGCCAAAGTGGCAAAAAGTATTTAGAAGTGTGGCTGAAGGTACGCAGAAAAATAAATCTTGTGAAGTTGTCCTTTTAATGGAAATTTGCATTTTTAGCATCTCATTTAATATTCTGATGAAATACTTCATATCTCCAAAAAAAAAAAAAAAAAAAAATTAAGCTTAATGTAATCATAAATATATTTATTTTTAATTGCAGAAATATTGTGAGCTGAAAATGATGGATTTAGGGTTCGCTGCTCATGAAAATTGAATCGGTAAGTAAAACAAAATTGTGTTTAAAACCTTTTTCCTAACTGCAACGAAAAATTAGTAATATGTATAAGTTGAAGATTTTGATGAGTGGTGTTAGATATAGAAATCCTTCGTTGTATTCTTGGTTAGCATTGTTGGAGTAGATAACCTATACCTGCATAGATTGGTTAGATCAGTGATTCATAAAGTGGTCCAGACGGGGGTCTAAGTTGGCGTGAAAAGACCAAAAATGTTTGTTTGGCTTCATCTATTAATGTAGGCAGATAAAACACCACTCCAAATAATTAGGGGACCAAGTTTTCCTATGGTTTTGGAGGCCGTATTTCGGGAAAAAAACGGTCTCAATGAGACTTTGAAGAAGCCTTTGAAGCTCTAAGATTCTTATTTTGTTTTGCTTAAAGTTTGCAGGAGCAAGGGTTCTCATGCAATCCTGACAGGTAGCGAGTTTTAAAAAATTGTTCATTTCGACCAGCATATGGATCATACAGCATTAATTTCCGGTTTTTAAAACCTCTCTTATTTTTTTTGAGCAGTTTATAGGCGCACAGCTGCACTTAACGTTGCTTTGTGTTTTCATACTTCGGGAGGCCCTAAAGGCCAGCCGGAGGTATTTTTAATCCTTAAGGCCATGGACTTCTTGGTGGACAATAGGTGGAGGGGAAGGTGTTTACGTGTGTGCAGTGACATCCAATCTACACTTAAGGCATTGACCAGCCCTCGTAACTACATACTTCCGAAATGGTTCGGCAATGCAAGTCTCGACTAAGTCATGTTGGTAAACATAACGAGCTTGCTTGGTGCCAGGTCACTCGGCAGTACATGGCAACGAGCCATCTGACCATTTGGCCAGAGCTGGCTCAGACCAGGCACTCCTCGCTCCGCAATCAGTTATAGCACGCCCCTCTTCGGACATCGATAAGCAATAACTGGGAAGCATCGAGGGGCTGCATGGTGGCAAAACTCATGTTGCCTTCAATCTCAGAAGGCCTGTCTACAACTCTATTCCCGTCATGCCTTGAAGATGGTGAGCCGGCGGAACACTTTTTGTGCCTCTACCTTGCCTATGCAAGAATTAGGTATGAGGCATTTGGTCGTGATGTGTTTAGAGATGAACACCAAGACCAGGTGACACCCAATAATCTCACTAAGTGTCATTTTCTCACGTCAGAACAAAACATTTGTTTTTAAAGGGTAGATACATTTTAAAGCCTACAAAGGAAGTAATAAAGTGAAAGCGTTCAGTAGGTAAGTCTTGGAAGTATTTTTCAAAACTTGAAGAATGCAGACCTCGAATTAACCTACCTATGGTAGAAGTCAAGCTAAATAGACATTCCCATAAATAAGGGATCTGTTCAAATGATCTTTATCGATTTTGTGAATCAGCTAAAATACACTATTCTTCGGGTGTGAGGCCATTTCAACAAAACGGGGATTGAAGAGTCTATATCCGGTTGTCCAAAGGATGACCATACACTCTGCCCACCTCTAAACAACTCGTCTAAACTTTTAGAGTACTTTAGGAGTAGACGAAGTTTTGTGAAGGATGCAGCGCTGATTTATTCTTAAAATCTATCTCTACAATTATAACAGAGTGACACGGGCTTCCCGAGACAGCTTAAGCTCTCGCTCTGCTATAGGTGGTGGTTATACACTCTCGGTTACCAAGATTCTTTCATATATTTATTAAAGTAATCTATTAATTCGTAGAGGCTCCTTCTGACATGTAAGGGAAGCAATTTTGGTTTAAAGTATCGGTTTGGGTGTTTCCGGTGAACTGCGTCGTTGTGGGAGATCTGTATTTTCAACAAAAGTCTCCGGTGCTCAGAGGGAAAGCAAACGATCAAAAGTTTATTCTAGGAATAGGGCTGTTAATCGTCAATTAGCTTGGCCTCTCTCGTACATGTTATGAAAAGGTTAGCCATTGGTTTTGTGGAGGCGAGGGAAGGGCTCAATGCAGTCATCGTTTTTAGAGAAACTCGTACAGAAAATACAGACTTGGTAGACAATATTCTCTAGGGGTCTTAAATTATCTGTGTAGCTTTGAAATTTTTTAAAGCGCCGTACAGGCACAATATTGGGTATGATTATTGATTAGTTAAAATTGAGGAATATTTGCATTCCTCTTGAAGTGGGCCCTGCATTTAAAATAAAGTCCTAAGTATTTTGATTAGGTTTCCACCCAACTATTCTCTTTTAGAGCTCTTTATATTGTGGGCTTACAGTCACCATAAGTATCCAAAGAGTAGAATGGAGACCACATTTTGTGGAGCGCCTATTTTCGCATGTTTAGCGATATGAACTTAAACCGAATGAAGTGCCGAATATTTACATATCTTGACGAGAAAGAAAAGAGATGCAAAGACACGTATTAGAGAAGAAATTAAAATATTGGAACTTATCAGTATTGCCTGAGACGTGGATTTCCGGAAAACGTTAAATCTTGGAAAATACCTTCTACGTCTATTGTAAAGCCCCTTTTTACAGCAAGAGGTAAGCTGTCTCTACGAGCTGCATAGATTATCATTTGAAATCCGCATAAGACTTATGCATACAAGTATTCGAAAGGGATGTTTCGATACACTTTTATTAAAGTGCATAAGAAAGAACGTGGTAATCTCCTGGCACTGACCTCCTTGGAATATGAATTTGTCCTTCTTTCAGCAAGGAAGCTAATAAGCCTTTGTACATATAAACGGGACGAAATTTTAACCGATATCAGAATAAAAAGTTCGAGTCTGCTTATTTTCGATATCCTTCAGTTTTAGGGGTGGTCGGAAAAGAAAAAATTTTAATACCTTTAATATCCGTACATAGCCTACATGTACTAGCCACGCTTACATATTTACACCTCCCCTGCAAGCATTACTCACATATGAGAGGCATTCAAGCTTGTGCCTGATGATTTGTATAAAAATGTATAAGAAGAATTTTCGTTAAAACCATTACAAATTTTGAATGCGCTCTTCATATTTTTCTCATGAAATTGCTAGCATTTCCATACTCAGGAAATACTTAAGTAAATACCTATTTACAATATTGCGTAAGTATTTTGCATTTCATGAAATAACTTTGTGAGTATAAAATTGAATGAGAGATACACATGTAACTATGTAAATGCACGAAATATAGAAGAAGGCTAAAATGCGAGTGTGTGTAAGAGCACTTTTACTCACTCTAGCGTGCATTCAGCCGCAATGGCATGCGTGCAAGAAACTACCGTTTGCACACCACTCGCTCAATTTTATACAATATTTGTTCGAGTGGATTGTCAGCTTATTGAAGTGAAAGCGGAATTCGGCGCTTCTCACATGTACTGCCTAACAATATCAATAAATATATTTACAAATATGTTTGTGAATACGGGAAAGAAAGAATATTCGAACAGCTACGCAGTTAACCAAAGACACATAACATGTTGAAACGAAGTCTGTATCGTATTTAGTAGTTACTATTAGAATGACGCCTTATTGAAAAACATGAAGTCCCTTTCTTACTTTTTTTGCTTAATACTATCCACGTAGAGCGGGAAATTTGACTAGATTCTTTATTTATTAGTGCCAAAAATAAAATTTGAAAAAAATTCGCTTGCACCTTTTTTTTTGCGTGTAGGGCTCGATAGGCAGCCAAAATATCTATTGTCATACTGGCGTAATTCTGAATAGGTTTGTTCACTTATTTTGATCTTTTATTTTATATTGTTGTGTTTTTTTTTTAAGATCTTAAAAAAGTATGTGCACTTCCATTAAATGTCAACCACCCTGGTACTTTTAAATAATAAGCGAAAGGATTCGTCATAGTTGGGGACTTTTGTCGGAAATTTCTTCGTTTTTTTTTCGGAAATTTTCAGAATTCATTCAGGACTTTGTGGAAGCGTTACGGGATTTTGTACAACTACACCACATCGTACATGGGCGTACTCGTACATACGCATACATGGCGTATGAGTAACATTTTCCATGCTGAAGTTTCAATTTTTTCATTCGTAATGCAAACTTAAAATGAAGTTATCTTGGCAAAATGACCTTTGCCCGAATCACGGTAGTCGATATCGAATACTAAGGAGAGGGCATTGAAAATGCAACAGTTTTTGTAGAAAAGAAATCGCCATTAAATCTGGTAGTTTCTGATGTCGCTGATTCAACATTTCATATAAGAATTAAAAAAATGTCGATTTCAATAAGGCGGATAAAAATTTTGAAAATTTTAATAATTTAGTGATAACTTATATTTTGGGGTTGTGGCTGATTCTGTTTGACATAAAAATTGCAAAACAAAAAATGGATTTCACTATGCATTTCAATAGTTTCTTTGACTTTAGGTATAAAAATCTTTACAAGAAAAAAAAAACAAATGATCATAAATCGTGCTTACAGAAAATGGGAAAAGGGAATTTCCTACGAAATCAGAACTCCAAGAGTACTTTGAACCATTCACAGATCTCGATGTTTTGCAGTTTGTAGTTGTGCGGCGCTTTCCAAAAGTAGGTGTACTTAGAAATTTTTAGAAAAATACGCTTTTCAAAATTTTATTAGATAGACATTTTTATTTTTTTTTGAAATATCTCGAGAAAAATACAGCTTGCAAATTCACAAAAGGTGATTTTGGAGACAACGAATTATTATCTAAAAACTAGTGGCAGCGGTTCTCTTTAGCTGCATCGGGAGTACCATGAATTGAGCTCTCTATTTTCTGCCGAATACAGTTCACTGAATAACTATCGATATTTTTGTAAAAAAACGGCACTTAGAATTTGTAGAGGGAAAGCTTCCTTCTTGCTTGCTTATGGGTTCTTGTCACAATTTTCAATAAACACGTTAATACATATGCCTGTACATGTGTATACACATGCGAGTTATAGGGCGTTTAGCTTTTTTAGTGGCAACAACACTAAATTTTGCCCGACAGCAATTTGCGTTTGATTTTTATGATCGTATAAGGAAATGCAGTTTACGACTATATGAAAGTGGTAATGGAGTGGCTCGCAGCAGCCAGCCATGAGGCTCAACGACAAGAGCAGCAACCGTTTTACGTGCACACATGCACACCCACTAGCTACAAGCAACTACATACATACATATGTATACTACTACTGCTGATGCCCTTTATGTTATGTCACTCATACGCTACGCTCTTAGGGGAGAATCGTTTTTAAAATTCAAATTTAAGTTTGTTATGTTTGTAACTGTTTTTGTTTTTTTTTTTTTTGGAATTTGCCCCTTCCTATGCCTTATTTAACACAGCCATACCGCAGCGCAAGTCGAGCAATAGCCCGACGACACACCCGATGCGGACGATGACGCTGATGACAATGGATGAAATTGCGTATGTAAATTTTTGATGCCACTCATCGTTGAAGTAGCCAAAAGGGGCAAGAAGCTGTTGTGTGCTGCAAGTTATGCCAACAATAAGCCATGAAGCTTTGGTGCTGTGACCCTACGGCGAGAGTGGCATGGCTTCAAATGAGATTGTCAACTGCCTCAGCGCCAACACTCCACTGTCTCTGCCCGATTTGTTTGTCTTGTTGCACAGATGCACAGATGTACATTGTACATGTATGTGTTATGTATGCCCAGTCATAAATGTGTTACTTTAAAACGCTGTATGTACGTATGTAATGACGGCAGTGGCAAATTGCAAGTTACCGCTATGTTGCCACATACGTTGGCCATTGTTGCCACAACGAGTTGCTTAAAAAATTAAAAATTAAAAAAAAAATTAACAAAATTTTGCAATATTCATGCCATTTGCGGTTGCTGTGTGATTTTGGCTTATGGCTGAAGTGGCTGTGCCTTTATTATTGCGCTTGTGTATGCAATGGAAGAGTAAATATATGCGCGTTTGCAACGAAGTACCGGCTAGTATATTTGAGCCATTAAATTAAAACGCAACTTGCAAAGTGTAGGCAACGACTTGGCAGTCAAATACACACACATGCATACAAAGATATGTCACTTTATATAGTGGCCATTTTTGGTAAGAACTCTGGTTGCTGTAGGACAGCAAATTCGCGCTCATCACTGGCTTTGCTAGAGCGTTGAGGATAACAGGCATGCATTTTTTTATAATTTTTATGTTTTTTATTTTTTCTCTCCCTTTTTTTTTTGAATATCTGCTCTTCATTTGAATCCTCTTAGCAGCCTTAAACGCCGCTCACTTTTACAGTTTTATTAAATTGTATAAATTTCCCGTTTAAGTCGCGCCAGCTGAGCCCTTCTCCTCCACACATTTCGCACGAATAGAGTGCGATTTTTTCAACATTCTTACTCGCTTTCACCATCATTCAGCTCAACGGCGCACACTGTGCCCTTTTTAAATTTTAGCGTACCAAAAGTCCAAAATAAAATGATTTCAGATGGCTGTGATTTTTGGCATTCCAGTTGACAAATATTCGACTACTAAGTCTATCTAATAAATTCATAAGAAAACACAACAACAACAAAAGTAAACGGTGTCAATCGTTGCTCATTGTGACGCGTAAAAATATTAATTTTTTTAGTGTGAACTTTTTCGCATACTTTTAAGTAGCAGTACTTTTTTTGCGAAGTTATTTTAAAACAATTATTTATGCGTGGTTTAGTTTCAATGTTTTCTAATTTCCTTGCTAAGTTTCCAAGCTGTAGTGAAAATATTCGAGAAAGTAAGTAATTGTGGAAACGTTAAGATTTTTACTGGAGCAGATGTGGAAACTAATAAGGAATATTTGTACTTTTAGATTTCGTAAGCACTTTTTGCACAAATTTTTGATTTTCACTAATAAAAATGGCAGTCATCCGGAGCGCACTCTGTGACGAGTGGCTTAAAGGCAAAAAAGATGATAATAATGGTGCTGTAATGAAATAAATTTTAGATAAGTTAGAAAAAAACATTGACCATGAAAGATTAAAAGAGTTTATCGGTAAGATCTGTAGTCACTTTCGTTTAAAATGGGGCCGCTGCTTTCCCATGAAGTTCCGTTTTCTGCAGCTGCACTCCAACTGGTTGTCGCAAAGTGTGGATTTATACGACTTTTTTCTTGACATAACACCGTATTGACGTAACATGAATATCATATGTACATTCATTTAGTTGTTAGGACTTTTGGCGCGCTAAAATTGAAAAAAGACACATTGTGCGGCGCCACCCTTGCTTGACTCAACTCTACGCGAAGAGTGCAGCACTCAGGTAGCGTTGCAGCGAACGGACGCACTGTCAGGCGGCCAAAATAAATGCCATAGCGGTGAATAAAATATGAAAACAAAATAAAAACATCTTCCAGTTGAATTGCCTTGCCTCATTTTCACTTACTGGTTTTTACTAAGGCTTTCTCACAGAGGGCGTGCTTCCTTGTTGCACAATATATTAATATGTGTGTGTGTGTTGGTGTATGAAGAGCTCCTGCAGTGAAAGGCCAACCAGTCAGTAAAAATACCAGTTCACTAACTGGTATGAACTAAAGCGACACATTCGAACAACTTATGCTATCAGCGACATCTGACTTTGAATTCTGAAAGCCAAACAAAACGAAATTCATTGGCCCGTAGTCAAAGAGAAGTTAGAAAAAGGTTTTAACGATTAAAATTGTGTTTTATTGTAATCACCATTTTAACTCTTTCATTGTCAAATTAAAATACATTTTATGGCTTTAAAATTAGGAGAACGCGATTTTAAAATGGTAAAATAATAGTAATAACCGCAATGGCACCCAGGTTCGCTTCCTACTCCGAGCAATTCCAGAAACTATTTTTTTTAATGTTACTATTTTTTTTTTTAATATAAACAATAGTTAATTTTATTTTATTAAATTTTATTTTGTTAGCTTATTTTGTTTGCGGTATTTCACATAATTATTTGAAGTTAATAACATTTTTTTGAGTTTAATTTTAATTAAAAAGGTTACAACAACTGCAACTGCATTAAAAAAATTCAAATAATATTTGAAAGACCAAAAAAAGATGTAAAAAATGTTTCCTGGCAGTGGGATTCGAGCCCACGACTTCCTGGCTTGCTAAATCCGCAATCCTGCAGCGGACGTGGCTTGTTATTAACCGATTATTTTCGGTCCCGAATTAAATCAATTAAATTAAATTAATGTAGTTTGTTTCAATTCAAATATTGATTAAAAATTTAAAAAAGTTTAATTTCATTTGAGAAAAAAAACCTACATAAATTCGTTTACTACACAAATTACTTTGAGATAAAAAAAAAAAATATTTAATAAAAAAAAATAATTAATTAAAATTACATTGAAAAATATATAATAATTTTTCTTAAACAAAGGAACAAAATTACATAAAATTTTTAATAAAAAGCAGGCTTTAAAAAGGAAAAAAAAATTCGGGCACCTAGGATTTGAACCTCGGACCTCTGGAATGGCATACAGGTGCTTTGCCGTGTCGAGTATTGCGTCTGTTAGAGCACCGCCAGCAAAATGATGCACATATTAGTTTTACGGCGATGAATTAGTAAACTATCGCAGCAACTGGAATCATGCTACTACTAGTATATCTACTGGTAGGTGCTGATGCATAGCCAGACAATTGACATCTCGTAGGACACCCCCAAGTTAAAAAAAATACCAATACCTAGCATTGAACTAGTGGCATTCTAGTTCACAGCTACTTAAGTAGTACTTTTCCTGCAGGGATGAATTCGTTTGTGTGTGCATGAAAGTCTTTATTAAACGTTGCATACTCTTGGGCGAGCCCGCTCAAAAAGATCATCACATATATCTACTCACATTTGAAGACAGTGCATCCGCACACTCATGAAAAGGCCGTCAAGTTCTTGCCCCCCTCCTGTGTATCTTCAGTTGGTCACATGGTCGTACTTTTGCCTCCATGCAACATAGTAAAGTCTCTGCTGTCCATCCGCTGTTGTAGCTGTTGCAGCAATTTACAGCTTTTATCCAAATTGTATGAGACCCCAAAGAGCCCGAGTGTGTATATGCGTGCGCGCGTGTGTGTGTGTGAACTGGACGCATTTGCACTTTCACATTTTTGCAAGTAGTTCCCACTTTTTTTTACATACACAGTTGTTGTCGTTATTATTGTTGCTTTAGCTGTGGCATTGGCAGCATCAACCAACTGGTACTGCTCTTCGTTAATTTTCTAAATGGATTCCTTTTTTCGTATATGCCCCGCTATATTTTTTGAAGAGTTTATGTGCCTGCTTTCTTTTACATATATATGTATATACATATGTGCAAGTATCTGTACACAATCTACAGAAAAATGAAATTGGTTCAAAACTAACTCGAAGCCTTGGACACATCTTGCCGGTGCGCATGGAGGACTGGACCTTTAGAGCCATGATTGATCCTCTAGGTAGTCCTCTGATTCCACGTTTATCAAAATCCCTGCCTGACATCTCTCAGGGAATAAGTAATACGCAGGGGTGATGTTGTGCTGCGATAACTCCTGTAAGGGGGTTGACACCAGGATCCTCAGGACATCTGACCCAACTCCACCGACAGCAAAGCCGAAGTTCGTTTTTTAGAAGAAGTCTCGGCAGGAGTGGGGAAAGTGCAGCTGCCTTTTCCGTGGGCATCAGGCAACAGAACTTCCCGTAGGCATGGTGGCAAGATTTGTTATAGACCGCTTGCCCACTTCTCTAGGATATCGAGAGCTCACCACCTACCTGACTGATGGTATGGATAGTGAAAATTCCGATAAGTTCGGCTTGCGATCTTGCTGCTGCGAGGGTCTAAAGTGATTGGGTCAGCATGTGGCTAGGCCCTAGCTTGCTGAAAGCCTTCATCCCAGAAGAGTTTTTTTTGCCATTGACTGGCAAGACCGTCCCGATGGGCTAGGTCGAACTTGACTTCCTTAAATCACGTTTACCTGGAGCAGTGTTTTGGGGGTTCATTTTCATGTTATAATCGTTCCAGTTACTCGACAATCTAAACCCGATAATTATGTAATGGTATAGGGAACCAAGTGTCGGTAGATTTCCATACGAATACAGCTAGATACCCCAGAGTTAGTGGCGCTCATGGAAGGTATTTTCTCTGGAAAGGCAATTGCCGTCGGTGCCGTGATCTTGGTTTAAAATATGCAAACTTTTCTGGTGTATAAATCACGTGACGACAGCAATACTGCGACCGTAAAAATCGTCTGTAGCCCCAAGGAGAGAGATTAACTCGTAGAAAAGCTTAGATCATCTTAATGGAGAGCAAAGGATATTTGCCCACTGTAATTAAAATTTCGGTAGCAAGTTCATACATGCCAAATTCCAAAAAAAGTATTCGCTTTCGTATTTTAGACATTCCACAGATCCTTACCTTAAATAAATATGGCTGGGAATCTGCATGTCCTGCTAGTAAATATAAATAAACATGTACGTATAGAAACGCTTCTGGCAGTAGTTCGCATAAAAGCTTTTCATTTTTCAACTTTATTTAAAGGAGCTGCTGCTCCAGTTTTACACTTCACATGTTGTCACATACTCCACTACTACTTATTAAAAGCAATAGCAGGCAGCAGCATAAAGAAAATTTATAAAAAACAGTGAGTTGAAAACAAGAACAAAGAAAATTTTCAGCGCATGGCGAAATGCTCGCTCAGTACAAATACATACATACATATATATGTACATACTGGTGTATGTTCTTATGGATCTGTATATGTAGATACATATGTATGTATGCATGCCACATGTGCAACATATACACATGTATTCACACCACAGCGCTTTAAATTGCAATTTCTTTACTTTCCATTGCTGGAGTGCTCTATTGCTGTCACGCAGATGACTTCGCGTGTACAGAGTATAGTTTAAGTGTCAAAGTTAGTAGTATGCCAACTTCACAGTTTTGATTTTGAGACGAATTCGTTGAAACAAGAGGAAATGTTAAGGAAAAAATAGCTTGGCTAAAAAGTATGGGACGAGCGAAATTAACATAAATAAGTAGCGCTGAGAAGTAGTTGGAGATTTTTTTTATGAGTAACGAGTTTATGGGGAAGCAAATGTATCGAAGGAACTAAACTAAGATCTTCTTTTTGGTTGTTTGTGTTTCCGACAGGGTAGGAGTATGATGTATTGTGGAACGATTTTCCGTCATCCCTTGTCAAATTTGGTTTGGAGACAAACCGGTTTCGGCGTTGTGCCATCTTCAGAACGAAAAATGACACTGAAGATGGCACAACGCCGAAACCGGTTTGTCTCCAAACCAAATTTGACAAGGGATGACGGAAAATCGTTCCACAATACATTAAACTAAGATCTTGTGTGTATGTACATATGTGCGTGTATATTAGGGTGAGCTAAACCAACTAATCTAAAAAAGGAACAGTCCAGCACCTTCGTCTTGGTCTGCAGGCTGTATCGGAGACATAGCCGCTAAATAAAAGTTTTATTTGTCAACATCGCCTCCTTTTAGCTCAACAGATTTCCAAAAAATAGATTTTTCAAGGTCCTAAACATAAGCTTTTATTTCAGTGATGATCCCACAATTCGACCAAAATCTCTTACGGCCCAGCCACTTCTTTGGGTTTGGAAACAGGAAATAGTTGCTGGTGGTCAAATCTTTTGAATATGGTGGATAGAGTAGGTGGTCGTATAGCCTAATTGATGCATTTTTTCTATGGTGACTACGCACATGTGAACCCCCCGCATTGTCTGATGGCACATCACTTTTTCTTGGTCAAATCTGGTAATTTGTGCTTCAAATCAACAAGCAATCTATCCAAAATCTCTGAGTGATATTTTCCAGAAAACGTTTTGCCCTTTTCAGGGTAATCGATGTGTCACTGACTTTTCAAATTTCTCTCGTATATTTCTCTTGACACAAAATTTGGTAGCTGTAATGAAATTATATAACCATATGCAAGCCATGTGATGAGAGCAACATATTTGATTGACGAAAATAAACTCTTTCCTCAGTGTTCAAACCTAGTTTTGCAACAATTTGTTTATTTTTCAATGTTAGTGAAGAGAAAACGCTATCCAGGTTCATCTTCTGCAAGGAACAGTAATCGACTTTTTAACAATATTCTCCTCTTGCAAGCGTACGAGCGAGTATGCACCTTTGCTGTGCTTTGTAGCAACAGAAGGAAAGCGATGATGGCGCCAAGCCATTGCATTTGCATGGGCTTCGCTTACATTTTTGTTTCTTAATTTGCGGCCAAATGATGCCATCGAGTGCCTACGAAGCCATGCTCTGTTTTACCACCGAACACTCGTAGTCGACGGGCGCTGCTATATTGAGCAGGATACCAATTTGTGCTGCTTACTTGCACCCAGCACGGCTCAGCTAAAAACCAGCGAAAAGAGAAAAATCCAGCTAAAGGCAAGTGCGGCCTGCGTTTGTGGCAGTTAAAACACCGCTCTGTATGTAGTGAGACTCGCAGCTCTCAAACGCAGACTAATGAATTCTCCGAATTCCACGTCAGGGCATGCGGTTGGTCAGCTGCCACTGATTAGTGTTGTTCGGCTGTCAAACGTTAACGCATCAAGGCCAGTAAGCTATTGGGTTGCCAGTTAATGTTCATACATATGTACATAGGTGTGTTTATATAAAGGTACAAGTCAAATGAAAGTCAAACACTATCACTTTTGATTTCCGATTTTCCCTTTCATGTTTCCTTCCGCTTTTCTACTGCTCTTGATAAAGTTGATGTTGTTGTTATGCTACTGTTTTTTTTTCTGTCCGACGTAGCTGTGTGTGCGCCCACAAGCTTAACTGAAACTCTTTTGGAACCTGCAATTAATTTGCTTTGTTTTTCAGCTTGACCAAGCATTTAAAACGGCTCGACCTCTTGAGTTTTGTTGCTCATATCATTCGTTAATCAGGGCGTACATATGTATGTTGGGCTACATATTGGATATACATATAAATATATATATGTTCTGGCACATGTTCGTATGAATTCAGGCTTGTCTCGAAGAGCTAGGAAGAGAGTGAGTCGAGATGGTCGACGCTTATTGTTTCTTAGCAACGGGCACTTGTTATTATATAACAATATATGCATATACATAAATGGTCATATATTTATATACATATGTATGTATGTTAGAGTGGGTCAAATAAAACGATTTTTTTTTTATTTAGGTCCCTTATGAAAATTTCGTTGTGGGTCGGAAAAAAAACAACTGTGACAAAATTTCAGCACTTTTTCTCTTCATTTTTCAGCAAGCGTTCGGGAAATTAAGAATTTTTAATGGAACCAATTCTTCTCGACAACACGTCTTTAATTGACGGTGTCAGTTTTGTTTTTATTTGCAAAGTGTGTTCGACCTCTTGTTTATATGGAAAAAAGATAATGAAACCTTCAGAAAAAAGTTGCCAACATTTTACGTAAGTCCTAAGACTACTACTTCAAATTGCGCTTTTTATACTAAATATAAATTGGCGACAAGGTAGTCTTCTTATTTTATTAAATTTTTAAATGCAAACCGAAATAAAAAATAAAATGGTCGTTTTATTTTACATAGACTAATGTACATATATACATGTGTATATGTAAATTAGTATGTCTATGTACATTTGTGAGGCCTTATTTTATATACCAGTACGTAACATTTTTTTCCTTTGAAGCTTGAAATTCCCCAACTCAACCGTTTCAAGCCGTAACAGACTTACATATATAGCACATATGTACATACCTTACATTCGTTCAACAAGCTGCCAGTTACCGTACGCCTTCATGCCTAACCAGGCTGGGGCCTTAGAATTTAAAATAAATTGTTTCATTTATGCGTATTCATTATTCACATATCCGGCATTTAAAGCATCCGCAGGCGTGGTAGCATTCAAGTTAAATGTGGATATGGTAACAAATTATGGGCGCTATTACCGGTGCAGCGCCTACACGAGGGTCTTGCTGCCCTGCACTGTAGGATGATTATGGTTACAAATTTGCGTACAAATAAGTAGATACAAGTTTGAGTTTTTTTTTAATGTAAAAGGATGATTTTCTTTTCGATAAATGGGCAGAAGCAAATTAGTTTACGATTTACTTGAACGAACATGGTTGAAAGAAAGAAATTATGGCAGTTTTAAAAAAAAAATAATAAAAACAACAAAAAATGAAAGTAAACATATTATGTACTGAAAAAGTCGTTTTATAAAGAGTATATGGTCAACGAATAAAATTGAGGGCAAAGCACTTTAAAAAGCTCGATATCGGAGTTACAGTAAAAATTATTAATGACCTCTGATCATTTAAAACTTAATAATTATAATAATTCCTTCCACATCCGTAGTTGAAATTGGAAAAAATTTTGTTAAACTTAGATCTTCACTGTAGTTGGTTGTGGAGCCAGTAAATAACATATCTTTTATATGTAATTAACATATATATATATATATTCAAGGTCTGCACCGCCCAATTTTTAAAAATTCTAAAAGAGTAGCCACCTGTTGAACAATTAAATTCCAAATATTTAATAATCAATGCCATATATCCGCACCGTTCGTTTCATTTTCCATATTCAGGTGTCAAATTAAAAGGCTTGGACCGCAGTTGTGCGACAAAGTTTTACTTTTTTGAAAAGAGTTGCCACCTTTTATTTAAATTGTTTAAAAAAATAAACCAATTCGGGCATCAATCGAAATGGTTTTGAAAAGCTTTGTTTCTTAACTTAACTATAGCAGGGTTGCCACCTGTTTAAAGATCAAATTAAATTTGAATTAAGGCAATTGGCTAAGAGAGATGTGTATGTATAACGATATGGGTGCCAAAATAAAAGGGGTTTCAGAAGGTAGTGGTTTGACAATATTTTGAAGAGGGTTGCCACCTGCTTGAAATGTCGAATTTAGTTAACGTATACACAATTTATGTGAAATATCACAATATGGATGTCAAAGGAAAGAGGTGTTGGAAGAGGGTAGCCACCTCTTTTTAAAATTTAATTCAAATTGTTTACTAAGTTACATGAATTATTAAAATATATTTAGCGGGGTTGCCGCTTGTCTTTTAAATTACCAATTGTTGTGAGTTTCTGGCGAAAAAAAACTTTAAATTTTTAGCTTGTCGATACTGATTCAGACGATAAATCTTGTTGCTAATAAGAACAAAATCATAACGATTTTGCTTTTCGCCAACAAACACGCAAACTTCGTAAAGAAATTTTTCACTCGAGCGTTGTACAGTGGCGCCGTTGATTATACGATATTTGTAAAAGCGTTACGTTGAAACGCGATTATTTTCATATATTTACATGCATCTCTCATCTGTTGTTTCCTTTGCCTTGAATGATATGGTTGCCATATACATAAGTACTATGAAAAAATATGCACAAACCAGCAACCCCCCTCCGCCCCCTTCCAAAAAAAGTATTGACTAAATACGGTTTTTACATATTTCATAAAAATTTGTTTGTGTTTTTATAGCATATGCGCATATTTTAAATATAATGAAAATTAATATTTATTAAGGAAATATTTGTTGGTTAAAGTTTTTTTATGTAATTTTTATACTTTATATATTGTGTTAAAACACCTTATGTCTATTTATTCCAAAACTTATATTGTGAATGTATACTCCTGCCTCTGTATTGCGACTCTGCGTAGTTAATGTAATAAGAGGCATGAGGCAACACTGTTGTGAAAAGCCTCCATTTTCTAGTCGTCATTTCCATTCATTTGTAAACTGCGAGCGCACCAGAGGCAGGAGAATGCACCAAAGCGTAAGTAATTGTAATCCAATTCACCTTACTATTAATCACCATAAGTTCATTTAATATTGTTGATTTCTTCAGGAAATAAAATGCCTTAGGTTTCAACCACTGCTTGTACAACCAAGAAAACCAGCGTTCTTCTTTGCAAATCCTGCAGGTGCAGCATTATGTGTAAATGAATTAATAAATGCTTTTTATTGGTTTAGTTGGTTAGGTTTGGATGGTTAGTAATATTTTCGATGAGATCAACACACTTTCACTTTGTGAATAATAATATAAATAACAAATATTTCCACTTTTAGAGAGTAAATTAATTCCAAAGTGACTTAATGTCAATTGACATTATTTCACTTTTGGTTTGTGCAGTTAAATATTTCTCTTTTGGCGCTTTTATTAATATCACTGACATTAAACACCTGGAAAAATATGTCAAAACTTCTCATTAAAATCATTTGACCATCGAAGGCGGCGTAAAATTTAAAGTCACTGCATTTGTTTTATGTGTCCTAACGCATACCGCAAACTGGAGGAGATGCTCGGCAAAAAAAAATTGCAACTGTAAGCTACAAAGTACTTTTATTATTATTTTAAATATTGATCAAAAAGGTATTTTTCTTCACCAAATATCTTACGTTATTCATAGCAAACATGGCAAATATCCAATATAAATTTTAAAATTTTCATTAAACATAATGTACATAAAATTTTCTTCTTATTAAAAGCTCTTCTCGTTTCCGATTAAATGAAATTGGATAATGGGGGTGGAGCAAAACGAACTACACACATATATGCATTATAACGTTAACTGATCGATTGCCGATGAAAATATCTGAAGCATTTTGGTATTTTAATTCAACATAATAAATCAGCTTCAGCGCTGCGGGAAAGCTTTTCAAACTTTCAGCCAGCGTATATAAATGAATAGCGATTTCGTAGAAACGACTCAGTGAATTCTTTGTTAATTTATGTTACCCTTTAACGCATTGTTTGCTTATCTCGCTTCTATGTGGAAAGGTTAAATTTTGATAAGAACGCGCTGTGTGCGTAGAAGCGTAAACAAGGATGCCATTCAACGTAGGTACATGAAATTCCCACTCAAATTCCATTTGCGTGAAAGTAAGGCGATTAAAATTTTCGTCGTTTTTTCCTCTCTGTTGTTGCTTTTATTGGTATCGTTTTTATGTATCTATGTATATGTATGTTTGTGCGTACATACATATTTACATTTCGTCAGGTGATTAAAAGAATAATAATTGTTTTTGTTTGAGTGTTTTTCTAATGACACCGTAATTATAAGGGTTCCAAAGAACCCCAACCAATTCATTTCCCCCTCCTCTCTCCCACTCCATTTGAAACCTTACGCTTCTACATAATAATACTTCTAGCAAATGTTGCTTCAGCTGTATTTTCTTTGTTAGTCGCTATTTTTTCGGTCCATTACCGCTAAGTTTGGTTGGTTGGCTGGCTCTGCGTTTCTTTGTCTCACTTTTATTGGCGATTTCGTTTCTACAAAAAAATGTTGCCTTCTCATCGCCCTCTTCTTAGTGTGTGTGCGTAGAGGGCAAAGAGAAGGTGGCATTTGTCGGTAGAGACGAAATTGGCATTAGTGCTGCTAATGTTAACACCTAGAAACATTCAGAGCATCGGCCGTTTAATTTATGTGCTTAGGTTAATGCCTTGCCATTTGAGCGTTTGGCGCTGAAGTATTTGTTTGCCTGTTGTTTTGTTTTACTTTTTTCTCTACACTCATGCCACGTGCGACGCCGCGTATACGCAACATTTGTACTTGAATATGTACTAACTAAACATTAGACTGCGCCACCTTACAAACAAACAATACCCAGATTCGAAGGTATTTTTGTAAGGCATTTGGAATTTTTTGTCTTTTAATTGGTGACACCTACAATCGGCTTTAAAAAATAGATTTTTAAGTGGTTCTACTGGAATAATCAAAACTAGGAGTCCCTGTTATTGTTGAAATTCGACCGTTTTTCTAGATTTTCAAGACTCTTGCAGAAGTTTTCTAACTTAGGACGTCGTGTACCTTGTAAGCTATAAAATTTCTTACCGGAAAATCTTCTTTGGAACTAAAATGTGACAAAATTTTTTTATATCTTTAAAGGTCTTTGGAGGACTTGGAATTGACCCGATACATTCCAGTTTGTCGTTAAATTTCAAAAACACCTAAAATGTGATAACTCAACAGCTCGGTAACTGTGCATTTTTAGGGCTCGAAAGTTTTCGATAACTCCAAAATATATACATATTGAAATAAATCGATAGCTCGATAAACTTTGGATACCTCTATAAATTTCGACAGTTAATTTAGATAGCCTCATAGTTTTCGAAAGATGTTGACAAATTTCGTAACTCAATACACTCTGGTAACAGATAAAATTCTATAAGCAGTGATAAACCAATATATTTTGAAAATTTCAAAAACTTCGATTCGATAAGTCGACAAATGTCAATAAAAAAATAAATAAATTTTCCACATATAAAATACATGGAAAAGTTTGAGCGCCTTGAGCAACCTAGGGTATAGTTTTTCGATATAGAACAATCCTAGGGGATGAGAGCATTATAGTTCCGACTTTATTCATTTTGTACCACCCTAATGTATATTGATCATATATATATATACCTTGCCATAATATCGAATTATTCAAATTGATCAATGTACATATATTGAGTTGTCGAAATTTGCAGACACAGAAGATTAGTTGTCGAAATACAATGTCAATAAACATGGATAACTCGAAAAATTTCGCTAACTATAAACTTCGATGATTCGATAAAATTGGGTAGCTTGATAACTTTCGAGAAATAAATTTTTAACAACTGAATTTATTTAGGTTGCTATTCAAATATTTCAAAACATTTTTTTACCATTTTAATTATCTTAACCCTTATGTATATCTCCATTTTAATCTTTAGGTAAAAAAGTTAAGGCAAATTTAATATTAATCGTTATCATTTATTTCTTCATCATCACATTTATCTTTATTTTAATGGCGAATATGTGACGAAGAATGAAGACGAAGATCCCTATGTTCGTCAAAAAAATAAAAAATTTCCGAAATTGCCTTGAAAAATACTTTAGACTCACGTACGGTGAACTCTTTTCTTCTGGTACGGTCTAATGTACATACATACATACGTGGTAACACACCAGTTAGATATTTTTTAGCTCGCTTTTATTAGCTTGGGATGTAACTATGTAACACCGATTTCCATTCTCAAGTTACTTACCTGATGACAGTACGCATTGGAATTGCTTTAAATTTCCATGCTTAAAGTAACCTGATGGAAATTATGAAAGCAAGTTTTTAGTTTTTTAAACTAATTTTTTTTTTATATTTACAACAAATAGCATATGCGTTCACAACTAAATTTCATACCTTTCAAATTTAGCTTGGATACAAACCGATGTCGATGTTATGCCATCTTTAGTGTAATTTTTCTGCATTTGTTGATTTGTCATTTGTGTAAAATTGACTCGAGTAATTTTATAATTAAAAGCTAATAGAGAACTAAATACAATCTCCCATCAACAGATTCCAAATGGCTCAGAACAAACCAAAAGAAGAAAGAGGAAGCAAAACTGAAATAACAATTATAATTTAAAATTTTTTGCCCCAAGAGTGCAAACAACTTTCTTTCCTTTTCGTAATATAAATGTCCTTTTATATAAAGCCTTTTAAATGTCACCTTCACTTTTTATTAGCAATTCTTCAGCAGATGTTTTTTATATATTTTGCATTGCTGCCCAATCAGCAACCTGCAACATTCATAAAAAAAAACCGAACATAAATTTATTCGGTTTACATACGAAAAACTTTGAGTTATTTTAATTGCCCGCATTATTGGCGCAATTATGCTTACCGCCCGCTGCGTGTCACTACTACAGCCAACACCACCACCACCTCCTCTTGCTACCCGCCCAACACCCACCACACTACTGTATTTACTCCTTTGTGTTCACTCATAGTAGTAACTTGCAATATTGGCGCGCCATTCATGTAATTTGCCAGCATACAATCAATAAGCATTGCTTAGTATCCTTTTTCCCTCCACCCACCGCCTTGGCCATGTACTTAGTTAGCCAGCGTATGCAAGAAGGCAGTCAAGTTCTTTGGCATGTGATGGGTTGGGCGGGCGCGCAGTCAAGAATCAATAAATCTCTTGATAAATGTCCAATTTAATTTCGTCCTTTTCATCTTCAACATAAATAAAGTCCTTATTTTTTCAGTTGGTGCTGCCACTTTGTGCGTCCGCTTTCTGTGCTGCCCACTCCCCTAGGTGCCTGGCACAGTAACGTTTGCTCTTATTTCAAGACTTTTCGATTTTTGCTTTAAAAATAATTTAATTTTTCTTCCGTTTGCTTTTCAGCTTTCGGTGTACAGTTATAAGAGATTTTTCCTGCTTTATTTTGATTTAAACTGGAAGTGTAGAGTGTAGAAGTGTGAGTTCGCGTATTCATCTAAAGGTACCCTGTAGGAGTATCTACTTTCATTGGTTCTGTGGACGGCTTTTATTTTCATCAATGACTTTGTAAGCTCAGCATCTCGACATAATTTTAGTTTTCTTGGAAAAGGTATTAACTTCAAAAAAAAAAAATTTATTGAAAATATATGTATTAAATTTTAACGTTTAAATTATGATATTGGAGATATATATATATAAGTACATATGTATATTCGAACTAATGATTTTATTTTGAAGTAAATTTTCCGTGGCAATAATGGATTGATTTCTCAACACGGCAAATGCAACGGAAATGGTTGATGACGGAAATGCATCCTAAATGTATGCTTCAACATTAATACAAGTATAAAGGTAGAAGATAATAGGGATAAAGGATAAGGATAAATACAAGTATAAGGATACAGATAAGGAAAATGAAAAGGAAAAGGATAAGGATAAGGATAAGGATAAGGATAAGGATAAGGATAAGGA
>NW_023458558.1:49519914-49565616 GCF_013731165.1 Rhagoletis pomonella
GGATAAGGATAAGGATAAGGATAAGGATAAGGATAAGGATAAGGATACGGATAAGGATAAGGGTAAGGATAAGGATAAGGATAAGGATAAGGAAAAAAATTATCATTTCCGCTCGCCTTTGAAATGGATGTGGTAGTTTTGCAATTATAGTAAAATTGGAATACGATTACTACTTTTAAAAGTAATTTTATATGGAGATTTTCCATTGCACCTTGCGCTTGCTTCAGTGTCATGAGGAATGCTTATTTGCGGCTGCCACATTGAGTAAACTCCTGCTATAAAGAGTTTGGACCCGACTTTCCACTCCACTTGTAATCGGCTTGCGATCCCCAGAGAGGCGCGTCGAGTCCAACATATTCACCGAATGGCAATTTCCCTAGATGGGCGTAATCTTACCAGTTTCCTGTGAAGTGGGGTTTTCATCGAACGGTTTGCATTTCTTTCATATTGAGCGAATGATGGAGTGTTTGTGGTAAGCCGTTAAATCCATCTTGGAAGATCGATGTATTTGAGCGCTAAGGAATGTAGGCTTTTTTCAGTGTCTTCTTCCGAGGAATTTTTATTTCTACAAGCTTTCTAGGCTTCTTTATTTTTGTACGCATTATCAATCTGGTATTGAGGCGAGACTTACCTGTGGGCAGAAAAAACGGTAAGAAAAAGGAGCAAGTGTAGAGTTATTCATCGCGGTGAACACACTAGGGCACGTGGCATGCTTCATTCAAACTTTTTATGATTTGAAAAATAATGCAAAAGATCGAGTATCTTTAGCATACAACTCGTTAAAATACCTAAAAGACATATACGCAAATATATTTACGTGTACCTTGTAAGTGGTCGTCTGGCGTCCATCGAAGCCTTCTGTGAACTGGTAAAAGTAAATATTTTCGATTTCGGAATGCAGGAAAAATCAAGAATATAAACCGTTAGATATTATTCGGGTTTTTTTTTTGTTTCAACCATTTAGTTGAATAATTGTAAAAACTGGAACACACTCGAAAAATGATACTTACAAGCAACAGCAAAAGGAAGCAAAAAATCTTGCGTAATTCTGAAATATCATAGAGAGCATACATACATAAGTACATACTGCAATCGCTAATACAAACATATTTCCCCATTGCTATACATATGCACATATGTTCGCAAGTATGTGTAAGTGTGCAGTGGGAAGTAATCGAATCGCATAGCCTGAAAAAAATTGGTTAGCAAGATGAAATAGCATAAAACAGCCAAAAGGTAATTACCGTATTTGAACTGTCGAATGAGTAGATAAAAGGATTTTCTTATTTGTTTTTTTTTTTTTTTGTTCAGTTTGCTCAGCGCAACAATGTAAGCGTGAAAAATGAGAATATTTCTTGAAACTAATAAGATGTCATTAATCGTACTTCAATGATTTTTAGAGAGGAGTTAAGCGTGTTGAGCAAACGTAGAAGACACCGAAACCATGCATGAAGCAGCATAAAAGAGAAGAGCAAAATGGCTACATTAATTATTTCTTGATGTAAGAATTCATTTCAGAAAGTATAAATTTGTTTGTATAAATAGTATCTTACCGTAAAGAGTTAAAGGTTGAATAATTGCATGCTTCTTGCCAATTAGCGATGACTTAAAAAAAAATTGTGAGGGGTCGAAAAGTGATTGATAGCTGATAATATCTGTGAAAACTAGTGACGGATGTTGGGAAATTAAGAATGTGCGTTGGTCGTTAATAAGAACTGTAATTGAAAATAAATTGCGCATATTTACAGAGTTCCTTTATATAGCATATTATATGTATATATTCGGTTTTAGGTTTTATACAAATTAAAAAAATTTCAACAAAGGGGTGCACATCCTAAAGATATTCGGTGAATAAACTAAAATAATTTTTAGTCCATTCAAGTGCATGTTTAAACTGGCTGTAAAATAAGGTTAATTTTTGATTTTTTTTTGTTGACGGTGTAACCCATTTTTTTGACAAAATTTAGACATGGAAGAAAATGCGCAGCATCGTTAACAAAAAATAAAAATAAAGAAAATCAACTCTAATTTACAGCCACTTCAAATTTGCACTTTATTGTGCTAAAATTAAATAGGCTACAAAACTGCATATCCGAAATTTTTCTAAAAATTTTATTAATTTTGCTGAATTTTTTTGTTTAATTTATATAAAATCTAAAAATCGAATGTATACGCAGAATATGCTGTTTTTTAGAAGAAAAATTGTGAATAGTAAATAAAAAATAAAAAAAAAACTGTAAATACCACGAACTAAAAGGCCGCGTTCTTCAAATGATAAGGATGTATGGATTAGGATAATGATCAGAATAAGAGTTGGGATCTGAAGTAGAATAAGCTCTAGAATTAGGACAACGATTATGATTGGGACTAGAATTAGTAGAAGGATTACAATTAGTATTAGGATTATGATTATGATTACGATTACGATTACACTACGATTTTGTTTATGGTTACGTTAGAGTTGGCGATAATGAGCAATGGTGCCAGGTAAGTCTTTTTGAAGCTAGATCTAGCTTTTTTCTTTGTCGTTTAGCTTCGAAATTTGGGATTTAGCTTCGTGGCTTTTTTCTAGCCTTTTATTATTTTCAAACTAGCATTTTTTTAAGGAAAATCCTCCACAATATTTATAAGTAGTAGCATTAAATTTATGTTCCGGCTCATTTTTACTTGAGGAAATTTTAAACGAACATCGCCCGGTGGCATCGCTCCGTCCGACCAAATATACTCAGCGAACACGTTCTGTTTATACTTTAACTGTTTTTTCAGGGACTCTCATATGTCTCTATAAAACCAGGAAAAGCATGGCATTTGTTAGGAACTTCGCACCCCACGGGAATGTCGTCAAGCAGTAGGTATATCGTGAAGGAGAAAGGTATCTAGTCGCCGCTGCCATCCCGTAGCCATTCGGAGGTCCTTAGCCCCTTCATCGCCTCTGCTATTGCGTCACATGCTGCCAACCATTTTTCGCTGCTTTGTAGCATAGCACAAGTCACGAGTGACTCAAGCCTGCAACTCTAGCCAGTTATGTTGCGAAGTTTGCATCTAGTACTCTCAAATTGCATACACTCAAAAATTACGTTTTCTATTACATCCTCTCCGCAGTAGTCGCAGGACCTTCGAGAGTAAACTCTGGGCGCCGGACTGAAAAATCACATGCCATAAATTGCATTAACTTAAAAGCACGTGGTAATTTTCTTTAATGTATGGAGTCAGAAACAATCAGCAGGAATGGGAATATATTTATAGTAAAAGCCTAGAACGGAGGAGCAATTAAATTGTAAAAAAATATAAAAAGTTATGGTTCTGATATTTCAGGTCCTTGAAAAAGCCCGGGCCCGGTGGGAATCACCGCTTTCCCCCCTCCCTCTCGACGGGCCTGCGCATATGTTTAAAACGGTGAATTGTGCCTTGAATCACCTGTGTCGAGTTGAATAGTTTGTCAAATAGAAATTGACTGCGCCGTTCAGTGTGCTTCATTTGCATGTTTGCTCTTCACTATGAGCGTTCCGATTGAAACATTCACGATTGTAATCGTATTGTAATGTATGAATAATATTTGGTGATACAATTGTACCACTACTCTGTCTTTAGGGACGATGGGTTTTCGGACCCTAAAAAAGAGGATTTAATTAAACGGTATGGTGTTCAAAAATGTTTGCTCAAAGCTTTCATGAAATGTAATGGTCGTAAGTACTTTGGTTTTCGAGATATTTACATTTTTATGGCTCAGTGGTACATTTGTACCACCTCGTTGTACATAAGAGTTAATGAAATGTTGAAAAGGCTAGCATTTTTTAAACTTTGTTTTGGGGCATTTAGCCTTTTTATTTGGCCGATCTAGTTTTTTATTTTTGAAGTCCTGGCAACACTGATAACGATTATTATTACTAGCACGATCAGGATTATCGTATTTTAAAGTGCAATTTAAAGAAACTCAGAAAATTTTTTCTTTTGAAAATAAATAAAGCAAGGCTCGGAGGTTTATTTGTATTACATAAGAAGTGTTTTTTTTCGAAATTTTTGTTCATTCAGCGCTTCAAATAATCCAATAAATTACATAGGTTCACAAAACATGAGTTTCTGCATATTGAACCAAACCTTCATACCCTCATGTTAGTCGACGCGCTGA
The DNA here is from genome assembly GCF_013731165.1 of Rhagoletis pomonella. Lineage (NCBI taxonomy): Eukaryota > Metazoa > Arthropoda > Insecta > Diptera > Tephritidae > Rhagoletis > Rhagoletis pomonella. The sequence continues at coordinate 49,524,044 of NW_023458558.1, forward strand.
ATGCGAATCCGAGGTTCGGGTCAGTATGCGAAAAATGTTTTCTTGTAAACCTGTGTTTTCGAAAAACACCAGAAATATAAATACAAGTTTTTATTTAAATGTTATTTGATGTGCATTTAAAAGTGCATTTATTGGCTTAATTCGTTTAAAGAATTACGTAAGTACATAAGTGAAATTCGAAATCCTCATAAATTTCATCGCTACGACAACCGCATCATCGTCCACCACCAGCTGCTCCCATACACTCGACCGCACAATCACTTCTAATTTGTGTAGACATCTGCTGTCAAAGTGGCGCTTATTCAACAGGCAGGCTAATGCTTTGGCACCTAAATAAGAGATAAATATATGTATGTACATAGTGGCTACTAACACCACACCACCTGACTGGCCACCTGACGCCAATAGAGATAAGCCGCTGACCTGAATTGCCTAGGATTTGGTGGCAAAACACATACGTGTGTATGCACTTATATACCCAAAAACGAATAGTAATTTCACTACTAATACCAAAATAAATACCAATGCAAATAATACACTAACATATATGCACATATATACTTATTTAAACACCAATATATGTAAATGGCGTCAACAACACAAACACAATGCAAGCGAAAATCAAATGCACACAAAATACTAATACCAATAACACTAAAATGTCCTTAATGCGCACAACTAATGTCTATTGAAGCAAACTATAACGATTCGTCTGCTACGTCTTCCCGCCTTCGCCTTCGCCCACATTCAGGCACGTTCACTTCTAACAGACTCGCTCTCAGGCACATTGAAATGCGTCCTTGCCCTCGGTGCTCGTTGCTTGGTGGGTTAGGTTGATTGAGATTGGTTTGTTTATTGTGTCTGTCTTCCATCTGTGTGTGTGTGTGCGTGTGTGTTGCATGTGTGTTGTTGTGGCATTGTCGGTGGTGCGGCATATAGCATGCTGCGTGCATCATAATACGACAAGCTTGGCATGCACAAAAACACTTTCCTTGCAACCACTTAAGCTTGCATAGATGCAGAATTTCCAATAGCATGCACACATACACATCCATATACATACATATACACACGCTTAACGTTGAATTTAGTACAATATGCTAAGCCAACTAACTGACTAAACAACGAAATAGCGGCGCCAACTAAGCGGCAAGGAAAGCAATGAGCCACACCCTTCTCTCCATTCACTAGCGCGCACAGTCAGTCGCTTAGCCACTTGGTCGTTCGCTGCTTGCATGCATGCGCCGCTATTGATATTGAGTGTCAGCCGCCAGCTGCCTGCCGCTCGAAGCTGCTGGTTTTGATTTATTGATTTCGGTTTCGCCAAGCTCCATACAGCATACCAAATAAGCCAATATTTGCACAAAGCGCTAGAAAAACACAAAAACAAACAGTAGGAAATGTATTGCGGCAAGTAGAGTAGATGACGCCTTGCTTTGGTTCAGCCAGCACGACATGGCGTAGACGTAACAGTATGCATACATATGTAGAGACGAGCAGTCAGCCAGTGCTTTCATACCAACGTACGTATGTATGTATGTAGATATGTATGTGGTACTGTTGCACATATAAACATATGCTTTCACCAGTGGTATCGCACTTTCTGCATACTTGTAGGTATTTGTGTGTGTGTGCATGAGTAACAGGAGCACCTTCACTGCTGGTATTCGAATGTGTTGTGAAGGCATGCGGCACTTGTAAACAATGCAACGTCTCGGCAGCAATATGCACTCGACGACACACCGCGTGTGTGTGTGTGTGTGTGTGTGTGTGTGTGTGTGTGTGTGTGTGTGTGTGTGTGTGGGCCAGTAAACAATAGCGAGGGTATTGAGCGCATAACTTTTCAAGGGTTTTGAGTTACAAAGAATTTTGCATTTGTGCTGCATGCGATGGGAAAGTGAATGTCGACGACAATAACGCCTTAGTTGTTTGAATATATTAAAGGCAACGAAATTGAATTTGCTTGCAACAAAGCGCATATGTGGTCTGGTGGTGCACTTGACTGCACGGCATTTAATTTATTAAAATTCCCACAAAGCATGTCACAATTGGCGGAAATTTAAATTATCTCAGAAATGTGTTGAGGCTTAAAACGGTGAGTGTGAAAGGGAAGACTTTAAAACAATTACAAATGAATGATTGATGAGCTGCACGCTAAGAAAGGGCCACTGAGTAATTTTAACAGAGTTATAAAAGTTTAAATAATTCGTAAAAAGATGCTAGGTGAGAGGATACTTTACGAAAGTTAATATCTCATCATCATTGAAAAGTCTTCTGACAATTAGTACGAAATTGTCAGGCCTCAAGTCAGCAAGGAAGTCAAATAATCCCAAGCGAGATTGCCCAGAAGGCCCTTTTTTCTAAAATTGTCGAATACTAATATCCTATGCGCGATTTCCGTTTTATAAAATGTTGGACTAACAGAGCCATTCCAGTAACTGTTTTTCAACGCACCATAGTTTTCGAAAGACAAAGCTCCTGAAAGCTCTTCTCTGATTTTCGAAAAACTATTTGAAAGATTTACTAACGAGGAAGACTTAACTTTTTTCCGTATGCCTTTTGGCAAAGACTTTTCTAAAAAAAATTAAATGAAAATAATATATATATTTTTTTTTCTTTTACAACAATAAAACTTAAAAACTAACGGAAAACTAAATTTAAAAAACATAAATCAACATAACCAAAAATTTTTTGGAATTTTTGTCTGTCTGTATGTTTGTACGAGCATCACTCGAAAACTAATGCGTGGAATTAAATACATTTTTCACCGATGTATCTCTGCAGTTCCAGCTTAAAATATAGAAAGAAAGAAATCAGAGAGTCGCCCCCCGTTTAAAAATTGCATTTGAAGTAAATTGATAGGATAAAGTAAATATCGCAATATGGCTGCCAAAAGAAAGAGATTTAAGAAGGCTTGCAGCCGCCGAAAATATTTGGTGCTAGGTTGCCACCTGTTTGAGCATTTTAACTAAGCAAAAAGCATCGAGCAAAGCGTCGATTTCAAAGATATTTGTGTCAATGGGAGGGCATATAGTGAAGAGCAAAGCGTTCATATACGTTTTTAATTGACGCTTTGTACGATGCTATGCTCGTCGCTCTGCTCGCCGCTCTACTATGTGTTTAACCTAAAGCTTCTTATCGCTCTGCGTTCTGAGTACACCCATTCAATGATATTGACTCTAGAAAAAGAGCAACTTAATCCAGGTCATTTTTTTATTATTCACAAGAGTGTTGTATGTATTTTGCCGTATTTTGTAATGAAATTTAGTCACACCTGAACAATTTTGGTTTTGGAGGTATTTTTCTTTCGAATGAAACCGGTTTAACTCAAAAAAAAATTTAGCATATAATTTGGATACTGAATGAACAGACTCTTCGCTGTTCACCTACACTGACACACATACATATATTAAGAAAGCAAAAGAGCTTACGCAGGTTGCTAAATCTTAAGATTTTCAACTGACTAAAATCAGAGCTTTTTCAATCAGATATACATAACTGGATATTAGAATAACTTCATTAGAAAACCGACATTTAGCTATTCCATTCTACTCGATCTAAAACCTTACTTCGCTTATACGAAAAAAAAATAATTGGGCTATGCAAAGAACTCAATTGCTCGCATGCCGTTATTAAGAAATAAACTAAATTGTTACAAAAAAAAATATCTGCAACCCCATCTGCTGCTCTAAATACCTTCCTACTATCGGCCAGAAAAAGAGGTAAAGTTATTTCTCAACGTACAACATATTTAAAATTAAAGCTATCTATCTCAACACGAGGCTTAATGTGTCTAACTACTAAGCGCATACAATCACATAAACGCGCCCACACACACATATGCACATATGTATGTGCTATATATGGACTTAATTCTACCTGGAACACTTTAGATTTCTTGCTCTCTACACCATCCAATGCTTGTGTGAATTGTGTGTTGAAGCGTTAGAGCGACGATGAAATTTCGCTGTGTTGTTACTCAAGTGGATTTTGAAAGTTTCTGCAGCATAAACGCTTCAGTAATAATGGGCAAAATTTTCACAAGAAGCACCTGGCATACTTGATTTCGATTTGTTGTTGCCGCTTGCAAACTAGCAGACTAGAAGACTAACTTACCGGCTGACTGAATGCGGGAGTGCATGCACCGCACTGAGTAGTCCGGCCGGCGCTATGGTTTGCGTTTTGTATGGATATACAAATGTGGGATTGAGTGAGCGAGTGTGAGTGAGAGCGTGTGTGTGTGTGTGTGTGTGTGTGTGTGTGTGTGTGTGTGTGTGTGAAGAAGTAGTTGTACAAGTTTTCGGTCCTTTAAATGCCATTACACGCAAGTGCCAGTTTGACTGTTTTCTCAAGCATAAACATTCACCTGAATATAATCCCCAACACACAAACATACATATATCTAGGCATATGCCTACGTTTGTATGTAACTGTATATGATGGGGCAATCCAGCCTTATTTCGTAATTTTGCATTATACTGTAAACATTTAATTTTTTTTTGTCCAACCGGTTTTGAGATATCGATGTGTTTGAAAAAACCTTCCCTTGTTTAAAATACCTCTTTTTAATAACTATGCCCAGATATTATAGATATTAAAGAAAAAATAATATGGATGGTCTTTATGAGAGCAAAGCCAAATCAAAATTTTTTAGAATTTTTGTCCTGTCTGTCTGATGAAATAAATTAAATACTGCACTATGGCTGTCAAAAGAAAGAGGTTAAAGAAATTTTTCCGCCGAAAAACATGCTAGTGATACTCATTTTTTGTACAAGAGCCGGGAACCCAAAAAATTTGTAGCTGGGCACCCAATAAATATGCAGCCTTCTATCGGCAGCCAGCCTGTCAATGGCTTCCCGGCTGCGAAGGACCTTTCTGGAGGAAATACTATATCAGGTAACTGCCTTAATTGCCGCCTGACTATCTACGTATAGGTCTACTTTTGAATTGATTCTCGTTGGGTTGTAGGCTAGCTCTGCTGCTATCCTCATCGGGAAAACCTTTGCCTAAAATATGCTGCAATATACAGGTAACCTTATTGCCCGCCTGAAGTTCAGTTTCGGCGCCCAATCCCGTCCATGCAATTTTTAGGGAGATTATGGGATTGGGATGGTATCTATTTTTTTGGAATTTTTAAGTTAATGAAGAACTAATAAATTTTGTCCAACTTCACGCCAAGACTGCGTCAAATCAATTCGAATTGAAAAGATAAAAATACCTTATTCTAGAAAAAGATGTACTGCACATATTTGCATTGGTTAGTAATACCCTACGATTAATTAATTAAGTAAAACAATGAGTACGCGTTTTTTTGAATTTTTTGATTTTTTTTTTAGATTTGAAAAACCGAGATTGTATTAAAAATTAAAGGCTTAAAGTAGAGGCACCAATTTGAAATATTTTCGTAAAGTCAAAGAAGGAAAAGTTTTTTTCCAAATCGATATCCTGAAAACGGCTGCACAAAAAACCAAAAAAATTAAAGAATCAGGGAGGTTTCACTCTACTGGTACAATTATTAAAAAAATCGGAGATCCGAATGGAGTGTCCGAATTGGGCTGGAATGCCCCATATGCATGTTAACTCACATCTTATGCCACTCTGTTTGCCTGTAACGTGCTCGTAATTGAATAAAGCAACAACAATCGACGCAAATGCAGACTAAGTTGCGAGAAGTTTTGCGCTGTCGAGTGCTGACTAAATAGGTTGGTATATAGTACTCGTATTGCTGTTGCTGCTGCTGTTGCTGTGCAAAGTTGTTGAGTGAGTGTACGTAAGAGGATTGTTGCTGAGCAATAGCGAAGCAGTTATTGGGCATTTGAGCTTTAGCGCTGGACATGGATGTGGAGAATCCGATAGGCAGAAATGCGGGGTGAAGGCACTTTATTTGAAGGTAGAGCACAAACGAGAGGCAATGGCCATTGGTAAGGACGGGGCGCTGTAGGACAACCAGTGCGTTGACAACTTTCTGAAAATATTTGGACTGTAGGCTTCCTTCGTCTGTGGCAAGCATTGGAGGATGACGCGAGCACGGTGTGGGCTCAGAAAATTTTCAGAAATTCGTGATTGAGACACAGACAAGTTACAAGTTTTCACTGGAAAAAAAAAAGAAACTACAATCAAACAATGAGAAAGTAACCGGCAGCAAACAAGGAGGGTGTGGCGCATGTACGTGCGATTGAAAGTAGGGATGGGGGAAAAATAAGCGAGGCAAGAAAAGTTGCGTTAAAATCCGAAATTTCGCCAAAACTTTACACTCGCACAATGCTTGTTTGTGTGTATGATTTGCAAAGCTGTTGCGCCTACTGCAGCGTACTCTCCTTACTTCCAACACATGCATACCTGTATACCCATTTAGAAAATACGCTGCGTAGTAATCGTAAACAAAATGAGTAAAACGGCCGTTTTCACATTCGAAAATTTTCACTCGTCGATGTCGTAAAAAAGGCATTCAATTTTGCATTACCTAGTAATCGAGGAATGTATACGATTTAATGTGAATTTTTTGGGGAGCATTAGAATCCTGATTACCCTTTAAAGAGTAAGATGATCTAAAACTCGTGAAAAATGCATACAATTATTTATCCCGCATTGTAATTATGTATTACTTTTCCCACTGGGTAGCAGAGTGCTAACAAGCAACATGCGTGAAAAGCACACATGCCCTTATACACATACATACATACAAAGCTCCGCATAAAGTCGTCGTGAGCGCCATCATCATCATCGTTTTCACTTCAATTTAAAGTTACGAACTTTCGATTACTTTTTGTTTCGTTTGCGCAACGTTGTCGAGCGAAAAGTGCAATAAACACAAAAGTGAGCCAAAAACAAAGGAATAAATGTATGTATGTACATATTTGTCGAATTGCCACAGGTGAAAATCCACAACTTAGTGTACTCGAATTCTTGAGTGTTGCACTCTCTTGTTGAAAAGCGATTTGCGACTTTTTTATTTTTATTTTCATTTCCGTTTTCATTTTAATTCTGCGCACTAAATTCGGCAATTTCTTTGTTGGCTTTTCTTTCAAATTACTGCCATTAAGTAGCTGCTTCGAATAATCTTTTTCGAGAAGTTGAATTCATTAATTCCTTGTTGTTGTTGTTGTAGCCACAACTTGCACTGTTGCTTTTCGTATTAAAATTACTTCAATGGCTCCGAATTTTCGACCACTTGCGAAATCCCTCTCCCCGTCACTGACACTCGTTATTCAGATTAACGGTCTAAACGAAATGTGTAATTGATACGAAAAAACAAATATGTATGTATAAGCACAAACATAAATGTACAGAAACAAGGGTACCCAAGAAACATTTGGGTCTGTGCAACATTTGACTACGGCTTGGAAATTTACCTCATTTTCTCATAGTTAGAACTTTACCTCATTTTCACAGTTAGAACTATAGGGTCCCGAAAATTGAAAACTATTCCTAAAGGCCCTCAGTAGCCGTAAAAAACCCGAAGTAGCCCTGAAAATTACGAAATTGTTTCCGAAATTACCGAGGTAGCCCCAGAAATCTGGCTGGAGTTTCAAAGACCCGAAATAGTCCTGAATTCCAGTTGGTAAGTACTGATTACTTTTGAATCCAGTATTTGGTGAAGCCAAACTCTTTAAATACTTTTCTGCGTACACGTGTATATAAATATTTTATTTTTATGAAACTTTTTGGTAGTCTAAACTAAATCCCCTCTATTTATATAGTAGCGCTAACTCCGTACAAACAAAATATTCAAACAAAATTTCTCTTCGTTCAGTGGTACGTTTACTACCTTTAAAAATAGATTTCTACCTTCGTCTTTTATAAGCGTCTGATATGTTCACATTAAGTCCACCGGAGTAACTGTCTGCCTTTCTTGTGAGACCAAATTTGGGTAACTTTCATTGGAAAATATCATATCAATGACATTCTGGATACCTAACTTCTATACTTGCTATTCATATACTAGCGCTTGATAAAAATAGAGTCGTTGGAAAAGTAAATACGAAAATAATATATTTTCTATATTTGCGGATTTTTAGTTGAGCAACTTGACTATTATGAATTTTTTGAAGATTGGATAAAATTAGTTTCAGGTGCGTTGGGTAATCGAGTTGTTGAAAACAAAAAAAAGCAAAAGAGAAAAATGTGACAAGTTGGAGTGACTTATAACTTACAAAAAAAAAAAAAACAAGCGAAAAGTGGAAACAAACTTAGACATTAAGATTAACATTATGCGACTTTAAGTTCTTTTTCGATAGATGATGAAAGTCCCGAACGCAGGGGGCTGAAAAGGTCATATAAATTACACCGGAAATTACTCTGCCACAAGCAGCAGCAGCTGCCCGAACACGGCCAAACACTCGCCTCCACTCCACTCCACTCCACCAACAGTCGCTAGTCGCTAGCCAATTTAGTGTGGCATTTAAGGAGCGTTAATGGAAATTTATGGCTTATTTGAATTAACTTTTCGTGGCAGGTGTAAACATGTGAAGCTGGCACGAAATTAAACAATACAACAAGTATAGCAAAGCGGAAAAGGCAAACGAAAAGAATAAACGAAAATGGAAATACCTTCAATTTCGTTACAAGTATTCCACACACAAAAAAAAAGGCCGACTAAAAGCATTGCTGAAGCTCTACGCTCAACTACGTTGGTACGAAACAGAAGAAGAATGTGGGAGTAGCAGTGGTACAAAAAAGGCGATTACTTTATCTAAATGTTGCTATTTTTAAGCCGAAAAGTGCTAAGTACTAAGTTGAGTATTTAAAATCTTCAAAAGTACTATTATCCATTAAAAGCTCATAACCTGTTGGATTTGCATAAAGCAAAGTTTAATTTCGTTGAGTGTGCGGCATCCGATTTCCGAGAATGTGCTTTGTTTTATCTTTTAATGAAAATGTGAATTGAGTTTAGTGGGCGAAAATGGGTGTTTAAGTGAAATCCTTTAAACACTTTGGCAACTTTTTAACTGAACTAAGTGAAAGTTAAATGTGTCTGTTAAATAATAAGGTAAGAGATCTTTGCTTTCCAACCTCTTCTTTAGGGTAAATGCAAAAACTTACACTGCTCTGTTCTGGCTTAAGATATCTTCAATAGTCCTACTGAATGACGAATTCACAATTCTTCTAAGATGCTTTTAAAGGTGAATTGAATACTGATAGAGAATTCGCTGCTATTATGGCTAGTTAAATAGCTAGTGGCTAAACTGTATCGGCGCTATTTAAAAGATATGTATACCCTATCGCTTAGCGGTGCCATTAACCAGAGATTCGAAGAAGCCCAACTGAAACCAAAGAATGTTAAAAGGGCTACAAATATACCAACAATTGTATCTGTTGTCAAGCACGCAGTGTTGATTGTTTAGATTCCCCATTCTGAACTTTCAGATATATTAAACAAAATCTCGTATCTTAAAGCTTCATTTAGATATACGCTCTTGCAACTCCTCTGAGTTTGTTACCGATTGATAAAAATTATCCAGAGGAGTCTATCTTTGAAGTCTCGACTTTCGAGTCGCAGTTTACAAAGTTTTCATGGATCACACGATTGGGTCTAGGCTTGCGAATCACCAAAGTATGTGCCAGCTTTTGTATGTAGTGCTCAAATATACCACAATTAGACAGACCATCTTGCGGTAAAGCCATTATTTATGTACATACTTTAAATTCAAACCCCTTGTTCGACAAAAGACTCTTCCAAAGAATGTTAAATATAAAAATGTCCCTATAAAAGCGAACTAATCAAGGCTCCGTCCAATACCTCCATTGGCGCAACTTTCGGGGTTAGCGCCCTTGGTGCTCACTAATATGAATACCCGAGGGGAGAAGATCACGTGGGTTAGCCCTGGACGACCTTGTAACTTATATAAATCGAAGTGGGAAGCCGAAAGCAGTACGCTATTGACGTTCAAGTAACACATCTGCAACGGGTGCATAATTTTCGCTGGTGTCCGAGTGTGGTGTTCGCTTGTGCTCAATTTGAAAACTCAAGTAAAGCTCCGGAGAAATATTAGTTAGACTTTGGGTACTTTGCGGCATGAAGATATTATGAAGAATCAACTGTTCATATATTAAACGAGCTACAAAGTAGTGTGTATAGAGGTATTAATATATTGTTAAATGTCAAAAGGATAAATACCTTTAATCTCCACTGGAAGCACGTACGTCTCCAGATACCCTTATAAAACTTTGTTAAAAGTACCTATTGCCAGGATGTCAAGACTAAAAACGTAACTGCAGTTTGATGGTATCAGGAGAACTATTTCAGATGCTTTTCTATTTAAGGTATAAGGGCAAGGATTTTTTCAATCGAATATCTTTGAAATACTGAAAGTAGGCGACTGGATATTCGGCGAAAAGCGGTGATTCCAAAAAAATATGCCTATGAGGCTACCTCATACATCTTCAAGTATTTTCCAGCAATGAAAGTTGAGTCTGAAATGGAACAAGCTTGAACTCATGTGGATATCGGTACACTGTGGTGTTAAGGAAGATTAGATTAGATTAGATTAGATTATATTTAGAGGATTGGGAGCAGATTACCTAGTTACCGCGACCGGAGCGATTTATTGTAACAAAGCCCTATTCGACTGCAGGTCTTCTTTGATAGATGTATTGCTAAGAAATATTGCTGGGTCCTTTGGCTGAATGCCATTTAGGTCGTGTGTTTTTATGTACGGTGATTCAAGGAAGCGAAGTCTGACCTCTGGTGTTTTACGTTCTTCGTTACACAACCCCTACTGGTCAGAATTAAAATCTCCGATGTCAGACAAGTGGAGAGTAAGAAACCCCATAGCGCTTCTTACTTCATGCTTACTGGGATGAAGGAGTTGTTCGGTTTTATTTGTTGTTGGAATGAACGTTTTGGTAACTACAGTATTGCCTCCAGTATAAGGGTAGTACAAAGCGAATTCTCATAGAAAATTCAGGCTGAGATCGTCCATTTTAAGGTCGCATGTGTAGATACTGGACGAGCTATTACATTGTCTTTCCCGCGAAAAATTACTATGACTTATTAACGGACCTTGAAAGTTTGGTTTCCCCCTCTTCTTAATCCTAATCTTAGAATCTAAAGTACCAACGGCAACTATTTATGTCTGAGTGTTTGAAAACCCGTTTTTAAGTCTCATAGCCCATTAAATAATCAATACTTTTTCGACTCTCCTGAAATCATTTGGCAAGCAAGCCAGCTTCTGTTGCATTTATTGCATAGAACGAAAAAAAAAATATTCAAACACTAAAGCTGAGAGCGTATGTGTGTTGTCCAAAATTTGTGTGCAATGGCAATCGCTAGCCGCTTGAGCTACATTCCGCCTCTTGAATTCCATCGAAGCAAAAGCTAAATCCACAAAGCTATCGTTCGGGGGTATTTTTATTCTAACGGTAGAGTGTATCGACAATATATTCAGCCGTCGTATAGGTGGTGTTAGCTTTTGCGAGTCAACAATGCAGAAAATGTTATAACGTTTAGGTATTGTGTGAATTTGTGAGTGTGCGAGCGTGTTTGTGCGAGGTCCATTTCACACATGAAATACTTGCACACATAAAGCGAACTGCTAAACGCACGGACCGGCGTTCAACACACAATAGATGATCTTCAAGCATATTTCGCTCTGCGCCATTTCACACTACCTTTGCTGGACTTTTCTGTGGCACTTCCTTTTACCTTCCACCCACATACTCTGGCTCTATACTTTTCTTATTCTTTTCGATTTTGCGCATTTATTTTTTGTTTCGGATTGCCCTGCAAGCGGCAGCAGCATTCTTGGAAGACCAAAGCCAATATGACCTAGAATTGCTTGGGCAGCAACTCTGCCATTTGACAGTGCTGCTTCAATAGCTACGCTGTAAGTTGTTGTACATGGCAGGCCATTATTGTAGCTTACCTGCTCTGCGTGCTGCGTGCCACAGTGTCTATGGTGTGCAATCTATGCCAGTCTTTTGCTTTGACCTTACAGTAGTGCGTGGAATTAACATGCGCATCACAGGTCGATGGACTTAATGGTAATTTCTTTTTTAAAGTATATTAAATTTTACTGAAAGTCATCTGAGCTAGTTATTTAGATGTGTCGTTTAGCAAGAAATTATTTCTTTTAATCAAGAAAGAAATGTGGACTGAATTTCTATCGATCCCAACGAGCAAGAAACTGAATGCCGAGAGACTAAGAAGAAACTGGAGTATAAACTTTGAGCAGTCGCTAAACCTGCTCCTTCATGTCGAATTCTCGGGTGTATCTAGAGCCCAGAATATTTTTACACATACATACTTAGGGGGAAGATCTGAGCTCACCGCTCTGCATACAAATTTTAATTCATACGGACTTTTATCTGTAAAAGTCATAAATAAAAATCAATCAGTGACTTCTAGCTCTAAAAGTAATCAATATAAATCAGTCCCCGGCTTTTATTTTTCAAATCATATAAAATTCATTTATATAAGTCGTAGTAAAATTTTGTTATCCATCACCTTCTTAACAGCGAAAAATGTTAATGACTTTTACTCGTATGACTTAAAAATAAAAGTCGGTTTCCGATCTATATTGATGACTTTTAAAAGTAAAAGTCACTAATTGATTTTTGTTGATGACGTTTATAAATAAAAGTTTTCAATAACTGTTATCTAAGAAATGTACATAATATAAAAATCAAAGATAATTGTTATTTTCAGATTATTTAGATATAAATTTAAAATAATAGTTATCTTGGATTTATAAAATAAAAATAATAATTAATTATTATTTTTTTAAATTCTGCATAAGAATTACAAAAAAAGAATTATTTTCAAATTTGATTTTGGATGAAAAAAAAATTGATTGGTATGTATCACTCAGTTGTATACCTTTTCCTTCGTAGCAAATTTTTCAATAACATGTTTTATCAATAACTGTTATGTTTGGTCCCTGCTTCTACATATATTTTAAATATATTAAAAAAAAACTTTTTTCTATCTTTGATTTTAGCGAAAACTGGTTGAAGCCGCAGCTAGATGCTAAGTTGCAGTGATATACCCGCGTTTTAAAAATTTAAACCACTGCGATATCTCCTTTGCGAAATTGTCTACAGGTAAGTGAAATTGCATATGTACATAGTATAATAACTTATTGATAAAGGTTAATTAAAAGTCCATTGACATACGAACACTTAGTGCATTTCACATCTTGTAATCTTAATACTAGCGAGGTTATGATTGGTGTTCTTCTTGCCAACCTCAAATAATCTACTGTATTAAACCGACGGTGTCCTTAACCTGCTTTAATGCAAATATGTGCCTATGAAATCCGATAATTTCGTCTTATTTTTGTGTTCCATTTCGCTTTTGAGTTTTAAAACAAACATTAGCTGCAGCGCAGACATTCAATGAGCTGTTAGACATCATTTCTATTTCCATTCCCCTCTAACTCGACTTATGAAAACTCAGATTTTATCTCCAATTTTGTCTGCTGCTGGTGACAGCTTCAGTTACTCCGCATTGCCAAGCGCAATCATTTTGAAAGTATTCAACTTTTATGACTGTAAGCGTCGATCAATCAACAACAATGTGCATCTCATGTTTTCGTTTTCATTTTTTTTACTACATATTCTTGTGATATCTTTTTATTTGTTTTTTTGCTCTCACTCTTCATTTATCGGATGGCCTTAAAATTGCGTTGTCTACCAGCAACTAAGCGCAATAAATGCTCAAATGCTATAAATACACGTGCGTGGCCCAAGTGCTCAGTCACATTACAAAAGATATCGCTCATACGCACTGGTGGCTGGCTGGCTGCATGACTTGAAACTTTCATAGAACTTTTTAAGTCGCAAACAAAAAAGCGATTAAAACTAGCATAAACATAAGCGTTTTAGTAGCGCAATGCTTTTATCGGTTCCGTTATACTTCTTTGGGTTGTTGTTGTTGTGGCACTGTGGAAAGTTACATATGTAAATGAGGCATAGCTTTATTGATGAGTATACTGCTGTTGACGATTATACATATGTTTGTATGGCTTTAAGCCATACGATTTATTGATTTCTTCGCCAGTATCTTTGTTATTGACGCCATTACAGGAACATTTATAGCTACAGACAGACTACCAAGGCGTGCTTGATATACTTCTTATATTGATGTAAACGCAATCTCGCGTTTCTAAAGTTTACGGTGAAAAAGATCATCACCATAATTCATAGAGTTACAACGCGATATGCGTCGAAGCTTCCTTAACGATTTGGCACTTTTCTATCATAGTTGCATATTCACGCTTTCATTAGGTCGTTCGACACTGGGGCCTATGTCACCGACACAATAAATTGGATCGCCCCGACCGGGGCCATTCGTTGGCTTTGTTTGCGTAACTGAAGTCTTTAGTCTGGCAACCAAAAAAACGCAGGGAACAAAACTGATACTCTGACTGTCACTGGTCACAATAGGGAAATTTGCCGGATCAATGCTCACTTGTTTATGCCCCGGCGCGCAGCTAATAGTTGGGCCGGTCCGCAGAACCATCGGGCCCCAGTGCCGGTGTTGTTGGCGCCCGATCAATTGGCGCCGGCCCGTTCATTCTAAAAACGAATTGGGCGCTAAAGCGATCACCACTACGCCGCTACAAACATTTATTTTTTTAACGTATTGTTTACTGTAATTGAAAAAAAATAATACAAATATTTATTTTAACACCATTTAATTTTTATAGCACAAATATTTCTTTAAATATGTATGTTTTTATTTAAATTGAAATAATAATATTAATTTATGCAAATAAAGTTCGAAACAGATATTGGCGTTGATTTTGTCATGTGAGCTGGAGCGAAGTCTTTTTGAAAGCATCGAAGTAGATCTTTGACTTATGGTTTTGTTTCAAAGCTTATGTAAATAACTGCCTGGTAAGTCTCTTATATACGGTGAGTCTCAATTCACGTCTTACCATATACTACATAGTGTTCTTGCTGGCCTTAATTTCCTGGGGTATGACTTTCTGCTTGAGAAACCGATTTCAGACGAACTCGACTCTCTACGGCTTTAATGGATTTTGGTGGTCTCACAGATATTCCTTGGTTGTCGCATCTATCAGACTCCTCCAATAATTGCACAGTACAATATATACAATTTCTGTTGATTTTCATTTGACACATATCGGAATTATTTCGCTTTTTTCGTTGCTGAATTCTTTCAGGCCAATAGCGACAACACGATAACCGAATGAACCCCATTCCATGGTTGAAAACAACTTACATAAACAACTTTAAACACGGGAACTTTAGGTAAATATCACTATCAAAATAGCCCTCTTACCTGAAGTGGGTGCGTTCACTGGTTGCTGAGAATCGGTGTCTTTAAGAGGGTGTACCAAAAAGTTGCCAATGCTTATTTAGTAAGTATATCGTTTGGATTGATTTTGATTTTTGGTTACTGTGCTAAAACTAGTTAAATACAAAGGCAGAATAAATTGAGAAAACTACAAGTACCACTTAAAGTTCTTTTCTGTAGCTTAAGTGGAAATAATTTTCGCATCAGCCTATAAGGCGTTCTTTCCTGGATAAATCCTCATCGACCTTGCTTCCAGAGATGTTTTTAGTAAAACTTTTTACTGATGCAGCTTAAGGCTTCAAATAGCTGCATACTTTGGCGATTTTCTGCGATACTACAAAGATTTTAAGACTGCCTAATGGTCTGATAAACTGATGCTGCAAATATTCTTCATTAATCTTTTATTCCAAGATGCTTATCTAAACACAAATTGATTGCTCAAGAGAGATTTTTCAAATACATATTTTCAAGAGGCACCCTAATGCGGAGTCCGTTTAACAACTTCTGTCGTAAAATGTTGTTAATGAGGGAGTGTAAAACTGATGGTGGATATAAATAAAGACGGCATATACAACAGAATGAGCCATTCTGAACTGAGTGATGTGTTTTACTAGAACAAAACCTAAATGAAAGATGTGCTCCAACAGAGTGAAGTGGTGCGCGTAAACAAGCGCAGGCGCGTCGCTTTTATATCCATAAAAGTAACTACATAAATCGCCATATATTAAGCTTGTGTTTTTCGCTGTCACTCATACTTTTTCAGCGAGCATATATCAGCGTTTTTACGACGTGATTCGCCTGAGGCCATCACTGACTATAACTTCTACCAACACACGCCGCCGAACATCTGCCTTTCATGATGGCAATGACACATTGCCTAAGCTAACATACATACATATTTACGTGCTGCAGGCAGGCAGTCAATCGGCCAAGCAGCTTAGATGAGGCAGCCAGGCAGCCAGGGAGGCTGACAAGCAACTAGATTGTTAAGCCGTAAAAAATATCTAAACGTAGCAGTAGAGCCAGGCTGTTGACGAGTCAAAGCGCTCCAACACGAACGCAAATCTCGCAACTCCATCACGCGACAGCAGCATTAATAGGTGGCGGCACAGCGTAGGCATCTCTAACTTGCGCACTCACGCTCCTCTCAGGCTCGAGGGCCCATCGCATGTGGGATGGTACAAGCGGATTAGCGGAGATTTTATGACATTTCGTTGTTTGGATTTCCGGCATCTAACTTGCTTCCATTCTAAATTCACTCATGTCAGCGCTCTCAGGAGTGCGATGGCATAAAATTTATTAGACGAAAACATGAAGAAGTTAATACTTTTTTTTGTAATATTTACTACAAGTAGGTATACATACGGTGACCATTCGTACCGATTTTGGCGGGTCAGTACCAATTTTAAGAAAATTGTTCCACTGAATATTTTTTTAAAGTCGGGACGTATAAGTATCCCGATTTTTCATTTTTGTACCGATTAAATCCCGATTTGCAGTGTTTTCTTTATTAATTTAACAAAAGTTTTCCTAGTACCCTCGCTATATTGCAGTCATCATTCTTATGAAATTTTTTAAAGGGTTTTATAATAATAATTATTTTTTTTTTTATGAAACGATTCTATAGTTTTTCCGACAACTAACGACGCTTGGTAAGGAAGGTTCGTTTTACCATCGTTTTTACATTTTCGATAGAACGTTCAGTTAGACATAATGAGATAAACTTATATAATCATATGCGGGCGGTATCACGCCCATTATCCGAAATTCCAAATAATTTAATTTTTGTCAAGTTATTTTTGTTAGTATTAGTTTTTGAGTAAATTAATGTCCTTAAATTTCGGAATATCGAAGTTTCAAGAATTTCTGAAATTTACCGTTATATGAAAAGTGGCCGTAATTTTAGTCCGATTTCAATAATTTTAAGCGATTTGCTTTTATGTGGCAAGCACAATAATCATACCAAGTTTGGTACATATTAGTTGAACGGTTACCAAGATACATATATGTGATCATAAGTGGGCGGTGCCACGCCCATTTTCCAAAATTTTATCATAAACGTATTTATAGCTAACAAGAGTTAACTTTGAATAAATTAGCCAACAACTGTGCTAAGTTTGGGAGAAATTGGTGGAGCGGTTACCAACATATATATATGTAATCATAAGTGGGCTATGCCTCTCTTCCAAAAATTTATAATACTCCTATTTTTTGCCTAAATATCATTGTAAATATCAATTTTGAGTGCACAAACTTCACTATTTACTAAAATATCGCAGTTTTCGTATATCTGAAAACTACCGTTATATGGGAGGTGGGCGTGGTTATTGTTCGATATTGCCCATTTTCATTACCATCCGTCCTACGAACGAAAGAAGTACACGTTCAAAGTTTCATTAAGATATCCCAATTTTACTCGTATACACAGACGGACGGACTAACAGACAGTCACCGTCTAATCGATTTTTCTTTTCATTGTGATCATTTATGTATCTATCTCGATTCGTTTCGCCTGTTATAAACAACCGTTATGTAAACAAAGTTATAATACTCTTGGGCACAAGTGCGCTCGGGTATAACAATACAAAAGGTTACTCTGGGCTTAACCTAACTTACGTAAGAAATCGTCAATGATTACTCAACACGTCAACTTAGTCAGAAGCGAAAATATTTGGTTGTTGTATTTTCCTTTTCAGCTAATTGTCAATTTGCCGCCTATAAGCCACACCAAAAAATTCCCGAACAAAGATATATTGCGTTGGCCAACATATTAGGTTACGTTACGTAAATTAAGTCTGGACTAACTGAAAAATTTATGACGAATCTGGTCACCGTAGGTATACATATGTATATGTATGTAAGTATGCGAGTGTGTACTTTGCGCCGTAACTCCTTACTCAACAACTCGGCTTGCAGTTGTTATCTCATCTACTGGCCTCATCGGCTATTGCAGCTGTAGTACTTTTTTTCGTTTACCTTCATTTTCCATGTTGCTTCCGGCTGTACCCTAGTTGATGCTTGCTATTTGAAATTTTATATTTTTATAACTAAATATCTGTCAGCCAGCAGCAGTGGCCATCTATTAATGCTTATTGTTTTTGTTGTTTTAGTCGATGGTATCGTGTTGTTAGTGACGATGGTATCGTTAGTATAAATTTTGTGTGGCAGAAATATAAGGTTTCTCCAATTATGAGGAAAAAGTCTGCATTGCTGAAAGTTGGTATCTCTTGTGCAAGTACCTAGTAGGAATAGTACAAAATAACCAATTACAGTGCATTGGACAACAATAAAATTCTGATTAACTATTACATTTGCATCAAAATTTTATCATAAATTACATAGGAGTTTTAATTTAAAAGTCTCAATTAATGATCATTTAATCAAGAGTAATAATAATTCACGGGGATTTTTGGGGAAACCATTGAAACAATTTTATTGAATACTAAGTACTAATTTTATAAGGATTCTTCGAAGATTTATTTAATCGCCTGCTGAGTGCAAAGTGGCTGCCGAAAATAGGGCTGCCAGACGTTCTGGTTTTCCTGGATTTGTCCTGATTCAGACAAATTATCTTTGTGTCCTGGTCCACACTTAAATTGTCCTGTTTTTTTTTTTATGAAGGTCAAAGAAAAAAGGGTTGAGCTTTCTGACATTAGTAGTCGCTATCCAGCCCATACCGAAATTCAAATATCTGTCATTTACCGATTATTTTGTTTTGCTTTGCTGTTCCTTATAGGCAATATATTGCCACTATGTATATTCACTTGTATCTTCGTTCTTTTTTTTTGATGATAAGTGTCCTGGGCGATGGTTTCAGGATTATGGCAGCCCTAACCAAAAGCATGCAAATGTACATAAAAAAATGGTATGTATATTTTGTTACACATTTCACATCTGGCCAAATCTGTTTAACGGTACGAAAACACAGAAATAATCTGCTTTTACCACGCCATACCTAATTTTGGCATTCGCCTTCTCTAATACTTTAACCCAGATGTGTCAGAGGGGGGACTATTTCTCTTTTTTCGTGTACAAAAATATATTTTTAACCAATTCTGTTAGCTTATCTTTTGTGACATCCTTTAGTAATTAATTTCAAGTAAAAAAAAACATAAAACCAAGTTTTTCGAATCTTAGTCAAAAGATACCTGTTGAAAGTTTGTATTCCTATTTCGGCCGACAAAGTCACCTGGGTGACCACGAATATATAACATTGCATAAATCATACACATACATTAGGGCGGGCCAATTTCATTTTTACTATGCGCGTATAGCATGTGGGTATTCTACGTGTAATTCTATGCAAATTTTCGGAACAAACCATCAATTTGGTGTTTGCCAAATTAAGAAAATAGGTTTCGAAGAAAATGTTAAAATTTTCACTGTGGTTGAACTTTTAACAAAAAGATAAATGCATAAATATATTCCTCATACCGGAAAATGCTTAACGACTGTACAGCAAAATGCTAATTAACCTAATTTCGCAATTTGGCAAACTCAAAATTGATTTTGTACCCATGGTTTCTTTGGCAAATTTGCTTATAATATAAATCGAAAAAATTTTCTATACATATATACGACCACACCCTCTGTATAAGCTTTGTATGTAGGCTCTCACATTCGCTGGGTAACTTCATATGTCGCCAAAATATTGATTCAGCTGCTGAGAGGTTTACTATACTTTTTTGTGTTTTCTTTTTTGATGTTGGACTGAACCTAGGCTCGAAACCAGGCCCTGCGAAATGGTAGCGCGCACTGTTAACCACTACATCACTGCGGCCGGTGTTACCATTAATTTCATGAAAAATGCGAATAAATATGGTTCTATCGAGCCTTTACTTAAGCCTTAAGAATAAATCGATAGAGATTGGTGTAGCGGTTACCTCTTAGCAACCAACAAATGGGCGTGTGGTCAAAAATGTTGGCATTTGCAGTATTTGCAGTGCAGGGGAGTGCCGGTGTAACATACATACTATATCAATGTTATTCTCTTCAAGCGCATTTAAAATCGATAAAATGGCAGCGTATGTAAAGTTTCTGTATCAGCTTTACAACGATATGGACATAGTGCAGCGAAATAAAATACAACGGCTCCGCTGGCTTGGTCATGTCGTTCGAATGGACACCGACGCTCCAGCTCTGAAAGTATTCAACTCGGAACCCGCTGGTGGTAGCAGAGGATGAGGGAGGCCCCCACTGCGATTTAAAGATCAGATGGAGAAGGACTTGGCCTCACTTGGCGTTTCCAATTGGCGTAAGTTGGCCCGGAGGAGAAACGACTGGCGTGTTTGCTGAACTCGGCCAAAATCGCTTAGGCGGTTACAATGCCAAAACAAAAAAAACCAAAGAAGAAGAAGAAGATGTAAAGCTTCTTTTCTAAGGTATATTTCTAGTTGTAATTCCTGTAAAGTCTCACTGTTAAGAGCAAATCAGTTGATTCTAGAAAGGGCGAAAGACTTTTGTCTTACTTCGAACAAATAGCAGTATACAAAACTCCAATTTTCGGGGATGTCTTCAATGGACTAGTTTTAACTTGGCAGTTTGGACATGCATCCAATCAGCTTTGTACCGTCGTGGGTAGAGCCTACTTCTCCTGAAGCCTCATTCCATTTTGTGTGTGTGTTTTTTTTAACTGCTTTCCCGTCCCAAGCCCGATTTCAACATGATGGCGGATTAAATCGGCTTTTGGTCTCGTCGTCCTCTTGCTCAGACAGAGCTTTCGCAAAGAGTAATCTGGTGTTGCGGCATATAGCCTTAATGGAAATTGTGACAATTTATTCCTTGGCAGAGGTGAGCTTAAAGATAAGACAACGAAGTTTCCACCCAACAACAAATTCCACATGCAATCAATGTCGAATGCTTTACTCGTAGATACTCTATGTCACTCAGAATACCAAACAAAGGCCATTTGCTTGATTTGCTTATGTAATTGCTATTAAATAGCCCACATCTATTGCGGAGCAAATCAAGCATTGCGCAAAAGTCAAAAGGCAAATCTTCACTAATTAATATTTCCAATTAACTGTGATTTCGGTTGTCAGTTTTCCGGGCTTGTGAGCCTTCTATTGTTAAATTCCATTCAAGGATGCTTACATACATACATACATATGCTGTGCTGCGTTATCAAAACGGATTTGTTTACGACTTAATATAATTCTCAGCAATGAAGCAGCCAATAATAAACACAAAGTGAACTTCCGCTTATAGATTTGCTGGTGATGGGTGCTGTCAGCAAATATTCTTTGTTTTTGTAAGGATCTTAAATAGCCATTTTCGATTTGTGGTTTGGAATTACGAAGCTAATTGGGCACTAATACATGCACACAGGGAATATAAATATATACTTAAAATAACAAAAACAACAATTTCAACATCAACAGTAAACAACAGGCATCTGGAATATTTAAATTATTTATTGGAAATGTTTTCTAAAATCAAAAATATTTTTGTTGCTATGTATGAAACGCTTTGAATGCGCGTATCTGCTTAAATGACGAAAACCCTGACTGCGCTATCCTAGAGGGATGACACATTGCCTGATTTCAATTTATGGATTTTAAAAAATTGTAATCAGAGACACTCACAAAGCCATACATGTACATAGTTACATACTTACATACATGCCACACTGTAAGCCCCCGAAGGCGTAAGTATAAACCAACTTTTTAGCTGCATTGGCTGTCAGTTCGTTGTTGATTTTGGGCCTGCCTGGCATCAGTCTCAGCTGGTTGCATGACAGTCGAACGATCTGCCATGCTCATTCGGACTGTGCCTTCGTGATTGACTGACTGACACATTGACTGAGTGACATATCACTCAGCCGCCTACAGCTCAGTTTGCAGGGATAACTTTTGATTTGCTTCATGCTCTGCTGGCGCTGTTATTAAGTATGAAATTTCGTATCAACCGACTGACGAGACTAAATGATGTCTTCAGTAATGCTCTTTCTGTTGCAGTTGTTGTTCCATTTTTATTGCTGACAACATGTTTTGCTAACTGATTGACTGACTGCCTGGCTGCCTTCCCACAGTACGAGCACGAGTTTGTCTTACCGCTCGCTCGTTTAGTCCTTACTGCCGCTATCGAGCATTAAAAGCATTTATTTGCGGTAACGTTTTGATTGGTGTTCGTGGCCAAAGTGCTCACATCTTTTCATTGCATATACATATGTATGTATGTATGCATGTACGTTCATGCTACTCAGTTTGATTACTCCCACTCAAGTTTACTATACACATTTCGAAATTGAATGCCTTGTAAAAGTTTACTTAATACCCAATGTCTGCCAAATGCGACGGTTCGACGTTCGACCCAAAGTACGAATCGATGTGCAAATGAAGGTTTATACATTCATATATCCCAGTAAATACATACATATGTTGTTATGTACATATGTTTGCACATATCTTAAATATTCATTTGCATTTGGATTTGGCTGTGGCAATAGTGATGGCTTTGGCGCACTAACCTGCTGGCCAGGCTTAGATTTTATGTTTGGATTTAAATTCACTTTTCAATTGAAAGCAATGCTGAGCATTACGAAAAGCTTCGCATCGACAATAGATACATACATCGATGTGTAAATAAGTATTTGAGTGAGGTGATGAGTGTTTTGAGGTTTTCTGTTTATTTGCACAGGTATCCCTTGGCCTACTCCAGGGCATTGACGCAGTGGAAAATATACAGGCACTGATACTGTGATTGAACAACAACTAGGAGTGCCAGTTGCAGTCGAAATTCGACCGTTTTTTAGTCCTTCCTTATCCTTATACGCTCCAAAATGTCTACATTGAGAAATCTAAATTTTTTTTAGGCAAGTATAATAGAATGCCAAATGTTATAAGAAAGAATGATTTCCCCAATATTCCCAATGATTTCTTCAATTATTTGAAATTTCAATAGTGTCTTTTCCAAACTCACGGAAAATTTTCTATCACCAAGTAATTTGAGAAACTCTACAAACGCAATATTGAATACCCCTCTTTTCGTAGGACATCGCCGTGGGAAAACATGCATTTTCGGGTGTGAAAACATTTCCCGCTGGGTATCTTTGTATATACATATGCATGTATGTATGCAATCATGGATGTATGCGTGTATCTCTGTTTGCAGTATATATGTATGTATGTATGCATTTCCTTCTACTTATTCACCTTTTACTTTAATCCTCATTCATGTACGCCCACAAATTTAAATTAAATTCAAATCAGTATAAGGTTACATTCATAGATATCCTTTTGACGTGATAATAATTGAAAGAGATCAGAGGTAATTTTCGTTGGTGAATTTAATAAGTAACACGCAATTGATAGTGTTGAAAGGTGCATCACCATCACCACCCAACAAATACACAAACACACCTGCAACCATTCAAGCATTCAACCATTCAAATATCTGTATTAAAATCGAATATGAACTGACCCTCCGGCAAAGAGGATAATACCTAACGTCTGGATTGGGCAAAAAGGAAAATTGTGTTGGACAACCATTTAAAAGGTTCAATGAGTAAGTTTTGGATATAAATTTGTATGTCTTTATTTGCCGAAAGTTGATCTTGGGTCATGCACACAGTTGGGGTATAGTATTGTTGAATTGAATTATTATTAAATTTCTAAAGGTAAAATGAAAATGTTGGTTTCGTGCTGTCAGGATTTTCACTGTCATTTATATACGTTTAAGTAAATATCTATACATTCATATGTATGCGTTTATTTGTTCCTTTGTTTGCTTTGTGATATGAAGGAATTTCCTCGAAAATAGGACATTTGAGTTATAAGCAGTGTTGCCAGGAACTTTTTGGGCCGAAAGGCTAAATTGACGTTTTTTTCTGTCAACAAATTTTGCCTTCTTATATTGTAACATTGGCACCAAGTTACTTTTCGTCCTGCAAAATGGCCATATTGGTAGAAAGTGTTGCACTTATGCTTATTCGGAGGGTAATATTTTGAGAAATGAACACGTAACGCTGTGTAAAGGCCGACGAAAATGGGGCAACATTATTTCGAAGAAAAAAACACTCTTTTATATTGAAAATCTGGTCGGTTTTTAACAATTAAAGTATGTAATTTATTTTGATGTCCATATATTCGAAACGTAACCGTTTTTAAAGACCTGCTCTTTCTCTGCACATGCCTGTCAAAGAGCAATAATAAGCAACACTAAAGGCTATAATTATTCATAGATATTGTCTTCCTACAAAGTTTGTGC
This sequence comes from Rhagoletis pomonella, assembly GCF_013731165.1. NCBI lineage: Eukaryota > Metazoa > Arthropoda > Insecta > Diptera > Tephritidae > Rhagoletis > Rhagoletis pomonella. The sequence continues at coordinate 49,548,513 of NW_023458558.1, forward strand.
AAAAATGATAAAATTGAATGAAAATGTTGCCAGAAACTTCAAAATGCATCTTGTGGTTCAATGTTATACTACAACTAATAGAAATTAGTTAAAGATTCAAAGGGCAAACTTTCATATAATGAAACTAGTTCATAGCTTTTCTCTTTTTACTTGTAATAGACATTTCTAAAATCAATGTAGTCTTTGATTATTTTTCGGTTCTTGTCTTTTTTAGTGCCTTATTTTGCCTTTTTGTGATTTCTAGTGCCTACTTCGATATTTTATTTTGCCTTTTTTAGGTCCTCAAAATCCGTTCCCTGGTTATGACCTTTTGCATTTAAGCGATGATGTTTGTTACGTCTTTTTGAATTTCAGATGAAGGTATGTATTACAGTTCGACATGAAAAATTTCTCCGAGATAAGGCTAGCCATTTACAAGAGATTTTGTGTCGTTAAATTTGAAAAAAGGGAAACTTATATATATAAATATAAAAAAAATATTGCATATAGCAAAATCGGCTAAAAACGGTTATTTTTTTGTGGCAAAGCGGCTAACAAATCGGCTGCCGACAAAACCGAATTTTCTCCGGCTGGTTGCTTTCGCAACCGGCTAAATCTTGCCGTAAAACGCTAAAGTGGCCACACTGGTTACAAATATTGCGTTTTTGTTTGACAATAATACTTTGTGTTGTATGAGCTATTGTAAGCTTGTGTAGTTAACACAAAGGATGGCGCTGAGTAATTAATTTCTTCTATATGAAATTATGATACGTCTAAAATTTCAACTAATGTGCCTAGAGGTCATATCTACTAATAATGTACCATTTCTTCTCTGTGGAAAAGGGGTGCACACATTTTATCCATAGATTCGGTTTTCTCATGACGTTCCTCTTTTGAGAAAGGTTGTGTCATTCGAAGCATTCTGTTGATGCAATTATGTACGTGATATTCATAAATTCATTTCAGTGCGTTACAAATAATATATATATTTTTTTTAATATTTTTGAATGAACCTTGAGAAAGTAACTTGTACATACTAAGCATCCAGTTGTTTCAGTAACTATTTTCAGCCACTGGGAAAATAGTTAAACACCTCACGAGATAATCGATGTTTTCTTTAATCGTTTGGTACAAAAATTGTCACCAGGACCAAAGCCATTTAGAAGTAAAGCACACAATGGACACCTCCGCTAATGTCTTAAGCCCAAATAAGAGGTGCCATAACCATAACGCCATAGAAATAACGTAGCAAAATACTTCAGAGCTGCTTATGGTTATGGCGAAAAACGAAAATTAAATAGACACCTACGGTTACGGTTATGGCTCTGGCGTTATAAATAGTATGGCACCAATATTCGTTTTTTTGGAACATTTAATTGCTATGCTTATGGTTATGGCTATGGTATGGCATAACTAATTCAGCCTTTACGTTGCAAGTTGCAAAGTATCGTGGCGCCGAAGTTATTTCTGAGCGCCGAACTACTCCGAGCAACTGCTCCACATTCTACGTACCTTACTTGGTAAAGCGGCCCAGAAGTATGTCTGATACCAAATGTATGGGCATTCTAAATTCCTACTTCCATAAGGCAGTCACGCTTTTGTTAAAGTAAGTGAGATTTGGCAAGGCAAATGTAAGGACCGCCAGGTGAAGTGTAATTAGCTGGTATTACGTGCTCTCTCATTTTCTATGGGGCATTTTAAATATGTTAAATGTTATGTTTTCGCAAACGTTTAAATAATGTTAAATCGATTTCAACTTAAGTTATATATACATGATGAATATAAACCCATTCGGATAATATTTAGATGCGTGTTTTGGCAACACATCCACCTCCATTCTAAATCTGAACCAAATGGGGCCATAGACACGGGTTTATTTAATATCTCAACTGCTGCGCCATCTGTCGGATTAACTCGCCTTTCATGCGGCAATAGCATGCTAGTTCTTGGTTGCCCTACTTACCTATACTTCCTCCCGATTAGATAGAGAAGCAAAGCGTATGGCTCTGGTGGTGAATGACGACTAAACTAAGTATCTCCCGTCATCAGGAAAACAGTCAGAATATACAAGTCGCTGCTCTCACTCAATGTTTTAGCGATTAACTAGTCATGTGTGTAATTTAAGATGTCCTCTTAATAGAAGCTTAGTAAAAATATACTATTCTCCAGGGAAACTTATTGTACCTCATGCACAAAAAGGAAGCTTAAACTCAGGCTCAATATTTGCACTGATACGCTGAGCTCAAGCTCACGAATTTGTTCTGTGAATTGAGTCGGAGCTTTTTTTTTTAAATCAAAGTCGAACCGTCTAAAGCTACTTAAGTTGTTTTATTAAAATGCTACGAAGGGTTATACATTAAATGTTAAAAAATTATTAAGAAGAGTGCGTGAATTTTTTGATGTTTTAGGACAACGATAGTGCTTCAAACAAAACAGACAAATAATAAAATTAATAAGCTTGATCGATAAATTTAATTAACACGATACACCTAGTTTAAGAAAGAATGATTTGTGACTAAGGCGCCACCATTTAGTACACTTGTATTATATTTTCTGTAAATTATTCACACAACACTGGACACATCCACTCGCTTAAGCAAAATGCTAACGAGCCAATAGCGTCTCAAATAAATACAAATGGATAAATACGATTATAAGTAATTTCCAATTATAAGTACCCAGTCGGCAAAATGCGGAAGCGTTTCTGAATAAACGCCTTTTGGAAGGTATTTTTAAATTAGACATATTAGAAGATTTTCCAATAGCGCTGCCATTCGAAGGCAGATAAGAAGCTGAATAAGAAGGCATGAAAACTGTGGCCATTCAATACAAAATCACAAAATCAAAAGGATTTAAGAATCGAGCACGGAAGGCCTACCGCTTCAAAAGATCCGAAATAAATGCGCCAGGAAGGCTTCTTATTTTCTAATTTTGCCAACTTGGTAAATGCGCTTTGACAACTACATTGATAAATATTTACATTTCAAAGAATAAACAATTTCATTCGCTTCAACTCACATTTCCTTAATTAAAATATTTGTGCGGTCGACTGTCACGAATTTGCTTGCCTGCTTTTAAAAATAAAAAGCACAAAAAAAAGGCGATGACCGACACATCTACTTCATTTGCCACCAACTTTCCTAATGAGCATACAGACTCGCACAGAATAAGACGTACATACCTTTTTTACGAAGTGCTCACTAAATTTCATGCGTGTGCGTTTCTCAAACATTTTCAAATCGCGTCCCTCCACTTATGCATGACGATGGTTTTGACGACCAAAACCATTTTCAATTCCCTTCGTGGAATTTTAATATCCCCGATATGTACATATGTATGTATGTAATGCCATCTTAGCATACAAAGTGAACAAGCAAGCCAATTGCGTCTTTACTTTATTCAGCGGGTCCATTTTTTGAGGCTTTTGTTGTCAACTTTATGGCAGGTTGTTTTTAGTTGACTTGCATAGATTTACATTTGGCGATTTTCTTCGGTACACAGCATTGTCAAAGTGTACCTGTCAGACTTAATACTCTTCGTAGTGTAGGTGCTTGTTTGAATTTTTGACTTCTTATTTTTATTTACATGTACATATAAATACAAATGTATGTATGTACATACATATGTACGTGCATACTATGTAAAATGCTAGCTCTTTCCCCCATTTTTTACTGCCATATTTCTAATCTCTTCGACATAAATATTTTACAACCATGCGTGATATTTAACACTTTGTATATATTTTTTCCTTCTTTAAAAATGTTTACTCCTTTTAAGTATTCGAATTGTTAATTCATGCGTGGCTTTGGCATAGTTCTCATTACAACCATTTGCATTCGGAGGCAAATGTGACAACAGCAAAGCACAAAGTAAAAATCTGAGCAGAATCTCAATAAAGCACTAGCAAATGCATATGTAAATACATAATACTCGATTTCAAAATTTTCGATTAATATCGATGGTCCTCAGTAATATGGGCACAACTCAACATTTCATCGTTTTGAGCTATATAGCTGTTTATGTTTTTAAATAACCATATTTTTCTGTAGCTAGTATACATAGGCTTAGTTGTTAATAGTTCGGCGGAGGTGGAAACAGTTTTGAAAAGGCTTTATTTCTTAATTGTGTGTAGAAGGGTTGCCACTCATTTCAAAAAGCAAGTTCGGATTAAATAAAGATAGAAAATTGAAATGTATATCCTTATATGGATTTCAGACGAAAGAGGTTGTAGTTTGAAAATATTTTGCAGAGGAATTAAGAGGGTTAGATAATTTAAGAATGTATCACAATACAAGCGTCAGACGATAAACGAACTTTTGGTTTATAAATAATTTAAACAGGATTGCCATCTGTTTGAAAAGTTGAGTTAAATTAAATTATATGAAATATTGAAATATTGGCGTCAAGAAACGCAGTATTAAGAAAAATCTAGTTTCAGCATTTATAACATTAAATAGGGTCTCCAGATGTGTAAAAATTTGAACTCATATTATTTAATAAGCCAGATGAATTATTAAAGTATGGGTATAAATTGACGTTCGTTAAAAATGTTTTCTTTTTAATTTTGTTTAAGAGGGTTGCCATATGTTTTAGAAATTAAATTCAACTTGAATTAAGGGAATTATATACACAATTTAAATATGTATCTCAATATGCTTGCCAGTCGAAAAAGGTTTAACAATGTTTTGGTTTTAAAATATTTTGAACAAGGTTGCCACCTATTTTAAAATAAGAATTTAATTAAAGTATGCATATGAAAAATGAAATATTAAAATATGACGTGAAACGAAGGTGGTAAAATATGCTTAGTTTAAATATTAATAGTATTAAAGAGGGTTGCCACCTGTTTAAAAATCTAAACTCAAATTATTTAATAAGTGAAAGTAATTATTAAAAATTAGGGGATCAAATGAAATGGGGCTAAAAAGGCTTTATTTCTGAACTGTATTTAGGAGCGTTGTCACGTATTTAAAAAAATTAAGTTTAACTTCATTCATCAGGCACATGAAATGTGTAGGTATGACAATATCAGACGCAAGCTGATAGTACATGTGATTGAAGTATGAATGTGGATCTGCTTCTCTGTTGCTAAGTATTAATATTTTGCAATTCATATTGATTTATCAAATTCAATTCAATGCAATCAACCGTTTTCAACTTGAATGTGATCTTAATAGTACCACGTATTCTACGTTTAAGTTTAACGGCTGTGTCGGAGACCCCGGTTCAAGATGAAGGCGTTGGACTGATCCTTTTTATGTTATCAACATTGCCGCTGGACAAACAAACTAGGTTGCCCGTACAGTTGCGATAATCAGAGTAAACAGAGGAGGGGAAACAAAAATATAAAATCCGTAAAATAAGTAAGCGCTCATAAAAGGACCAAAGTGAAGTGAATGAGAGCGGCAACAGCAGCAACATTTTTTTCTAACGCTGCTCCCTCATGGCCATCGCATAAGACAAATGCCGCAACTTTGCGTAAATACTGCTCGTTTGCTCCTCTCGTTAGGTGACTAGCGCTGCAAAAAGTCGTAGCAGCGCAAGTGTGGTGTGAAAGTGAAGAGGGCTTACCTTATCCACGTGTATGTATGTATATATGCAGGACTTGGCCACCCAGTTAATCTCGTTTATTTTCTAATTTTTATGTCGCGCTTTGCATTACCACAAACCAACATCGTATTTTTTGTGCTCAGGCAAATTCTTTTTTCCTGCGGTTTGCCCATTGTGTGAGTTGTCGTGCCCGAATTTATTTACTTTTCTTGGTTCACACAATTATGCGGGTGGCTACAAGTGCAGTTTAGAGCGTGTATATACATATATATATATCCATATATATAACTAGTATTCTTGGCGCCATGGAGCGACTTTTTCCGTTGTTGGCTTTTAAGGAGCCACAAGGGGTATGCGTTTTCACCTGCAAAGTTACCTTTATATGTATATATACATACGTATAATCTTTATGGACATGATGGCATGCATATAAATATATAGGTATATTAGGGTGGTCCTTAAATATAGGAAGCAAATTTTTACTTCAGATTTCCTAAGCCTCAACCCCTGCGTCAATGCTACTATAGTCGAAGATATCACATATAAATTTCGGTCTCGATTGGAGACGGTTGAGGCCTGTCGCACAGGGGGCGAAGTTCAGGTTACTATATGGAGACTCAAAAAATTAAAATTAGTTTTTTTTCGTCTAATACCCAAAATCGATTCTACCTTAGTCGTAGATATCACATATGCACAAATGTTGGTTCGAATTGAAGTCGGTTAAAGTCTGTCATACAGGGGTCAAAGTTCCGATTACCCTATGAAGACGTCTTAACGGACGCCAATCGAAACTAAAATTTATATGTGATATCCCCGGCTTTAGTAGTGTCGGTTTTGGACTTAAAATGAAAAAAAAAAAATATTTTTAAAATTTTGAGTCCTTAGAGGCATCTGGACCCCTTTGCGACATGCCTTAAGCGACTCCAATCGGGACCAAAATTAATATGTGATATCTTAGACTATGGTAGTATCGGTTTTGGGTATTAGATGATAAAAAATATGTATTTTAATATTTTGAGTCTCTATAGAGGAATCTGCGTTTCGCACACGGTAACCGTTTCCAATGGGTACCAAAATTTATATGTGATATCCGTGACAGTGGTATTACCGATTCTGGGGGTACGACCTAAAAAAATCCTTCATTTAATTTTTAAGGACCACCCTAATGCACATATTTTAATACAGAAGTGATGAAAGTAGGCAAAAGTAGTTTCAAGAGTTCGCCGTAAATGCGGTTGTACCAGCTACATACTACATTCCCTTCAAATTCTTGTCAATAAGACCGTGCGACAAAAACCAAAAGTTTTTGAAAGCCAAAATAGTATAACTGCATTTTTAATTTTTCTTTCTGACGTCAGGATTTTGAAATTTCCAGGATATGGTTGAATAAAAAAATTATTTATAAGATTTGGTCCATTGTAGAATAACAATATGGGTATCAGTTAAAAGAAAAATTCTGTAGAATTAAAAAATTTAATTTTTTGTTGCACCAGGACGAATAAATGTTGAAAATGTCCTTTTAAAACTTCATCCTTGAATATCCTTGGAAATTTCGAATATTTATTTTTGAAAAAAAAAAATATATGTCAAGGACTAATATCTAAACTACTACAATCTCGCATTTCGTCCTTCTAACTTTGTTTTAGATAAAAATATTTCACTTCTCTTTATAAGATATTGATAGTTACAATATACATAAATGAAGATACTAAAATCATTACACTGTACAGCAGTCCGCTGGGTATTAAATCCCTGCAGAAGCTGCCTAGATAAAGAAGAGGAGGAATGAATTTCAAGCAATCACCGATTTGGCAAGTATAACGCAAATGAAACTATCAAAACTTCTCAATTTCATCTGGGACAGAAAATGGTCTAACAGATACAATAATGATACTTTAATATAACCCCAGCACGACACCGTTTGGCACCTAAGAGGTCGAATATCTCTCCGCGTGAAAGTAAGAAGACTTCACACGCCTTTCTTACCCAACTTGATCTTTTGCCTTGAAAATTCAATACAATTTTTCTGAATTTCCCCTCTGTAATCTCTTCATAGACACAATGGACTCAGAATTATAATTATGGGTATAAGAAAAAAAACAGTTTCAAGTTTTATAACAAAACGATTCAGACGTTTACTTTGTGCGTGCTTCCACACCATTTACTGTTTCTATAGCAGAGCGGACCGTATCCCTCCTTTGCTACCACTATAACACGTAACGAATTGAGCGCTTTCAGAACAGGACCACTCGTCATGCTTAATTCGCATGGCATGCCCCATACAGCGTGGCCGGTATATTTTCAGGTAATTCATTACCTCATCTTTTCATTGCCTGCGGTATCCGTATAGCCAAAGTATAAAGCACCACCAAAAACTTCTGAAGAATTTTTGTCCAGATAACTCCATGGAGCGGCTCTGTTTTTTTAAAAGATTTTATAGAAAACCGCTTTTACTTTTTCAGCGAACCTTCTCAGCTTAATGCATCTAACCGCATCTTTCTAACTGCATAAGTTTTCTTTACAAATCCACTTCAAAATGGATACATTGGCAAACAAATTTCAAAGTAATTTTTTATTGTTATTAAATTTATGAGCGTGCATGCATTAATATTTTCAAAATATCTAAACTCGGCTTTCAATCAATCAATCAATCAATCTAATACACACACATAGCTAGAAAACTCTCTTAAATTTTATTACTACAAAAACCAAAATATACATACATATACATACATACCTATGTATATCTCGAAACCGGTTTTATCTTCTGAAAAGAAAAGTGTGTTCAGGCTCAATATTTAAAGGTCCGCCGACGCCTCGTATTGTATAAATTCTATGAGTTCATAAGTCTTCAATGGTTTAGGCTAATTGTTATCAGAAATAAATATCTTAAGTCTTTACCCAGATAACTTAACATAGCACCGACGGAGCGTGTAGAAATATTTTACATACCAAGCACAACTGTTGTATCAACAACAAAATTTTTTAGTAGAAAGCATGGTAATGCTGAAGTTTTTAAGGAAAAATACCTATCGAATTGCTAGTCATGACACATTTCGGCTATACAGCATACATATCTACGTAGTATTTATTTGGAGCGTATAGCGCTGGTGCATATCGCCAAAGCATTTCAACAAATATGTGGCAAGTTGTTAGCGATATGTTCATGCATGTGCTTCTGGCACATAAAAACCGGCCTACATATAAAAGTATATTAGTATATAATAAAGATTTTACTGTGCCAATAAAAAGCAAAACAAAATACTTACTTCATTTCGAGCGAACTTCGAGAGTTGTAACAAAGGTTTGCCATCTATAGCTTTGTGCGATCGTTTTCATTATTTTATTAGGTCATAAACGAAACCATATTTGTAGGCCCGCGCACACCTTCTACTTCGGTGCTTGGTGTTTTGTCTATTATTCGTGTTTTTTTTCATTCTTATTCTTTATTATTTTCACTCTATTTGGGAATACAAAGGCTGAGAGTGAGAAGTAAGTACTATATAGTGAAAGTTTTAGAAGGAAAAGGAGGCCCTTGTATGCTAAGCGATGAAAGGTGTAACCAGCGAAAACTGTGGGATAAGGCGCGTTTTTTTGTTTTTTTTTTGTTTTGTTTTGTGGCTTCTGTTTATGCCATTCTTGTTTTTATTTTATTTTGTTTCGCATCTTGTGAAGTGCACGTCGAGAATAACAAAAATCGCCTATACTAATGGTGCTAGAAGCTATTCAAGGGGTTGCCAAGCCGTTTAAACGTGCGGCGCATACATATAAACATAAATATGTGTCAGTATATATATGTACATAGTACAGAAGTACTCAGAGTGAGTAACAAAAGCAATGCCTAGTCACTTCAATTCCACTGACAGTTGTTGAAAGTGAATTTTTTCGCACACCCATTCCCACAGTTTCAACGAGTACTACGCTATTTTTCTTTCCACAACTCTGTTATTGCTATATTTGCTGTTTGCTATTTGCTATTGTTGTTGCTGTTGCTATTATTGTGCTAGTTAATGCCTATTTTTTTACTACTTATGTTGCTTTCTTTTCACTTCACTTCATTGCCACTGCTACACTTGAGGCCATCACCATCTCCATCACCATCTCACCATCTCACCATCAGCATCAGCAGCATTAGCAACATTGCTCGTCGCTTTGCTTGTAAATACGCCCGCCTGCTGAGCGCTACTCTACTGGTTACGTATACGCCCCATAGGCGCTGTATCGTTCAACTTAACGTGAATTAGCCACAAGCAAATGGCAAAAACAAAAACAACAAACAGAAACTCATTCTCTGCCACTTGCCAAAGAGATTAACATGATGTTTATCTGCGTAAATGTTTCGACTGTTGTTGGGCGTGTTGTTGGTGTTGTTGCTGCGAACTATGCATTGTTGTGTGTGAAGGTCATTTGCAGTCCGTTCATGCCAGAGCAACTAATGACAACTTAAGTGGCCGCAACGAGTAAGTCATACGCACTCGCTATCGTGAAAGTGGACGACGTCACTTGGAAGCTTAAGAATATGTGTGTGTGTGAGTGTTTGAGTGAGTGAGGGCGAGTGTACGTTTGCGTGTTGAGTGCAGTAGTTATTACCCTGCAGGAAATGTATAAAACTATAAGCTAACTATGAGTTGATTAGGATGGAGCTATTATCTGTATATTTGCTTCGACGAAAGCTAACTATATTTCTATGGCGATGGCCATAGCCAAGCGAGGTAACCACCCTGCATTAGGTGTAGTCAAGGGTGCTTAATTCTGCATTTGATGTAACTAACTACTTTGGGACACAAAATATCAATAGGAAAAACAAAATATGTTTTTTATTATTTTTTTAATTTTAATTTTTTTTAATATTGCATTTCATATTTTTTTATATATTCTGCTGTAGGTGGTCCCATATTCGAACTCCGTTAGACACAATTTCGAAATTCGAAAAAGTATTTGCGAAGTGCAGGATATTTCAATAGAAATGCGTTTCGAAGAAAACAATCTCCTTCATTACTCCTGCAATACTTGTCAACTAGTTTCAAATTGGCTTTTTGTAGCTAACCATAAGTTATATATTTTATAGAAATACCGCAAAAACCTAACTTCAAGTGGGTTGTTTTTATCAGTTGATAATCTTTTCCTGTAGGGTAGTGTGCGTCGTATGTAAGTTAGTGATTGCGTTAAGTGGCATGCATGGTTGCGGGTGAGTGAGCGAGTAAGTGATATGGAAACGTGTGTGGTGTATGGCTTATTAGTGCTGCTGTCGGTGGCACTTTATGCTGATGACTGTTGACCACACTCATTACTACCTCGCCATCGTCACCTGCATCACCCCCTTCTGCGGCTGACACTTAGCTGAGGTGGGTTGCGACGAAAAGCATTGAGAAACTTTGCATGTGTGCTGCTGAATTGTGCGCGCATTTGCAAGTGTATGCCAGTGTGACTTGTAATTATTCTTTGATTTTTTCTTTTTCGTTCTCCTCACTCTATGTAGACTTCCCTTCAGCTTTGCTGGCACTTTAGCAATACAATCGCTCCCAAATGCAAAATATGACTTGCTTTTGTTGGGTAACTCCTGAAAGATATAAGTTGTTTTGGCTATAACTGTATTTTTATTCAGGAAAGTTAGTGTAAATGACAAAGCTGTTATCCCTAGTAAATTGCCTGCTAATGTGTTTGTTAAGCGTTGTTTGTTGTTACTTGCTAGTTGCAGGTGTGTATGATGACTCTTGGAGTGCCATTTAGAGCAGGTCAACCATAATTTTCGCCATTTACTGTATCCCTATGTGTTAACTCATGCCATTATTATTAGCTTATGTCTTTGAACTTATGTGTTTTATTGTAGTTCATGCTCCTTTTGAACGAACATTTACAAAAATCCATAGAATTTTTTTTTTTTTGTAAGCAGTTATGTTGGGTTGTAAATCCGAGACTCCTTATTACTTTAATTACTTTATTTATTTCCTTGTCGAAATCAGAAACATCACATTTATAAACAGAAACAAGTTTCAAAAAAATAAGGTAAATAAAATAAACACATGTTGTGAGAAAAGTAAAAAGTTTAAAACTAATTCAAATATGGCGGATTCAACGATGTCAATAAATAAACTGACACAAAGTTTAAATCAATAACTTCATAGATATGTGTTGAAATGTAGTAAAAACAATATTAGAAAATGATAAAATTATCGATAGATATAATATAGCGAAATAAATTTATATTGAAAGCGTGAAAACAAAATTAAATATTCAGCTATAAATGTATCGATTAATATAAACACACAAACTAAACAACGATAACCACATCGCGTAATGAAGGCAGTGTGGTCAATATGCATGCATACAATTCCATAATAAATCAGTAAATAATTTTCGTGGTTAATAATGCCGTTAAAATTATCGGTAAAAGTTATTATGTACACATTGAGGTGATCCTTAAAAACATCAATATCTAAATTTTTTATGGAACCCGTACAAAATAAAGAAATCGCCGAAAATGTAAAAACTTATACCTTATTAATATCTTCAATTTCAAAGAAAATTTGTCCTTAGAGTAATTTTTCTATCAGCGAAACTTTTTTTTTTTGGGACCGATTAATTGATAATTGTTTATTGTTTGTCATTTGTTTTCTTCACATTTAACACAAGTTATGTGTTTATTTCGGTGGTCTTTGCATAAAAATTTGTTGCACATTCTATATTTTTGTATTTTTTTAAACTATGAATTCAATCAGACAAGTTTCAGAAAAAACAAGCAAAAACGTACACATTTCATAACCATTTTCGGTGCAGACTTTTCTGCGGCACAGCTTAGTGGACAAATTATCCAAAAATGGGGTAGGTATACGGACAAAATTCCGAATTTCATCCACTTTTTTTCCTTTCTCGGATCTGTTTTTGGGTTTTTAGCTAGCTGGGAAACTACGCATTGCTTCCTCATGCAGCATATTTGCCAAATTTTGTATTCTGCGACACTGCTTTTCCAAACCAGAGGAAGAGGATCGGTGGTAAAAGAATTGAATTCAACGAAGAGGAAGAATAATAAAATAATATCAAATGCATTGGACTAAATATCTGTGGTCACAAGCAATAACCGCCTGAGTCGACTTAAGAAAGAATGGAGTTATATACGAAATCCCCATCTCGCCAGCTCGGCTAGTTAAAGATTTATTGGCGAAAATATTTTGCTTTCCCATTAAGGTTAACATTGCAAATCTTTAAAACGGTTTTTCTTGAATTCAGGTTTTTCGACTTAGGCGATTATTGCTTATGACTACAGATATTTGGTGCAGATATTGGTGCAGCCCTGATTCTTTCACGTCATTGAGGATGTCATATTTTCTGCACCTCCTACGAACGGAATGTGGTTTGTTTTTTAGGAGACCCGTTTTAATTTTCATCATTATTTTAAAAATAATCAACATTCCAGCATCCAAATGAAGATGAAAGCATTAAATATCGAAAAGATTAATCAAGGAAACTTTGCAGAATTTCGTTCAAAATGTATATTAAGAAACGGCTGATTTTTTGGACGAATGGGATTTACACTAATTAAAAAAACCAACTTGTGTTAATTGCAATGAAGTAACTCAAATCGACGGATTTGTTGATAAAATACAAATACTTACGGTTACTGCTCCCCTCGAAGAACTGTTTGCTTGACAGGCATACAGGACGTATGAGTGACATATACATACGGTGACCATTCGTTCCGATTTTGAGAAAATTGTCCCGCTGAAAATTTTTTTAAAGTCGGGACGTATAAGTGTCCCGATTTTTCATATGTGTACCGATTTAGTCCCGATTAACAAATTTATTTAATAAGAGTTTCCCAATACTCTGGCCCAAAAACAATTTTTCGTACAAGCGTGGCAGTACTTTCGTCATCACAAAGGACATAGAATATAAGGGAACCATAAACATAGCCAGAATGCTTATTTTCTTAATATGATCTTTGGTTATGTTTTATTCTGTCAAACTGGTACTCTCGCATATTGCAGTATTCATATTTGTAAACAATTTTTTTTAAATATTGGTTAATTTTTTTTTTTAATGAAACGATTCTAACTTGAATTTAGTAAAATTATAAAAAGTAATACTAATTCCCTCAAACAATCATAGACATGAAAAATATAAGATGTAGATACAGTGGCGCAAATATAAATAGGCAAGAGACATTTTAGCACACTTTTGCGATTATTTAATGTTAATAACTTTTTTATGAAAGTATAGCTCATTATCTAACAAAGACCATGTATGTAAGTCAAAATTTCCAACATTGTAAAAAATTAGCAAAATTCGGCAAAGTTTCATCAAGATTTTGAGCTCTTTAATTAGATTTCTTAGAATCATTCTGAGTATGCAGTTTTGTAGCCCATTCAATTCAAAGTGAAAATTTAAAGTTAGTGGGACTTACCGTTGATATTTGGTAATTTTTTTGTAGAAGGCGTTGCTCATTTTCTCTATAAAAAACAATTTATGAATATACTTTGTATGGAAGAATATGCGAGAACAAAAATTGCTAAAAATCAACGCTAAGTTTCATCTACTTCAAACTTGAACTACAAAACTGCATACCCGATAGAACTCTAGAAAGTCTGATTGAAATTGATTAAAATATTTATCAAAATTGGTTAGAATTCGCAAAATTTTTATGAATGTTCTATAAAGTTTGAAATTTTGATTTACATGTTGCTTTAAGATAGTCGGTTATATTTTCATAAAAAAATAATAAACGTTTAAAACAAAGAAAAGTAGCCAAAACTTGCTAAAATGTCTTTTTCCTACTAACATTCTCGCCACCGTATATATTGTATAATGTATACATAATTTTTAAAGTAATTCTCTTTGTTTTGTTTTAAATAAAACTATATTTAAAGATGTTATGTCATTTTATTGTAAAACCAAAATTGTAAGTTCGGATTCGATGCTTTAGAAGTGTCCCGAGTTTTGGCCACAGAAATCTGGTCACCTTACATATACACTACATATTTGAAAAACCACCAACAAAATTAAGCGAGATTAAAACTTTTGAAATCAAAGTACATCGCGAAAATTATGTAACAAGTAATTTTGAAGCAAAAAACAAAGCCGGCTTCAATTCTCATATACAAATTTAAGATTATCGTTAATTTCGTCATGATCCTATGACCGGATTTAAACCAAAATAATATAGGACTACCTTTGAAGTAACACTTTTCTTTAAAAAAAAATAATTATAGAAAAAAAAAAAATATTCCGACGAATTGATAATCTTTTCGTTTTTGTGAAGTCGGCTTAAAAGAACAACAATTGCATAGTAACAAAATGAAAACGTTGTGTTTATTAGTATACGCACACATACATACTTATGTATATCAGTATGTTGTTGTGGGTGAAAAATAAATCAAGGCGTGTATGATGGAAACATGCCATCATTTCATTGCTGCATTTAATGATGGCAAATCTGTTTGACAATCACGCGTAATCAAGAAAGATAAATGCGCATTTATGAAAAGTGGTGTCAGCGAAAGGATATGACGTGTATGTAGCGCGCTCAGAAAGATAAACAACGAAAATTACAGCATATAAGTACGGACACAATTTTCAAAATAGTAACTTATCTACTCACTTCGAAACATACACAAGTGACGGAATGGAGGGAAAGTCAACGAATTGTGTCATGAGGACGTGACTCAGGCATTTAAGTTATATTCGTATATGCACACAAGTATATGTGTATATAAGTAAGTACAGCGAAAAACAACAGCGGCGACATTTCGCTGTATAATTTTACTTGGCAATCTGGCTGCCAAAGCTATGTAAGTGTGTGAAGTTTGAAAAAAAAAAAAAAAAAAACGAAATGCAAAGTAGCAAACTGAAAGATAAGCAAAAATTTGTAAAACATCAAGCAAAGTAGCAACTTAGAGGCCTGAAAGCCTAAACGTTAGCATCATTATATGTTGGCTTTAGTGAAAACATGCAAATGTGTACATGAGAAGAGCAAGCTTTTGTTTATTTTTGTGCTTGGAAAAATAAATATAATACAAAAGAGATCTTGGCTTTTGCGCTTTTAACAAAATCATGCACTCAAGTGGCTGCATACATGTATCTTCAAAAGTATTCGTACTTGAAAAAAAATGTATGGGTATATGTACTGTTTGTTATTTTTGCAAAGAGTTTTTGCAATTGTCGTTTTTTTTTTATTACTGACGCTTAAAACGTCAATGATGTGCAAATAGTTGGAGTTGCATTTTTTTCTCGCTTTTATTTCACATTTTACTTGGGCGGGGGGTAGAATACGAGCTCTCATTGAAATTCATAGCAAATGTGTGGTGTTTTAGGTGAAGTTTATGCCAATATTCTTATTAGAGTTTAAGATATTTTTTTAGATTCGGTCCACGAATATTTCCCACAAATGTTTTTCATTAATTTATTCTTCGTTTAAATAAAAAAAAGAAATAACGACAGGATTTACCCCGAAAAATTCTCATGCAAAAACACTCTATGCTAAAGTAAGCAAAAATATTGAAATGTAATTTTTCCGAAGACTCTTATTTCCGTTTTTTTGATATAAAATATAAGATGCCAATATTTTAACTAGATTTAACTAATAAATACTAATATTCACTTATTCCAAGATCATATTTTCAAAATATATATTTTTCATAAGTGTCAATATTCTTCAAGACATCGATTAATTTTTTTGAATTAATCGCGGTTATTATTTTTACGATTTCTCCACGACCCCTATAGAGTCAGCTGCGGCAAATGTACCTATATCGTCACCTTTGTGTCAAAAGGTGTCAAGTCCATTTTTTTTTAATTGTGCAGAAGAGACGAAAAATCGATGTAGTGTCGTATAACATGCCACTCTGCATCAAAAACTAACTTTTGAAAAAAATGGACTTGGCACCTTTTCACCTTTAGGCGCGATATGTTCCATATCAATGACATATAAAACTAAAAACTATTTTTCTTTATTTTTTGGCAATTTTATTTTTTTATTTAGTTCCATATTAGTATGTTTCTTCTCAATAATTTAATTTTATTTTTTGCTTATTTTACATACTTACAACCAATTAAACGAAAGCATTTTAAGTGAAAAATTATTTTAATTTGTTTAATTCTATATGGAAATTGATAGAAAGTAAAAAATAATTTTCCATTTAAATTGCTGGTGAAACCGGCTGTTAGATTTACTATATTTAATTTAATTCTACATTATTTTATTTCCTATATATTATTATATTTTTGCTTTACTAATTTATTTTATTCTTTGGTTAATTAGTTGTATTTACTTTGTTTTAATTCATTTAATATATTTTATTCTTTGATTTTTTTATTTTATCTTATTTTTTTATTATTTTGAAATAATTTGATTTTGCCTTATTCAATTTAATTTGATTTTGTTTAGTTTTACTTTGTTTTAATTTATTTTACTTTATATTTAATTTTATTTTGTTGTATTATATTTCGTTTAAATGTTTGTTTCATTTTATTTTATTTTTATTAATTTAATTTAATTTTATTTAATTTAATTTAATTTAATTTAATTTAATTTAATTTTATTTTATTTTATTTTATTTTATTTTATTTTATTTTATTTTAT